>NC_074677.1:3858765-4188765 GCF_029448725.1 Salvelinus fontinalis
CATGCCATTTCTGGCACTCTTGTGCTGAGTGCGTCATTGACAAATATTGACAAATTATGATACATTTGGTCCTTTTAGATTTTAGGACTGAACGAGAATCACATTCACATGTTCTGTTCCCATTCTTGGCCCACACAGTATAATATCTGCTGTGATGTATCTCTCTCTTTCTGTCTCTCAGGCTCTGCGTTCCATCAGTATCCCAGTTGACTGTCTGTCCCAGTAATATTTCTTGTATGAGACACAGGCATTGAGACATTAAGGGTTCTGTTCAATCTGAAAAGTGTTACAGATTCCGTGATAGATATGTAAAGGTAATTTCCGATTGAACGTTTACCGTGCATGCAGTCTTTGCCGTTACATTTAAATCATGCTGTAAAGCTGAACTTCCGCGATGTGGATTGAAAAGAGCCAGGATTCAAACTGATAGCAGAAAATGCAGCTTCTCTCACTTTCCCAGTAAACGCTGCATGTTTTGGGTCATTCGGGAAATTGCCTTTAAAAGCCACTTTGTCTGCAACCTGCGATTGGATTGAATCTTGACCAAAATGTCTTCCAGGATGTCCTCCTCCTTCTGTTGGTCATTTCCATCTACAAGCAGAATAGACAAGATACACTGATTTATGTGTTACTTTTGTACCCTGATGAGGTGCTGGGGGTTTGTTGTGAGCCAATGTTCAAAACAACACACACACAAACACACACAAACACACACAAACACCCACACAAACACACACAAACACACGCACACACACAAACACACACAAACACACACACAAACACACACAAACACACACACAAACACACACAAACACACGCACACACTACGAACGTCCTTTTGGTCCCGTGTGTTTCCGTCAGGTCCAGTATCCTCTTCTGCCTCTTGACATCTGGGAAAAGAGCTGTAATCATCCACGACTGTGGGAAAGAGGGAGAAACCTGAGTTCAATCATGTGCTATACTAGAATGGAAGAAAAGCATTGAAACACATGGCTTCTCTCAAGCACACTCCGGATGATCAATTCTCACACAGACCAGCTGGTGACCAAAATAATGTATTTCTGAATGTTCCTCAGCCTAACTGTGATTGACCAAGCGTGACGGAATCACACCGAAAGGCTACTATTTTTAGACCTACATAGCCACAGAAATGACCAATGGATTACCCAAATTACGCCACTATAGCCTTGGTGCCTCGCCATGCTGTTAAAGCTGTCTGGATTCGACTAATAAACATTGTCACATCCCTTGGTATGTCAGGCTCAGCCCCTGTCTGTCTAGGATGGTTTTCAGCTCATGCTTGTCAATATAATATATTGTGATGTCCTAGTGGTTTTGTCTCACAACAGTAAAGGGAAACTTCTTTAATAAGTTTCAGAGACAGATATTTGGCCTTGACAAGCTTAAACGACAAACAGCTGCTGGAATGGTTATGGAATCCCAGAGGCTGTGACGGGTTGCACAGATACTTCATTTTGAATGTTTACAATTAGTTAATCTCCTCAGCGTGTGAATAATCCAAGTACATGAAGTACTGTTGGAGAACATGGAAGTTGTATATGGATTCAAAATATCTCTCCAGCTAAATAATTCCCACTCAAATCATTGTTGCAAAATGCAGATGTAGAATAGTTTTGTGAAGTTAATTCAAAGACATTCGCAAATACTGTTGTGTTTATCCATGTATATGGTTAACTGTTACATGTGAGCCAATGAGTGTGTGGGCTGAAGACTGAACAGTGTAGTAGCAGTGATGAGACAGCACATAATCCCCCAGCAGCCCCAGGTCTGCCGTCTCTGCCCCGCCTGGCCTGCTGTAAAACCACACCACAGACTCCTGTGTGTGCAACGCAGAGCAATTTTTCCCAGGCAGAAATCCCCCGGCCCGCTCCAAGCCTCAGCCCCTGAGGAATACCAGAGGTGTGACTCAGTTAGCGGAGTGTAACCCTCAGACAAAACCGTTGAGCGTGAGCCAACCCTGGAAAGCCCCCACGTCTCCCCAAAATGACCCCTATCCCTCTCTCTCACTCCCCGTCTCCAGCAGCGTTTGGGGAGTCAAAACAAGTACCCACCCCAGTACGGAGTTGTGCGTCACATTGGTTTTGGCTAGCCAGAGCTAATTCAAAAACACCCAGAATAACAGTTTGGTTAGAAAAATCACATATGGAGGGCATGTGTAAATTGAATGGAGAACACAGCACTGAGCAAAACCAATCACCACGTCAAACTGTTTTATGAATGCCTTGTTTTTGCAGTGACTACAGCTTTTTTTTGTACAATACTTTATTTGATTCATGTTTGAAGTGTTTTACTGTGTTTTTATTTTTTGGGGCTGCCATTCTTGGCTGTGGAGGCATGAGGTCAAGTCTTGGACTAACCATACACTGAGTTTGTTTGACATCACACTAACAGCATGTCTATTACAACACTATTGTGTCATAGATTAGAACACTACTGTGTAAAAGATTAGAACACAATTGTGTCATAGATTAGAACACTTTTGTGTCATAGATTAGAAAACTATTGTGTCATAGATTAGAAAACAATTGTGTCAAAGATTAGAACACTATTGTGTCAGATTAGAACAATATTGTGTGAGATTAGAACACAATTGTGACACAGTTTAGAATACTATTGTGTCGTAGATTAGAACACTATAGTCTCCGATTAGAACACAATTTTGTCATAGATTATAGCACTATTGTGTCATAGATTAGAGCACTATTGTGTCATAGATTAGAACGCTATTGTGTCAGATGAGAACACTATTGTGTCATAGATTAGAACGCTATTGTGTCATAGATTATAACACTATTGTGTCATCGATTATAGCACTATTGTGTCAGATTAGAACACTATTGTGTCAGATTAGAACGCTATTGTGTCAGATGAGAACACTATTGTGTCATAGATTAGAACGCTATTGTGTCATAGATTATAACACTATTGTGTCATAGATTAGAACACTATTGTGTCATAGATTATAACACTATTGTGTCAGATGAGAACACTATTGTGTCATAGATTAGAACGCTATTGTGTCAGAATAGATCACAATTGTGTCATAGATTAGAGCACTATTATGTCATAGATTAGAGCACTATTGTGTCATAGATTAGAACGCTATTGTGTCAGATGAGAACACTATTGTGTCATAGATTAGAACGCTATTGTGTCAGATTAGAACGCTATTGTGTCAGATTAGAACACTATTGTGTCATAGATTAGAACGCTATTGTGTCAGATTAGAACGCTATTGTGTCATAGATTAGAGCACTATTGTGTCATAGATTAGAGCACTATTGTGTCATAGATTAGAACGCTATTGTGTCAGATTAGAACACTATTGTGTCATAGATTAGAACGCTATTGTGTCAGATTAGAACACTATTGTGTCATAGATTAGAACACTATTGTGTCAGATTAGAACGCTATTGTGTCAGATTAGAACACTATTGTGTCATAGATTGGAACACTATTGCGTCATAGATTAGAACGCTATTGTGTCAGATTAGAACACTATTGTGTCATAGATTAGAACGCTATTGTGTCAGATTAGAACACTATTGTGTCAGATTAGAACGCTATTGTGTCAGATGAGAACACTATTGTGTCATAGATTAGAACGCTATTGTGTCAGATGAGAACAATATTGTGTCAGATGAGAACACTATTGTGTCATAGATTAGAACAATCAATAAATCAATCAAACGTATTTATAAAGTCCTTTTTACATCAGCCAAAGTCACAAAACTGTACAGAAACCCAGCCTAAAACCCCAAACAGTAGCGTAAAAGTAGTGACGCTATAAAAGTAGCGAGGCTATATACATTAGCGAGGCTATAAAAGTAGCGAGGCTATATACAGTAGCGAGGCTATATAAAGTAGCGAGGCTATATACAGTAGCGAGGCTATATACAGTAGCGAGGCTATATAAAGTAGCGAGGCTGTATACAGTAGCGAGGCTATATACAGTAGCGAGGCTATAAAAGTAGCGAGGCTATATACAGTAGCGAGGCTATATACAGTAGCGAGGCTATAAAAGTAGCGAGGCTATATACAGTACAGAGGCTATATCCAGTAGCGAGGCTATATACAGTAGCGAGGCTATAAATGTAGCGAGGCTATATACAGTAGAGAGGCTATATACAGTAGCGAGGCTATATACAGTAGCGAGGCTATATACAGTAGCGAGGCTATATACAGTAGCGAGGCTATATACAGTAGCGAGGCTATATACAGTAGCGAGGCTATATACAGTAGCGAGGCTATATAAAGTAGCGAGGCTATATAAAGTAGCGAGGCTATATACAGTAGCGAGGCTATATACAGTAGCGAGGCTATATAAAGTAGCGAGGCTATAAAAGTAGCGAGGCTATATACAGTAGCGAGGCAATATACAGTAGCGAGGCTATAAAAGTATCCAGGCTATATACAGTAGCGAGGCTATATACAGTAGCGAGGCTATATACAGTAGCGAGGCTATATACAGTAGAGAGGCAATATACAGTAGCGAGGCTATATACAGTAGAGAGGCTATATACAGTAGCGAGGCTATATACAGTAGAGAGGCTATATACAGTAGCGAGGCTATATAAAGTATCCAGGCTATATACAGTAGCGAGGCTATATACAGTAGCGAGGCTATATACAGTAGCGAGGCTATATACAGTAGCGAGGCTATATACAGTAGCGAGGCTATATACAGTAGCGAGGCTATATAAAGTAGCGAGGCTATATAAAGTAGCGAGGCTATATACAGTAGCGAGGCTATATACAGTAGCGAGGCTATATAAAGTAGCGAGGCTATAAAAGTAGCGAGGCTATATACAGTAGCGAGGCAATATACAGTAGCGAGGCTATAAAAGTATCCAGGCTATATACAGTAGCGAGGCTATATACAGTAGCGAGGCTATATACAGTAGCGAGGCTATATACAGTAGAGAGGCAATATACAGTAGCGAGGCTATATACAGTAGAGAGGCTATATACAGTAGCGAGGCTATATACAGTAGAGAGGCTATATACAGTAGCGAGGCTATATACAGTAGCGAGGCTATATACAGTAGAGAGGCAATATACAGTAGCGAGGCTATATACAGTAGAGAGGCTATATACAGTAGCGAGGCTATATAAAGTAGCGAGGCTATATACAGTAGCGAGGCAATATACAGTAGCGAGGCTATATACAGTAGCGAGGCAATATACAGTAGCGAGGCTATATACAGTAGCGAGGCTATATAAAGTAGCGAGGCTATATACAGTAGCGAGGCTATATAAAGTAGCGAGGCTATAAAAGTAGCGAGGCTATATACAGTAGCGAGGCAATATACAGTAGAGAGGCTGTATACAGTAGCGAGGCTATATACAGTAGCGAGGCTATATACAGTAGCGAGGCTATATAAAGTAGCGAGGCCATAAAAGTAGCGAGGCTATATACAGTAGCGAGGCAATATACAGTAGCGAGGCTATAAAAGTATCCAGGCTATATACAGTAGCGAGGCTATATACAGTAGCGAGGCTATATACAGTAGCGAGGCTATATACAGTAGCGAGGCTATATACAGTAGAGAGGCAATATACAGTAGCGAGGCTATATACAGTAGAGAGGCTATATACAGTAGCGAGGCTATATACAGTAGAGAGGCTATATACAGTAGCGAGGCTATATAAAGTAGCGAGGCTATATACAGTAGCGAGGCTATATACAGTAGAGAGGCAATATACAGTAGCGAGGCTATATACAGTAGAGAGGCAATATACAGTAGCGAGGCTATAAAAGTAGCGAGGCTATATACAGTAGCGAGGCAATATACAGTAGAGAGGCTATATACAGTAGCGAGGCTATATAAAGTAGCGAGGCTATAAAAGTAGCGAGGCTATATACAGTAGCGAGGCAATATACAGTAGAGAGGCTATATACAGTAGCGAGGCTATATAAAGTAGCGAGGCTATAAAAGTAGCGAGGCTATATACAGTAGCGAGGCAATATACAGTAGAGAGGCTGTATACAGTAGCGAGGCTATATACAGTAGCGAGGCTATATACAGTAGCGAGGCTATAAAAGTAGCGAGGCTATATACAGTACAGAGGCTATATCCAGTAGCGAGGCTATATACAGTAGCGAGGCTATAAATGTAGCGAGGCTATATACAGTAGAGAGGCTATATACAGTAGCGAGGCTATATACAGTAGCGAGGCTATATACAGTAGCGAGGCTATATACAGTAGCGAGGCTATATACAGTAGCGAGGCTATATACAGTAGCGAGGCTATATACAGTAGCGAGGCTATATAAAGTAGCGAGGCTATATAAAGTAGCGAGGCTATATACAGTAGCGAGGCTATATACAGTAGCGAGGCTATATAAAGTAGCGAGGCTATAAAAGTAGCGAGGCTATATACAGTAGCGAGGCAATATACAGTAGCGAGGCTATAAAAGTATCCAGGCTATATACAGTAGCGAGGCTATATACAGTAGCGAGGCTATATACAGTAGCGAGGCTATATACAGTAGAGAGGCAATATACAGTAGCGAGGCTATATACAGTAGAGAGGCTATATACAGTAGCGAGGCTATATACAGTAGAGAGGCTATATACAGTAGCGAGGCTATATAAAGTATCCAGGCTATATACAGTAGCGAGGCTATATACAGTAGCGAGGCTATATACAGTAGCGAGGCTATATACAGTAGCGAGGCTATATACAGTAGCGAGGCTATATACAGTAGCGAGGCTATATAAAGTAGCGAGGCTATATACAGTAGCGAGGCTATATACAGTAGCGAGGCTATATAAAGTAGCGAGGCTATAAAAGTAGCGAGGCTATATACAGTAGCGAGGCAATATACAGTAGCGAGGCTATAAAAGTATCCAGGCTATATACAGTAGCGAGGCTATATACAGTAGCGAGGCTATATACAGTAGCGAGGCTATATACAGTAGAGAGGCAATATACAGTAGCGAGGCTATATACAGTAGAGAGGCTATATACAGTAGCGAGGCTATATACAGTAGAGAGGCTATATACAGTAGCGAGGCTATATACAGTAGCGAGGCTATATACAGTAGAGAGGCAATATACAGTAGCGAGGCTATATACAGTAGAGAGGCTATATACAGTAGCGAGGCTATATAAAGTAGCGAGGCTATATACAGTAGCGAGGCAATATACAGTAGCGAGGCTATATACAGTAGCGAGGCAATATACAGTAGCGAGGCTATATACAGTAGCGAGGCTATATAAAGTAGCGAGGCTATATACAGTAGCGAGGCTATATAAAGTAGCGAGGCTATAAAAGTAGCGAGGCTATATACAGTAGCGAGGCAATATACAGTAGAGAGGCTGTATACAGTAGCGAGGCTATATACAGTAGCGAGGCTATATACAGTAGCGAGGCTATATAAAGTAGCGAGGCCATAAAAGTAGCGAGGCTATATACAGTAGCGAGGCAATATACAGTAGCGAGGCTATAAAAGTATCCAGGCTATATACAGTAGCGAGGCTATATACAGTAGCGAGGCTATATACAGTAGCGAGGCTATATACAGTAGCGAGGCTATATACAGTAGAGAGGCAATATACAGTAGCGAGGCTATATACAGTAGAGAGGCTATATACAGTAGCGAGGCTATATACAGTAGAGAGGCTATATACAGTAGCGAGGCTATATAAAGTAGCGAGGCTATATACAGTAGCGAGGCTATATACAGTAGAGAGGCAATATACAGTAGCGAGGCTATATACAGTAGAGAGGCAATATACAGTAGCGAGGCTATAAAAGTAGCGAGGCTATATACAGTAGCGAGGCAATATACAGTAGAGAGGCTATATACAGTAGCGAGGCTATATAAAGTAGCGAGGCTATAAAAGTAGCGAGGCTATATACAGTAGCGAGGCAATATACAGTAGAGAGGCTATATACAGTAGCGAGGCTATATAAAGTAGCGAGGCTATAAAAGTAGCGAGGCTATATACAGTAGCGAGGCAATATACAGTAGAGAGGCTATAAAAGTAGCCAGGCTATATACAGTAGCGAGGCTATATACAGTAGCGAGGCTATATACAGTAGCGAGGCTATATACAGTAGCGAGGCTATATACAGTAGCGAGGCTACAGACAGACACCGGTTAGTCAGGTTGATTGAGGCTACATAAAGTATCCAGGCTATATACAGTAGCGAGGCTATAAAAGTAGCCAGGCTATATACAGTAGCGAGGCTATATACAGTAGCGAGGCTATAAAAGTAGCCAGGCTATATACAGTAGCGAGGCTATATACAGTAGCGAGGCTATATACAGTAGCGAGGCTATATACAGTAGCGAGGCTATATACAGTAGCGAGGCTATATACAGTAGCGAGGCTATAAAAGTAGCCAGGCTATATACAGTAGCGAGGCTATATACAGTAGCGAGGCTATAAAAGTAGCCAGGCTATATACAGTAGCGAGGCTATAAAAGTAGCCAGGCTATATACAGTAGCGAGGCTATATACAGTAGCCAGGCTATATACAGTAGCGAGGCTATATACAGTAGCCAGGCTATATACAGTAGCGAGGCTATATACAGTAGCGAGGCTATATACAGTAGCCAGGCTATATACAGTAGCGAGGCTATATACAGTAGCCAGGCTATATACAGTAGCGAGGCTATATACAGTAGAAAGGCTATATACAGTAGCGAGGCTATATAAAGTAGCGAGGCTATATACAGTAGCGAGGCTATATACAGTAGAGAGGCAATATACAGTAGCGAGGCTATATACAGTAGAGAGGCAATATACAGTAGCGAGGCTATATACAGTAGAGAGGCTATATACAGTAGCGAGGCTATATAAAGTAGCGAGGCTATATACAGTAGAGAGGCAATATACAGTAGCGAGGCTATATACAGTAGAGAGGCTATATACAGTAGCGAGGCTATATAAAGTAGCGAGGCTATAAAAGTAGCGAGGCTATATACAGTAGCGAGGCAATATACAGTAGCGAGGCTATAAAAGTAGCCAGGCTATATACAGTAGCGAGGCTATATACAGTAGCGAGGCTATATACAGTAGCGAGGCTATAAAAGTAGCGAGGCTATATACAGTATATAGGCTATATACAGTAGCGAGGCTACAGACAGACACCGGTTAGTCAGGTTGATTGAGGCTATATAAAGTAGCGAGGCTATATACAGTAGCGAGGCTATATACAGTAGAGAGGCTATATACAGTAGAGAGGCTATATACAGACACCGGTTAGTCAGGTTGATTGAGGCTATATAAAGTAGCGAGGCTATGTCCCACTGTTTATTTGTGCGAGGTCCAACAGCTCCTCAGCTCCAAGTGCTATCCTGAAATGTGTTGTTTCTCACAATGCTGACACCAGGGGCAGACTGAGCATTGTGCCAGTCCCAGGCCTGGACGCCAGAGTACTGAGGTGCAGCAGGCAGCACAGAATTCATGGCTCCACAAACACTGAAATTATTGTATAATTCAATAGAGTGCTTCTCAAACTACATTTTTTTTTTCTTTAAAAATAGTTCACAAGCCGAAACATCTGTGAAAAACAGTAGAAATACTCATGGTAGAGTATGTCTCGAGAACGTAACATCAATGATCTAAACTAAGGCAACTTCCATAATCATCTATAATCCAGGGAATTTAATAATTATTGTAGAGAACGCTGCAATGCTCTGATGATTCAGTTGGCCTAAATGTAAACTGTGAGCAGTTACTAAAGACCTGCGTCATCTTGATGAAACACACTCAGCACTCACTTACTCACTCAAATGAGGGCACTCCCACCCTGGCACTCATTTAAGGTCATGGTTGTTTTGAAAAGTGCATCAACCCCTGATGACATTGCTCACCGTTATTTCATTGTATACAAGCTGCGATGAAGACACACAAACCCTCCTAAACACAAACACTTATGTGCTCCAGTGTGTTGTGGATGGCTGAGCATGTGACTCCTGCAACTTACTCGCAGCGTTACACACAGAGCACAGTTCCATATTCCTTCTAGCAATAATATACCAAGACTGGGTTTTTATGTTGAGCGAAATGTCTGAGACTCAAAAATCTGGAACTCAAGCTAGTAGCCAGTAAATCACTGGGAAAGGAGAGGCCTGGTGTCTCATACAGAGAGACAAACACATGAACACTGTGTGATGTACACAACACTGATCTACACAACACTGACCTACACAACACTGACCTACACAACACTGATCTACACAACACTGACCTACACAACACTGATCTACACAACACTGTCTGATCTACACAACACTGACCTACACAACACTGACCTACACAACACTGATCTACACAACACTGATCTACACAACACTGTCTGATCTACACAACACTGATCTACACAACACTGATCTACACAACACTGTCTGATCTACACAACACTGATCTACACAACACTGATCTACACAACACTGACCTACACAACACTGTCTGATCTACACAACACTGATCTACACAACACTGATCTACACAACACTGATCTACACAACACTGATCTACACAACACTGACCTACACAACACTGTCTGACCTACACAACACTGATCTACACAACACTGATCTACACAACACTGTCTGATCTACACAACACTGATCTACACAACACTGATCTACACAACACTGACCTACACAACACTGTCTGATCTACACAACACTGATCTACACAACACTGATCTACACAACACTGATCTACACAACACTGATCTACACAACACTGATCTACACAACACTGATCTACACAACACTGACCTACACAACACTGTCTGACCTACACAACACTGATCTACACAACACTGATCTACACAACACTGATCTACACAACACTGATCTACACAACACTGACCTACACAACACTGTCTGACCTACACAACACTGATCTACACAACACTGACCTACACAACACTGTCTGACCTACACAACACTGATCTACACAACACTGATCTACACAACACTGATCTACACAACACTGATCTACACAACACTGACCTACACAACACTGTCTGACCTACACAACACTGATCTACACAACACTGATCTACACAACACTGATCTACACAACACTGTCTGATCTACACAACACTGATCTACACAACACTGACCTACACAACACTGATCTACACAACACTGATCTACACAACACTGATCTACACAACACTGTCTGATCTACACAACACTGATCTACACAACACTGATCTACACAACACTGATCTACACAACACTGATCTACACAACACTGATCTACACAACACTGACCTACACAACAAAATGCTGACAGAACCCGTTAAAAGGGAATAACGTCAAATACAGGCCTAGATTCTACCGTAAAACAAACAAGGCCTATAAGAGAAAGGTCATGATGCACCAGGTGTCTGGAGTGTAAAGCTGGCGGCCTACACAGTACAGTTCCGTTACTGACAATACACGTACAATGGATGTATTTATGTACAGTAACACTCATGATTTGAAACTGTTGTGGGGGTGCTTTGCTGCAGGAGGGACTAGTGCACTTCACAAAATAGATGGCATCATGAGGCAGGGAAATTATGTGGATATATTGAAGCAACATCTCAAGACATCAGTCAGGAAGTTAAAGCTTAAAGCTTGGTCACAAATGGGTCTTCCAAATGGACAATGACCCCAAGCATACTTCCAAAGTTGTGGCAAAATGGCTTAAGGACAACAAAGTCAAGGTATTGGAGTGGCCATCACAAGGCCCTGACCTCAATCCCATAGAAAATGTGTGGGCAGAACTGAAAAAGCGTGTGCGAGCAAGGAGGCCTACAAACCTGACTCAGTTACACCAGCTCTGTCAGGAGGAATGGGACAAAATTCATCCAACTTATTGTGGGAAGCTTGTGGAAGGCTACCTGAAACGTTTGACCCAAGTTAAACAATTTAAAAGCAATGCTACCAAATACTAATTGAGTGTATGTAAACTTCTGACCCACTGGGAATGTGATGAAAGAAATACAAGCTGAAATAAATCATTCTCTCTTCCATTATTCTGACATTTCACAGTCTTAAAATAAAGTGATGATCCTAACTGCCTAAGACATGGATTTTTTACTAGGATTAAATGTCAGGAATTGTGAAAAAATGAGTTTAAATGTATTTGGCTAAGGTGTATGTAAACTTCCGACTTCAACTGTATGTATTATGCCCCTATTCTGCGTTAGCCCTCATTTGAGAGTGGTTTCTGCCACGAGAAGAAAAGTCATGGGGTCTTATCGAGGTATGCTGAACTACTGTAGCCTTCATGTAAATTCCCAGTCAGAACGCAGTGTAATCTAGTGGTGAACACTGTGAAAAGCAGAGTGACCTCTAGGGGTCAGCAGAGTGACCTCTAGGGGTCAGCAGAGTGACCTCTAGGGGTCAGCAGAGTGACCTCTAGATGCCAGCAGAGTGACCTATAGGGGTCAGCAGAGTGACCTCTAGGGGTCAGCAGAGTGACCTGTAGGGTCAGCAGAGTGACCTCTAGGGGTCAGCAGAGTGACCTGTAGGGTCAGCAGAGTGTCCTGTAGGGTCAGCAGAGTGTCCTCTATGGGCCAGCAGAGTGACCTCTAGGGGTCAGCAGAGTGACCTGTAGGGGTCAGCAGAGTGACCTGTAGGGGTCAGCAGAGTGACCTCTAGGGGTCAGCAGAGTGTCCTGTAGGGGTCAGCAGAGTGACCTCTAGGGGTCAGCAGAGTGACCTGTAGGGGTCAGCAGAGTGACCTGTAGGGGTCAGCAGAGTGACCTCTAGGGGTCAGCAGAGTGACCTGTAGGGTCAGCAGAGTGACCTCTAGGGGTCAGCAGAGTGACCTCTAGGGGTCAGCAGAGTGACCTGTACGGTCAGCAGAGTGACCTCTAGGGGTCAGCAGAGTGACCTGTATGGTCAGCAGAGTGACCTCTAGGGGTCAGCAAAGTGACCTCTAGGGGTCAACAGAGTGACCTCTAGGGGTCAGCAGAGTGACCTGTAGGGTCAACAGAGTGACCTGTAGGGTCAGCAGAGTGACCTCTAGGGGTCAGCAGAGTGTCCTGTAGGGTCAGCAGAGTGACCTCTAGGGGTCAGCAGAGTGTCCTGTAGGGCCAGCAGAGTGACCTCTAGGGGTCAGCAGAGTGACCTCTAGGGGTCAGCAGAGTGACCTGTAGGGTCAGCAGAGTGACCTCTAGGGGTCAGCAGAGTGACATGTAGGGTCAGCAGAGTGACCTGTAGGGTCAGCAGAGTGATCTCTAGAGGTCAGCAGAGTGACCTCTAGGGGTCAGCAGAGTGACCTGTAGGGGCCAGAAGAGTGACCTGTAGGGTCAGCAGAGTGACCTCTAGGGGTCAGCAGAGTGACCTCTAGGAGTCAGCAGAGTGACCTGTAGGGTCAGCAGAGTGACCTCAGGGGTCAGCAGAGTGACCTGTAGGGTCAGCAGAGTGACCTGTAGGGTCAGCAGAGTGACCTCTAGGGGTCAACAGAGTGACCTCTAGGGGTCAGCAGAGTGACCTGTAGGGTCAGCAGAGTGACCTGTAGGGTCAGCAGAGTGACCTCTAGGGGTCAGCAGAGTGTCCTGTAGGGTCAGCAGAGTGACCTCTAGGGGTCAGCAGAGTGTCCTGTAGGGCCAACAGAGTGACCTCTAGGGGTCAGCAGAGTGACCTCTAGGGGTCAGCAGAGTGACCTGTAGGGTCAGCAGAGTGACCTGTAGGGTCAGCAGAGTGATCTCTAGGGGTCAGCAGAGTGACCTCTAGGGGTCAGCAGAGTGACCTGTAGGGGCCAGAAGAGTGACCTGTAGGGTCAGCAGAGTGACCTCTAGGGGTCAGCAGAGTGACCTCTAGGGGTCAGCAGAGTGGTGCTGTAGGGTCAGCAGAGTGACCTCTAGGGGTCAGCAGAGTGGTGCTGTAGGGTCAGCAGAGTGACCTGTAGGGTCAGCAGAGTGACCTCTAGGGGTCAGCAGAGTAACCTGTAGGGTCAGCAGAGTGATCTCTAGGGGTCAGCAGAGTGACCTCTAGGGGTCAGCAGAGTGACCTGTAGGGTCAGCAGAGTGACCTGTAGGGTCAGCAGAGTGACCTCTAGGGGTCAGCAGAGTGGTGCTGTAGGGTCAGCAGAGTGACCTCTAGGGGTCAGCAGAGTGACCTGTAGGGTCAGCAGAGTGACCTGTAGGGTCAGCAGAGTGACCTCTAGGGGTCAGCAGAGTGACCTGTAGGGTCAGCAGAGTGATCTCTAGGGGTCAGCAGAGTGACCTCTAGGGGTCAGCAGAGTGACCTGTAGGGGTCAGCAGAGTGACCTCTAGGGGCCAGAAGAGTGACCTGTAGGGTCAGCAGAGTGACCTCTAGGGGTCAGCAGAGTGACCTCTAGGGGTCAGCAGAGTGACCTCTAGGGGTCAGCAGAGTGACCTGTAGGGTCAGCAGAGTGACCTCTAGGGGTCAACAGAGTGACCTCTAGGGGTCAGCAGAGTGACCTGTAGGGTCAGCAGAGTGACCTCTAGGGGTCAGCAGAGTGTCCTGTAGGGTCAGCAGAGTGACCTCTAGGGGTCAGCAGAGTGTCCTGTAGGGCCAGCAGAGTGACCTCTAGGGGTCAGCAGAGTGACCTCTAGGGGTCAGCAGAGTGACCTCTAGGGGTCAGCAGAGTGACCTGTAGGGTCAGCAGAGTGATCTCAGGGGTCAGCAGAGTGACCTCTAGGGGTCAGCAGAGTGACCTGTACGGTCAGCAGAGTGACCTTTAGGGTCAGCAGAGTGACCTCTAGGGGTCAGCAGAGTGGTGCTGTAGGGTCAGCAGAGTGACCTCTAGGGGTCAGCAGAGTGACCTGTAGGGTCAGCAGAGTGACCTGTAGGGTCAGCAGAGTGACCTCTAGGGGTCAGCAGAGTGACCTGTAGGGTCAGCAGAGTGATCTCTAGGGGTCAGCAGAGTGACCTCTAGGGGTCAGCAGAGTGACCTGTAGGGTCAGCAGAGTGACCTCTAGGGGCCAGAAGAGTGACCTGTAGGGTCAGCAGAGTGACCTCTAGGGGTCAGCAGAGTGACCTCTAGGGGTCAGCAGAGTGACCTCTAGGGGTCAGCAGAGTGACCTGTAGGGTCAGCAGAGTGACCTCTAGGGGTCAACAGAGTGACCTCTAGGGGTCAGCAGAGTGACCTGTAGGGTCAGCAGAGTGACCTGTAGGGTCAGCAGAGTGACCTCTAGGGGTCAGCAGAGTGTCCTGTAGGGTCAGCAGAGTGACCTCTAGGGGTCAGCAGAGTGTCCTGTAGGGCCAGCAGAGTGACCTCTAGGGGTCAGCAGAGTGACCTCTAGGGGTCAGCAGAGTGACCTCTAGGGGTCAGCAGAGTGACCTGTAGGGTCAGCAGAGTGACCTGTAGGGTCAGCAGAGTGATCTCTAGGGGTCAGCAGAGTGACCTCTAGGGGTCAGCAGAGTGACCTGTAGGGGCCAGAAGAGTGACCTGTAGGGTCAGCAGAGTGACCTCTAGGGGTCAGCAGAGTGACCTCTAGGGGTCAGCAGAGTGGTGCTGTAGGGTCAGCAGAGTGACCTCTAGGGGTCAGCAGAGTGGTGCTGTAGGGTCAGCAGAGTGACCTGTAGGGTCAGCAGAGTGACCTCTAGGGGTCAGCAGAGTAACCTGTAGGGTCAGCAGAGTGATCTCTAGGGGTCAGCAGAGTGACCTCTAGGGGTCAACAGAGTGACCTGTAGGGTCAGCAGAGTGACCTGTAGGGTCAGCAGAGTGACCTCTAGGGGTCAGCAGAGTAGTGCTGTAGGGTCAGCAGAGTGACCTCTAGGGGTCAGCAGAGTGACCTGTAGGGTCAGCAGAGTGACCTCTAGGGTCAGCAGAGTGACCTCTAGGGGTCAGCAGAGTGACCTGTAGGGTCAGCAGAGTGATCTCTAGGGGTCAGCAGAGTGACCTCTAGGGGTCAGCAGAGTGACCTGTAGGGTCAGCAGAGTGACCTGTAGGGTCAGCAGAGTGACCTCTAGGGGTCAGCAGAGTGGTGCTGTAGGGGTCAGCAGAGTGGTGCTGTAGGGTCAGCAGAGAGACCTCTAGGGGTCAGCAGAGTGACCTGTAGGGTCAGCAGAGTGACCTCTAGGGGTCAGCAGAGTGACCTGTAGGGTCAGCAGAGTGACCTGTAGGGGCCAGAAGAGTGACCTGTAGGGTCAGCAGAGTGACCTGTAGGGTCAGCAGAGTGACCTCTAGGGGTCAGCAGAGTGACCTGTAGGGTCAGCAGAGTGACCTCTAGGGGTCAGCAGAGTGGCCTGTAGGGTCAGCAGAGTGACCTCTAGGGGTCAGCAGAGTGACCTGTAGGGTCAGCAGAGTGACCTCTAGGGGTCAGCAGAGTGACCTGTAGGGTCAGCAGAGTGACCTGTAGGGGCCAGAAGAGTGACCTGTAGGGTCAGCAGAGTGACCTGTAGGGTCAGCAGAGTGACCTGTAGGGGTCAGCAGAGTGACCTGTAGGGTCAGCAGAGTGATCTCTAGGGGTCAGCAGAGTGACCTCTAGGGGTCAGCAGAGTGACCTGTAGGGTCAGCAGAGTGACCTCTAGGGGTCAGCAGAGTGACCTGTAGGGTCAGCAGAGTGACCTGTAGGGTCAGCAGAGTGACCTCTAGGGGTCAGCAGAGTGGTGCTGTGCTCAGAATTTGGAATTAGAAATGTAGGCCTAGATACAATCAAATCAATTAACGTTAACCAGCGATAGCATAACAGATGTTTTGGAGGTGTCAGAGGTGAAACTACGTTGGACCCGTTAAATTGGTGAGAAGCTGTTCTTGCAATCATTGTCATGAAGCCACACCTGCCCCACTCACATTAGAAGTTGAGAACGAGAAAGTTTAGGCTGTACACATATGATTATACTCAAATTGAATAATTAGTATTTCTATCAACCTAATGGAGGCGTAGATTACATCTCAAATTCCAGTGTTTGAACTTGTAAACAAGTCTGTATGGGATTTATGTTAATGCCAGTCCGTGCAGCCAATGGCAATGTCCGCTTTAGGTATAATGCCGGGAGCCACTTGTGGATTTAACAGCTCTTATGCAGTTCCACCTCAGACACCGTCAAAACAATCGCTATGCAGCTGTTGGCTAAAGTGGATCTGATTGAATCGAGCCCTTAACAGGATCTGTATGGCTGTGCACCGGTCTGTGATGATTGTCATTTTCTCTAGCAGTCAAGGCCTGCTGATGGTCAAGTGCCTGCAGGCTATGTGGAGTTATTATGAGTGAAAAAGAGTGGTGCTTCAACTGTGCAATAATCTCTCTTTACCTCTGAATTAGATGGGGAAATGCACAGGTTCTGCTGAAACCATGCTGTTCTGCCTCATTTGTTTCTTCCTTCCTCTTCCTTGGCTCTTCCTCATTTCCATCACACTTCTCCCTGTGTTTTAACTCCACAGTCTCACTCTAGATCTGTAGCGGGCCGTTCCTGTCCTCCTGTGAGCATAGTGATAGGGAAAAGACCCAGGAGCCAGACTGAGACTGACGAGCTCATGGCTCTGTTGAATTGACTAATTACCACAGTGGGTGCTGTTCAAATCCCTGTGAAGTGGATGTGAATGGCCTGGATGAAAGACTGCAATTAGTGTGTATAATGTAATTGCTGGGGTTACAGAAAACTTAAACAGGCTGCTACTGTGCCTGTGTGTGTCAGTGTGTGTGTGTGTGTGTGTGTGTGTGTGTGTGTGTGTGTGTGTGTGTGTGTGTGTGTGTGTGTGTGTGTGTGTGTGTGTGTGTGTGTGTGTGTGTGTGTGTGTGTGTGTGTGTGTGTGTGTGTGTGTGTAAGCGTACATGTGCGCATGTGTCTGTGCTTATGAAACAGTATCCTTGTCTCATTATAATAATAACAACAATAATAATACAAATTTGAATTAAAATTAGAATTATTAAAACAATTAGAATTTAATATATTACATTTGTAAAGCGTTTTTCATTATACCGAATAATCTCAAAGTCCATAAAATGTCAAATGTAAACCAAATTGAAAATATGTTTACAGAATATCATACGTAATCTTTAGCTGACACGTAATTCCCATGATGCTTTTCACAACAACAATACAAAGTCACAGACACACAAAGAGCACACTGTAGGGTAGCCACTCTGGTTCTGTTCTCCATATGCCCTCAGAGGACAGACTGTGCTAAAACCAACAACACTGTGACAGTGTCACAAAAGTTGTGAAATAGAAGTGCAGGCTGTTTTAAAAATGTCTCATGCAGCTAGTCAGAGGACGGTGTGAAACTGTTATAATATTACACTGTGGTGGGAACCTGCTGCCCTTGCACAGTGTACGGATTAGAAAAACTGTCTGTTTCTGGATATTAAGCTTGTAAAGTGCATGTGTCGTTAATGGTATTGTAACCTAACGTAGGAGGCGTAGAAAGACATTTGAGCGGAATTCCCATTTCCGTTATTCAGGGGAAATGGAAGGTTGATAATACTGTATTCCTGAAAACCGGATGTAAGCGCTTTCTGGCGACTCCTCTTAGGCTAATGATGCTCAGAGGGCTCCCGAGTGGCGCAGCGGTCTAAGGCACTGCGTCTCAGTGCTAGAGGTGTCACTACAGACCCTGGTTCGATTCCAGGCTGTATCAAAACCGGCCGTGATTGGGAGTCCAATAGGGTAGCACACAAGCCAGTTGCAAATGAGAACTTGTTCTCAACTAGCCTACCTGGTGAAATAAAGGTAAAATAAAAAGAAAAAACTATTGGCCTAGTGTCTTCCAGGTTAGGGTTTGTCCAGGGTAGGCCGACACAGTAAATAAGAATTTGTTCTTAACTGACTTGCCTGGTTAAATAAAGGTTCAATTTAAAAGAAAAACTGTAATGGACACACAGATACAGGGCATTCATTTAGGAGAAACTTTTGAGACTGTTACACTGTAAAGAGAGGACTTAGCCTTTAGACTGTCACACTGTAAAGATAGGACTAAGCCTTGAGACTGTCACACTGTAAAGACAGGACTAAGCCTTGAGACTGTTACACTGTAAAGACAGGACTAAGCCTTGAGACTGTTACACTGTAAAGACAGGACTAAGCCTTGAGACTGTCACACTGTAAAGACAGGACTAAGCCTTGAGACTGTTACACTGTAAAGACAGGACTAAGCCTTGAGACTGTTACACTGTAAAGACAGGACTAAGCCTTGAGACTGTTACACTGTAAAGACAGGACTAAGCCTTGAGACTGTCACACTGTAAAGACAGGACTAAGTCTTAAAACTGTTACACTGTAAAGACAGGACTAAGCCTTGAGACTGTCACACTGTAAAGACACGACTAAGCCTTGAGACTGTTACACTGTAAAGACAGGACTAAGCCTTGAGACTGTTACACTGTAAAGACAGGACTAAGCCTTGAGACTGTTACACTGTAAAGACAGGACTAAGCCTTGAGACTGTTACACTGTAAAGACAGGACTAAGCCTTGAGACTGTTACACTGTAAAGACAGGACTAAGCCTTGAGACTGTCACACTGTAAAGACAGGACTAAGCCTTGAGACTGTTACACTGTAAAGACAGGACTAAGCCTTGAGACTGTTACACTGTAAAGACAGGACTAAGCCTTGAGACTGTCACACTGTAAAGACAGGACTAAGCCTTGAGACTGTCACACTGTAAAGAGAGGACTAAGCCTTGAGACTGTCACACTGTAAAAACAAGACTAAGCCTTGAGACTGTCACACTGTAAAGACAGGACTAAGCCTTGAGACTGTCACACTGTAAAGACAGGACTAAGCCTTGAGACTGTTACACTGTAAAGACAGGACTACGCCTTGAGACTGTCACACTGTAAAAACAGGACTAAGCCTTGAAACTGTCACATTGTAAAAACAGGACTAAGCCTTGAAACTGTCACATTGTAAAGACAGGACTAAGCCTTGAGACTGTCACACTGTAAAGACAGGACTAAGCCTTGAGACTGTTACACTGTAAAGACAGGACTAAGCCTTGAGACTGTCACACTGTAAAGACAGGACTAAGCCTTGAGACTGTTACACTGTAAAGACAGGACTAAGCCTTGAGACTGTTACACTGTAAAGACAGGACTAAGCCTTGAGACTGTTACACTGTAAAGACAGGACTAAGCCTTGAGACTGTCACACTGTACAGACAGGACTAAGCCTTGAGACTGTTACACTGTAAAGACAGGACTAAGCCTTGAGACTGTTACACTGTAAAGACAGGACTAAGCCTTGAGATTGTCACACTGTAAAGACAGGACTAAGTCTTGAGACTGTTACACTGTAAAGACAGGACTAAGCCTTGAGACTGTTACACTGTAAAGACAGGCCTTGAGACTGTCACACTGTAAAGACAGGACTAAGCCTTGAGACTGTCACACTGTAAAGACAGGCCTTGAGACTGTCACACTGTAAAGACAGGACTAAGCCTTGAGACTGTCACACTGTAAAAACAGGACTAAGCCTTGAGACTGTCACACTGTAAAAACAGGACTAAGCCTTGAGACTGTTACACTGTAAAGACAGGACTAAGCCTTGAGACTGTCACACTGTAAAGACAGGACTAAGCCTTGAGACTGTTACACTGTAAAGACAGGACTAAGCCTTGAGAGTGTTACACTGTAAAGACAGGACTAAGCCTTGAGACTGTCACACTGTAAAAACAGGACTAATCCTTGAGAGTGCATTCTAATCTCACAAGATAGATTTCCGCTGACATTAATTCCGGTGATCACATGACAGACTGTGCCCGGATGGATAATGATATTACATAAAGCCTGTGTTGTATTGATCTGTAGCAACATGGGACTTGTTTCCACACATACATACATACATACATACATACATACATACATACATACATACATACATACATACATACATACATACATACATACATACATACATACATACATACATACAGTAACTCTCTATCTCTCTCCATATCCTGGGATAGCCTGTGAGACAAACCCTAGTCTTTGTACTCCATCCTGGCATTCACAAATCATGTTACAAGATCCCCTCCCCTCCCTCTTTAAACACACAAACTCCTCCCCCCATAGGCTAAAACCTGAAAACCCTGTCGTCCCAGTTCCTACGACATAGCCAACTTTCATTCCCCTATTTGTTGAGTTGGATAATAATTACCAACAGTCATTCCCTTACACGGCAGCTATCATCTATCTACAGCAGCTATCATCTATCTACAATACAATGTTGTTTTTCTCTCCAGTCACAGAAAGAGAAGGCCTGCACCCGTTTGCCAGGGCAGGCAGCCAAAGGAGCTCAGGAAGCACCATACATAGCCATCAGGATGTCCGACACTGGGACAGGAAGAGCCTTGTATGGGCAGAAAGGTTTCCTGGCTGGCTGGAACAGCCGGTGACATTACCTATGCCTATTGGCTCCTGAGGACTGCTGGGAGGCGGGCTGCAGTGGCAGGCAGGCAGGGACTGACCTGATCCAAAACCACTCCCCATTCCACAGGCCTGGAGACAGGGAGGGCACTGTCAGGCCACAGACAGGGCTGGGGAGACAGAGAGACAGAGGGTGGGGCAAGGGGCAGAGGGAGCATACACTTGGAAGGAGAAGAGGTTTAGCAAGTTCGTGCCTCGTGTGCACAGTAGCCTTGATAATGTAAAGGTCTCGAGAAACAATCAGGTTAAAGTCTAGTGAGGGAAGAGAGTGTACAGCCCTGTGTTCCACTGGGGTTTATTAGACTTTGACTTTGTAGGTTTAAACAGCACTCTTACACCATATCGTCCTTTGAATGCATTTTCTCAAATAACCTGTTAATAACTAATTCCATTTAGAGTCCTCCTGTATTACCGCATATAAAGAAAAAGTAAAAATGATTTGCCAAGATGATTCAAACAGGGGTTACTATCACTTTCCATATTGTGAAATGAGCCTTCCAGTAAAAAAGAGAAAAGTTTAGGATTTGGGTTCTCAGCAACACAAATAAGAGTGTGAATCATTTATGTGGGGAATTAGCCAATATTGCCATGAGTCAGTCCTAGTGGTTTCTGATTGATAGATGTTGTTTGCCAGTTTAAAAAAAAACACAGTATACATTTTAAAAACACGACAGGGATATTACAAAAAAAAAGTCACAGACTTATTTCCATTGTGATCCCTAAACGAACGAAGCAATTGAAAAGTCTTTGATGGAAATGGAGATTGCAAAAATCTCGGTTCCGGATGATGAGTAGAGGGGGCAGAACTATCTGGCATACCAATACTGTGTGTCTTGGAGAAGACCTTTAGAGCGTGCCTAAACCAGGGCAGATTTTGGTACTCCTCTCACTGATCTATGAGAAACTGGGGAACTCCATATTTGATTTATGGCATATTGGTGTGTGGAGTGGAGAGAGAGTTAGAGTGGTGGTGCTGAACATGGTCAGAATGTCAGGGATTAAATATCACCCAGCTGCTGTTTAACAGAGTAACAGAGACACGAGTGAGACACATACTGAACCATTCAAATACATTTACAAGCACTCTCTCACTAACCTACAGAGAAGAGACTAGCAACTCAGGGACAGGGGATATACAATTTGCAACACAGTACTATGTACATAAAATTAAATTTTTTTATTTTTTTTTCATTAGAATAATGTTTGATATAAGAAGGGACTATACTGTAACAAGGAAACTGGGCAGGGGGGGGGGGGGACAGTGACATCATCTGAACGTTCATGCTAAATCTGGTTTCTACAAAAATAACAGCAATGGTGATGATTGGGTGATAATGTATAATGGAGAATTATAAGGTTCCAAGGTGGGGAGAAATCGACTGGGTAAATAACACTTAACAATGTGGACCTGGTGAGCACAGAGCACACATATAATGCCGGTAGACTAGCAGTTAAGAGCGTTGGGCCAGTAACTGATAGGTTGCTGGTTGAAATCCCCTAGCCGGTAAGGTGAGGAAAAATATGCTGTTCTGCCTTTGAGCGTGGCAGTTAACGACAACTGCCCACCTGGTGCTGATGTCATGGACGTCGATTAAGGCAGCCCCTTGCACCTCTCTAATCCAATAGGGTTCTACCTGGGACAGCTGAAGAACCCTTTTTAGGTTCTAGATAGCAACTTTTTTACTAAGAGTGTAGATTATGGGTATACCACTCTTCTGTTCTTCAGTGTAACTATCAGAGGCTTCAGCAATATTACAGGAAGGAAAGTGGCCAGGGGGAGGGAGGGTGGAGTAACACGTTTGACACACAGGGGTTAGGCTCCACACTCCAGAGTCTCATCAAAAGATTTAATGGAGAGACTTGAAGAGTTCTTGAATATCAAAATTATACAAAGCTTTCCAGGGACCAGAAAGAACCTGCACACCCCCACACTTCTGTTCCATAGGAGCTTAGGTTGGTTGACATGGAAACGCAGCTTTCAGAGAGAAATATGGTTGTCAAGGGGGGGAACAGCACTATAAAAGCTTTAAAGAGAAGACAATGCTTTACCCTCATCTCCGCCACAGAAGGTGTCAATATTCTACGCTCCTATTATGCAACCTCATTATGGAAAAATCAGCGATTTAATTCTATTGAAAATCTGGGTTCTTCATCAGGGATCAGCTTTGGGGGACAAAACAAGTGCCACTGTGCAGAAAATACCATGAACTATGAAGAGTTATGGGAATCATCTGAGATGCCAGGCAGCATACTGTATACCCACTCCCTCACCCATATTTCAACGTGTGTTGTAGGGACAGCTGAGATGGGTCATTTTTTATATTCTTGAGAGAGGACGTTCCCATCTGTCCAATGCTTCTGTAACCGTTTCTTTGTGACATCACTATGCGCGAAACCAACTTTGCAGACTTTGTCATTTTTGGGTCTAAAATTAGCCTGGTCAAATTTCACCAAGATGGGGACAGCTGTAGGTGAGATGGATAGTGGGAGAAGGCCAGACATTTTCACTTGTTCAGTACATTGCAGCCCACCCACTCCTCGTTCCCACAACATAGCTTGATTGTCAATGCATTTTTTATTACTTTTGCCAACTGCCAATGTTCGGTGTGAAAATCTGTGCTTTTCTCCTGTGTGACATATTTCGAAAGATTCATAAAGAGAGCAAATACTCACTCACACTGATTTTTAGCTTGTAAATTGGTGATGCACGATGTCATAATTGGCAGAGTCTTATACAAAAATATGAACAGGCCTTCATTTCAAAGCAGCAGGATCCACACTCTTCAGAACACAGTGCTTACATTGGCTCACGGTGTAATATGCAATTATTCTCCAGTAATTATATTGCACATCACAGTTAGGCACAGTTCTATAACTGAAGCGTTGCTGTGATTCAGACCACCATATACTGTAGTTACTGAGGTTCATATTTGTAACAGGGATAATTTGACATGACAAAAAAGAGACGCATGTGAGTGTTGTGCCTGATAAGGTATCCTAGAGTGCCAATTCTATGATAATGTTACTGTTTATCAGACATGACCTACTGTATGTGTTGCTTACTAAACTGTATTACACTATCCTGAACTCATTACCCCAAATAATGAATGATTTTCAACTCCCAGGGTGTACATTCCCAGGGAAGATAAGCATATAAGGGATAAAAAGGTAAATTGATAGCTGTGTCTATTAACGGTTATACGTCATACTACAGTATAACACAGCAGAAACATATGAAAGAGAGTTTACAGTATACTCCGTGTATTTCATATTTCTGACCCAAGAGAATAGCCTCTCATCTTTTAAAGATGAGGAAAAATATGTAACATACTGTAAGCCTCACAGTGATGGTGTTTGAAAGTTCACCACCGCCTGCAACGCTGCTAAACCGTACAATACAATATTTAAAAGAGTGTGAAAAGCGATCTTAACAAACAAGCTCTTTGATAGTTGTTGGGTGCCAGTCAAAGGGGATGCTCTACCAACCCTAAGGTATAGGAGAACCCATATTCTGTTCTACAACATCAAGGAGCATCATTGAGTCCAGTCCAAAAATGTTTACCAAAAAAATGTATTTTCTGTGTGTCTGACACCAACGTTGATATCCACCCTATAGACCTGCTTTTGGACCTGTTGCTCCATGCACCAGAGACATGGACAGAGATTGTGAGGGATAAGAGACCTGTTGTTCATAGGGAGAGAGGTGGGGTACGTGAGAGACTACTCCATTCTAAGACTTAGATTTCTGCGTCGTCACATACGTAGGCTCATGCAAAGGGAGTACTCTGCATCTGGATAACTGCAGCCACTGCTAAAAAACAGAGGGGTTATGGGTTTGATATTTGGGGGCACAACATTAAGTGTTAACACGCACATCAATATGACTCCGGCACCGGAGTGGATGGCTGCCATTTTACGGGTTCCAAACCAAGTGTGCTTTTTTTTTTTTTTTTTTTTTTTTTGCAATGTTTGTAACTTATTTTGTACATAAAGTTTCTGCTAACCGTCTCTTATGACCGAAAAGATCTTCTGGACATCAGAACAGAGATTACTCACTTCGAACTGGATGAAGATTTTTTCTTTAATGAGTCCGACGCAAAGGATATACTGCTTCCTCGAGACCAGGCCCAAATCCCTGTCATTTACGTGAAGAAAATACAGAGATACGGGGGGCGGAGGTAGGAGTGCCTTGTGAGGATTCGTAGGTGAGTGAGTAAATCGCCACTACCATCCGTTCTATTGGCCAACGTGCAATGACTGGAGAATAAACTGGATGAGCTACGACCAAGAGTATCCCACAAACGGTACATTACAAACTGTAATATCTAATCTTTCACTAAGTCGTGGCTGAACGACGAAACGGATAATATAGAGCTGGCTGGGTTTACTGTACATCAGGAGGACAGAGCAACTACACTACCGTTCAAAAGTTTGGGGTCACTTCGAAATTTCCTTGATTTTGAAAGAAAAGCAAATTTTCGTCCATTAAAATAACATCATATTGATCAGAAATACAGTGTAGACATTGTTAATGTTGTAAATTACTATTGTAGCTGGAAACGGCTCATTCTGTATGGAATATCTACATAGGTGTACAGAGGCCCATTATCAGCAACCATCACTCCTGTGTTCCAATGGCACGTTGTGTTAGCTAATCCAAGTTTATAATTTTAAAAGGCTAATTGATCGTTAGAAAACCCTTTTGCAATTATGTTAGCACAGCTGAAACTGTTGTCCTGATTAAAGAAGTAATAAAACTGGCCTTCTTTAGACTAGTTGAGTATCTGGAGCATCAGCATTTGTGGATTCGATTACAGGCTCAAAATGGCGAGAAACAAATACTTTATTCTGAAACTCGTCAGTCTATTCTTGTTCTGAGAAATGAAGGCTATTCCATGTGAGAAATTGCCAAGAAACTGAAGATTTTGTACAATGCTGTGTACTACTCCCTTCACAGAACAGAGAAAACTGTCTCTAAGCAGAATAGAAAGAGGTGTGGGAGGCTCCGGTGCACAACTGAGCGAGAGGACAAGTACATTAGAGTGTCTAGTTTGAGAAACAGACGCCTCACAAGTCCTCAACTGGCAGCTTCATTAAATAGTACCCGAAAAACACCAGTCTCAATGTCAACAGTGAAGAGGCGACTCCGAGAAATTGGCCTTCTATGCAGAGTTCCTCTGTCCAGTGTCTATGTTCTTTTGACAATCTTTTTTTATTGGCCAGTCTGAGATATGGCTTTTTCTTTGCAACTCTGCCAAGGCCAGCAATTGAAAACAATTGGTCCAATGTGATGGCATGGGGCTCCATTCAATCACTCACATTACAGTATTTACAACATGCATGTAAACACTAACACACATCTTTTTCCAGTGTGAAATAGCAGGCTCCGATGAAGGCGATTCAAGCCAAATGTTTACTTGTCCCATGAATAAATCTATCAGATTTATGCAGCAACAGAGTGCTTCTTTATTCTCCTGAAGTGAGACTCCGGGATGCTGGCCTCATGATAAGCTGTAGACCACACTCTCTACCAAGAGAGTTCTAATCTATATTATTCATAGCCATCTATACAAACCGATACTGGCACTAAGACCGCACTCAACGAGCTGTATAAGGCCATAAGCAAACAAGAATATGCTCATCCAGAAGCGGCGCTCCTAGCGGCCGGAGACTTTAATGCAGATGAATTGAATAAATCCGTTTTACCTCATTTCTACCAGCATGTCACATGTGCAACTTTACCCCTACCTACATGTACAAATTACCTCGACTAACCTGTACCCCCGCACACTGACTCGGTTACCGGTACCTCCTGTATATAACCTCGTTATTGTTATTCTTATTGTGTTACTTTTTATTTAATTTTCTACTTTAGTTTATTTAACAACTCTATTTCTTCAACTGCATTGCTGGTTAAGGGCTTGTAAGCATTTCACGGTAAGGTTGTATTCGGCGTATGTGACAAATACAATTTGATTTGATTTGAAAATACAATCTTGTAAAACTGAGTTTCTAATAGGATGTGCAATTCCCAACATGACAAAGCCTTTGCCATACCTTGAGTTAGGGCACACACTGCATACTCCCCGTGTCTGGTTGTGAGTTGAATGGGGCTGCAGGTCAGTGTCGGACCAGAGAGCTTGTGATTGAGAGGCCCTTGAGGCCCACTTGTTCCTCTGCCAAAAGGAGGGTGGAAAGACCTCCATGGCTCCTCACCCTCTTAATCATTTATGTAACGGTTCTAGAATCCACACAAATACTGCAGACGGGAAATATGGCAAAAACCTAGTGAGGATTGAGGTGTGGAACAGTTTGAGTATCCCTTCTTCTCTTTAATAGAAAAACGTGTTTTTCTCCGACGTGAACCAATACTGATTCTTGAAAATAAGGGCAAGCTAATAAGATAAAATATAAAATTGTGCATTTGCAAGTTGGTGTGTGGTGGTGACGAAATTCACAAATCTGCCAGACAGATTTTTATATCAGGCCTGTTTACACAAACTGTGTCATAAACGAAATCTTGTCCAAATCAATTTGTCATGGATGTTAGTCATTCGATCAAGTCTCCATGGCTATGGGAAGATTTGACAAGCCTTGTGGTTTATCATTGCAGATATTTCCCACCATGCGATGTCACGTCCTTTTACAACAGAGGGCTATGGTCCCATGTCTACAATGACCCTCTGTGTTCTAGCTCCTGGGATCTAAATCTACTACAATCATTCATTCAATAAGCAAGTGAAAAGTATGAAATCATCAATTACTCTACAAGCCCCTGTCTTTTCCAGTTGTAAATTCCAAGCAGATTATTTAATGGATTGGAAACTTATCGAGACCATTGTGATATCCATTACCTAGTTTGGTCACGTTATAGGATGGTTTCTGACATTGAGTACATAAAAAAAAAGGTTGAATCTAACGTAACATATTCAAGTCTCCATGCCTATATGTTCCCATCACTACAGTGGCTTGATGGAGAGGAATCCGGGTAGAGCCCAGTGGAGAGTTTCTGCTGTAATGAGACCATAGTGCTGATAGAAAGCAGGACTGAAAGAAAACACCAGAAATGTATTTTTGGATGTGTTTCAAAAGCACATGGTTGTTATAGCTGTTAATTTAGGAACTTGGAAGTAATGCACCTTATTTACATTTTGTTGTCTTGGTTAGCCGGTTGTTATCAACTGTTTTATTTGACATTTGGTTTGAGAGAGATATTTCACTGCACTGTGGGGGTAATATTAGATCATTTGGAATGTAATAAAAAAAATGTCCAGGTTTATTTGGTCCACTGCATCACCTATCCTTGTGTATTTCTATCGTGTCTATTCTTTCTACTCTGTGATAACTGATAATGTATCGAGCTTGTAATAAATATTGCAAGTTATTTCTGCCGTCAGCTCCAATAAGCTTTTAGGGTTCATTTGAATAAGCAGTTCTGCTACATTATTGTGTAACGTAAATGTGTTTTTCTTGATTACACCATTGCTCCTTTAAAACCTTGGTGACAAAAGGTTTGTCTACAATCCTTAATGCAACGTTGGTGAAGGGATTAGACAGCAACAAAGCGTTATTAAAGGCATCCTTAAAAGAACACTAACAACACTTATACAGTGTCTTCAGAAAGTATTCATACCCCTTGACTTATTCCACATTTTGTTGTGTTACAGCCTAAATTCAAAATGGAGTAAATTGATTTGTTACTCACCCATCTACACACAATACCTGTATGATGATAAAGCGAACACGTTTTAATACAGTTTAGCAAATGTATTGAAAATTAAATATAGAAATATCTATTTTGCATAAGTATTCACACCCCAGAGTCAATACATGTTAGAATAACCTCAGGCAGTGATTACAGCAGTGAGGCTTTCTGGGTAAGTGTCTTTTTAAAATTCTTCAAGCTCTTTCAACTTGGTTGTTGATCATTGCAAGACAGCTATTTTCAAGTCTTACCTATAGATTTTCAAGCCGATTTAAGTCAAAATTGAAACTAGGCCACTCAGGAACGAACATTCACTGTCATCCTGGTAAGCAACTCCAGTGTATATTTGGCCTTGTGTTTAAGATTATAGCCCTGCTGAAAGGTGAATTTGTCTCACCGTGTCTGTTGGAAAGCAGACAGAACAAGGTTTTCCTTGAGGCTTTTGCCTGTGCTTAGGTCCATTCCATTTCTTTGTATCCTAAAAAACTCTCTAGTCTTTGCCTTTGACAAGCATACCTATAACATGATGCAGCCACCACCATGCTTGAAAATATTAAGAGGGGTACTCAGTAATGTGTTGTGTTGGATTTGCCCCAAACGTAGTACTTTGTATTCAGGACATAAAGTTTATTTGCCAAATGTTTTGCAGTATTACTTTAGTTCCTTGTTGCAAACAGGATGCATGTTTTTGAATATTTTTTAATCTGTACAGGCTTCCTTCTTTTCACTCTGTCATTTGTATTGTGGAGTAACTACAATGTTGTTGATCCATACTAAGTTTTCTCCTATCACAGACATTAAACTCTGTAATTGTTTTAAAGTCACCATTGGTCTAATGATGAAATCCCTGAGCAGTTTCCTTCCTTTCTGGCAACTGAGTTAGAAAGGACACATGTATCTTTGTAGTGACTGGGTGCATTGATACACCATCCAAAGTGTAATTAAAAACGTCACCTTAATCAAAGAGATATTCAATGTCTGATTTTGTATTCTTTTTTTTTACCTGGGGTGGCAGGTAGCCTAGTGGTTAGAGTTGCTAGATTGAATCCCTGAGCTGACAAGGTAAAAATCTGTTGTTCTGCCCCTGAACAAGGCAGTTAATCCACTGTTCATAGGATGTCATTGAAAATAAGAATTTGTTCTTAACTGACTTGCCTGGTTAAATAAATGAAAAATATATACCAATAGGTGCCCTTCTTTGTGAGGTATTGTAGAACCACCCTGGGTTTTGTGGTTGAATCGCCGTTTGAAAATCTCAACTGAGGAACCTTACAGATAATTGTATGTGTGGTGTGCAGAGACGAGGTAGTCATTCAAAAATCACGTTAAACACTATTATTTCATACAGAGTTCATTCATGCAACTTATGTGACTTGTTGAACTTATTTAGGCTTTCTGTAACAAAGGGGTTGAATACTTAATGACTCAAGACATTTCAGCTTTTCATTTTTTATTAATTAATTTCTAAAAACATAATTCCACTTTGACATTATAGGTATTGTGTGTAGGCCAGTGACACAATCTAAATCCAGGTGTATGAATACTTTCTGAAGGCACTAATTGGCTAACAAACATCCCACATGGGAGCTATGAGCTGACAGTGTGTGTGAGAGTTGACAGAAGCTTGGAAGAGGCCTAAAACTGTTGTCCTGTTACAACACCGGATGTCCCCCTAATTGCACCCTTTTCCTTATACACTGACTGTACAAAACATTAGGAACACCTTCCTAATATTGAGTTGAACGCCCCACCACTTTTCCCCTCAAAACAGCCTCAATTTGTCAGGGCATGGACTCTAAAGGTGTGGAAAGTGTTCCACAGTGATTCTGGCCCGATGTTGATTCCAATGCTTCCCACAGTTGTGTCAAGTTGTCTGGATAGCCTTTGGGTGGTTCAACTAAGCAGCGTTGCAGTTCTCAGCAGCGTTGCCCCTGGTACCTAATACCGCACTCTGTTCAAAGGCACAGAAATCTTTTGTCTTTCCCATTCACCCTCTGAATGGCACACATACAAAATCCATGTCTCAATGATCTCGAGGCTTAAAAATCCTTCTTTAACCTGTCTCCTACCCTTCATCTACACTGATTGAAGTGGATTTAACAAGTGACATCAATAAGGGATCATAGCTTTCACCTGGATTGACCTGGCCAGTCTGTCATGGAAAGAGCAGGTGTTCTTAATGTTTTGTGCACTGTGTATATCGCACTACTTACTTTTGATCAGGGCCCTGGGGAATATGATGCCATTTGGGCTACAGCCAGCGTCAGGGAGGCACACATCACTCAGTCGGACTCCTCTCAGATAGCGAGGAGAGGAGAGGAGGGCCGTCACTATGCTGTTTCTGCTACTGCTCTATAAATGATCTAGTGGTATTGGACATAAAATGCCATATTCTGGCCTAATGTGCTTTTGTTTAGTTTAAATTTAATTATTTTATTTTCAACAAATAATATTAATGTGCTTTTGAGGTTTCATTTGAGTGTATGTCTCTGCTAAAATTAGGCAAATATTGATATAGAACATTTGAATACAAACTCAATTTTATCATAATATATTGATATTTTATTAATATCCCTTTTCTTGAAGGATATCATGTACACCAAATATCCTTGGCAGTTAAGCGCATTCAATGTCTTTAGAAACCAAAAAGAGTCACTTGGTTTTACAATTACAAATAACCACAAAATGAAGTGCATGTAAATAACATGCAAAAATCCCATGCCTACTCAGTAGGTAACAACATTTTGACTGCTGAATATGTACATATTTATGCTTTCAATTATAAAAAAATATTTTTTTCCGCTTATATTCATGTGTAAGCTATGACCTCGGTTCCCTCCAAATCATCCCTTAAAAATCTCTTACAATCCGTGAAGAATACACTTCACATTCTAAGGCTACTTCAGATGCAACGCATCCAATCACAAACAGAGTTTAGTTTGCGGAGCTTCACAAAAAAGGCACGAAAATGTTAATGAAAAATAATTTTCATGAATCCGTGTTGGTAAAGGGACAACAGGGAAGAGAGTACCAATGGGTAAATACACAAAACAATAGAAACAAATGTGTCTCACAGTAAACATGCTAGAGTACTTCTCCAATAAAAAGTGGTTCCACCATTGTTACTACATACGAGAAAACGTATTCAGAGAAACATGGTGCCATCAAGTTCCCATGATACCGTGTAAAGAACGATCATCTACAAAGTCTAAAAGGATGAAAAACAAAATATGGCACAGGTACACTGATACATGGGGCGGTCTGCGTATCATCAGTCTTTTTGAATTTCATGCTGTCAGTATCAAAAAGTCCCACCAAAAGCCTAATATCCTTTGCTTTCTACATATCAGAAGACTCGTTGAAGTACTGGGGTTGGGTTGAAGAGAGAAACGGTTCCCTTTCCATCCTCTGTCGCTATCTGTCATGTTTCATGATCTTTAAGTGCTGTATGGACACAGGGGGAGCAAAAGTGCATTCAAAAAGGTAACAATGACGTTTGCTTGTTCTTTTCAAACAGAAATAAATGATAAGTAAAGATATGAAAGTCTTAGTAGATGTCAATGTTCTTTGGAGAGAGGGTGGACTGCAGGTCTGACTGAGGAGTGCCCACAGGGGAGCTGTAAATGTTTGTTGGGGAACCGTATGAGGTGGACACGTGCGTCTGAAAGTTACTGGAGGCTGAGGAGTACATGGTATTGACTGATGGGGAGCCATAGGAGCTGTGCACTGGGGAGGAGTAGCAGGACGCCACTGGGGAGGGGTATGAGGACGGCACTGGGGAGGGGTATGAGGAGCTGGGAGAGGGGTATGATGTGGAGGGGGAGGAGTACCCCGAGACTGGGGAAGGGATGGCCATGGGGGCGGACCCTGCCTTCTCCACCTTCTTGTCCTTCTGCCTCAAGTGGATCTTGGTGTGCCGTTTTCGTTCATCGCTGCGGGCAAACTTGCGGCCGCAGATGTCGCAGGGGAAGGGCTTCTCGCCTGTGTGCGTGCGGATGTGCGTGGTCAAGTGGTCACTGCGGCTGAAGTTGCGCATGCAGATGCGGCACTGGAAGGGCTTCTGGCCCGTGTGGATGCGGATGTGGCGTGTCAGCTCGTCTGAACGGGAGAATCGGCGGACGCATGTTTCCACGGGGCAGGCGTAGGGCCGCTCGTGAGGCGGAGTCTTGCACTGGCGGTTGGGGTACTTGCGCATGCGGCTGGGCTTCACCAGCTGAGACTGGTAGGAGCCCTTCAGGTCCTGAGAACCAGTCTGTGTGGCGAAAGCCTTGATGGTGGACAGGGGCGTGAGGGAGAGCTGCTGCTGGATGCTCTGACACTGGAAAGGCTTCTGGTCAGGAGGCAGCAAGCTGATCTCACCCTGCTGCTGAGGAAATAGATAGTCTGGTATCATGGGCAGAGACATGTTGGGCAGAGAGCATGTCTTGCTGCTGGGGTAGGCGGGTGGTGGGTACGGGACTGAGCTGTTTGAGGGGCTGGGAAAGGACTGGTTAGAGTCAGGGAAGAGGTCAGGGCTGACGCTGCAGTAGGTGGTGCTGGTGTCGCCGACTTGGATGGGCCAGCTCATGGTGTGGGAGGAGGAGCTGACCGGAGCAGCAGAGGAGCATGGGGCAGCTGAGGTGGGTGGTTGGGACATGCCCATCAGCCCACTGACCAGGCTATATAATGGCTCTGGCCACAGGCTGTTGCTGCAGCTGGTTGCAGGTTCCAGGGTGAACCTCCCCGTGTAGGAGACGGAAGGCAGGCGAGGGGTTGAGTAGGTCTGCTCCATTAGAGACTTCTCACAGCCGATAGAGATGTCATGCAATGTATCTGAAAGAACAAACAGCGAGCGTTAAACATAACATTTACATTTTCTACAGATGGCAGCCCCCCATGCTGTTGGGGGGGTGAGCACAGGACAATACTGCTGGCTCATACAAAAGACATCACGTTACTAAGAGCAAGTTCTGACACTAAAAGATCATTTAAATCATCCATAAAGATAAATACCAGTATAGCTCTAATAATTATTTTGTAAAGCTATTTATAATTTATCAAAACCTCTTAGGGTATTCATATATTTTGCATAGACTGCAGGCTATGTCAGAACTGAAATGCAATCTCATTAATTATGCACATTGCCATGCATATTTCTGAGTGTGTATGATGTATAAAACCATAAAGAGTTTAGGAGTTGGAGCAGCCCTTACCTCCAGTCAGATGGTTGTATGAGTCTCCAGGCTCCCCGGTCCCAAAGCCTACACCTTCTGGTGCAGAGGCAGTCAGGAAGGGGGTCCCTGTTGAGTGGAGCAACATCATCTCCTCCAGCTTGGGGTAGCTGTCCATGGGAGAGTAGGAGAAGCCTAGTGGGTCTGAGATCTGCAGGGCTGAGGGGAGCATCTCTGTCTTGGCTGCAGCCATGGTGCTGTGCTGCCGGTGCTCTGACTGTCTGGAGAAACAGAGGCGGTGGAGACGCAGCTGGCGCTGCAGCTTTCTGTCTCAGGTGAGAAGAGATTACCAGCCAGCTGAATATATTGCTGCTGCTCTTGTTGAGGAGGATGGTCTGAGGAATCCAATGCTGAAAGATCTGCAAGACTTTGCTGCATTCAATTTCGCAAAAGATCCCAGTCTTCAATAACGATCTTGTGGTTCATTCATTCCCGTAACGGTAGGAATTAAAACTTTTTTTTTTCTTCTAGTAATCCCGATTTGTAATAAAGAAATGTGTAGTTGTTGTGTTTTCCCTTTTGATTAACTTTTTCGCTTTTAGTTCACGTGTTTTGTAAGAATAATTTCGCTAGCGTAGTACGGTACTTCCTGCTCTGTACTGATATGAGCTCTGTTTAGCTCCGAGGGCTGTTTCACTAGGCTGAGGATTCCCACCACTTTATAAAGCCTCTTGCCGTGACGTACATGTCCAAATAAGGACAGGAGGAAGACCATATTTAGACAAAGCAGTTGAGGACACCGAAGACTTGTCTGAGTAAATGGGGAGAGGTGGAGACTGTTTATCAACATATTCTGCAATATTCACAGATTTCACACGGTGCATATTATAACAAAAATAGTTTTCATATAGAAATACACGACGGTTGCTGCTGTTTTGCCGTGGTTTTCGGAGTAAATGCACACGTCCTATCTATGCAGCGCACCGCCATTGCCGGAAACCCCAGCTACGACATGCCATATAAGGTCTTGCCTTCACAAGGATCCGTTCCGGTGGGTTTCCACTTCCTTGTCCTTATTAGGAGTTTCCCGGGGGTGGGGTGGCGGGGTAATACTAAACTGAGCAGATCTCGGCAATAAATGTGCGAGACCTGCTCAGATCCAGCACGTTTTGAAGAAATAACTCATGTCTGCACCCAAAACAATGTTTATTTTATTTGTTTATTTATTTATTTCAGCTTTATTTAACCAGGTAGGCTAGTTGAGAACAAATTCTCATTTACAACTGCGAGGCTACATACAGACACCGGTTAGGCAGGCTGATTGAGGTAGTATGTACATGTAGATATGGTTAAAGTGACTATGCATATATGATGAACAGAGCGTAGCAGTAGCGTAAAAGAGGGGTTGGGGGGACACAATGCAGATAGCCCGGTTAGCCAATGTGCGGGAGCACTGGTTGGTCGGCCCAATTGAGGTAGTATGTACATGAATGTATATTTAAAGTGACTATGCATATATGATAAACAAAGAGTAGCAGCAGCGTAATGCAATAGATCACAACACAAAGACATATCACTATTGTTTCCAATGGTCTAATGGTATAGCTTCATAGGTAACTCTTGGCGCAGCTCGGTGACAGATCAATGATATTTCATCTAAACTTTAAGAAGTAAAATGTGTCAATTTATTTAAATGGCCGCAGAAACATTTCCTTCCACAAAATGTCAATATATTTTCAGGAAGACTCACTCAATTAAATATGCATTGTGAGATGTACAAGGCGGTGCAAGATGTTTTGCGCAAATCAGGTGGCCTTTTCTGGGCACTTTGTCCCCAAATCAAATCGTATTACATGAAATTGTTCATGGCAGATTTGTAGCTTTCACAAAATATTTCATTATACAGTACAGTATATCACTAAACCTGTGATCGCATAAGCTTTCTTTATGTACGCTATTGGGTGCCAAAGCCTACTCTGTTGCAGAGGGGTGTTTCTCTTTCAATACACGACAGTTCCTTACTCGGCACTATCCCCTTATTCGATATGATCTACTGTTGCACGGGAGCAATTTTTTTTAAAGATTGCAATATGCTGATTAGGTGAGAAAGTGGTGCTGGGTGTTGCCCTGCGTTTGTAGCTCAAACAGTGGAAGAATTATAAAGAGCTCAAATATAACTTTACTGCAATCTTTAGGATAATATGTGAGTAAAATGTTATTTTTTGAAAAGACAAGTAACAGTGATCGATCCGATAGAGATGTGTTCTGTTCTGCCTCTGTTTTGTTTTCTATGGCGGTTCTCTGAAGTCAAACCGAGGGCGCAATAAAGCCTTCGACCAGCGATGTCTCAACTGAGCATGCTCCCTATTTCAATCTGTTTATCTGGGTCAGAGGTTCCTGGCAGACTTCCTTGATTTTGTGTTTGCGATGAGAAAATAGGACAAAACAAAGCGGTCACATCTCTTCTAATGCCATCAAATGTTTTTTGACTGCATGAAAGGAGAAAGAAGTTAGAGGCTGGCAGAAATCTTCCCTTGTAGTCCAGTGGATAGGTGAAATAATCGTGCACTTTATGATAAAAGTATCAAACTTGGTACACTAATAATTGATACCTTAAGGAACATTTTAAAGATTGAGGGAAGTCTTGAAAGCCATTCAGTCAACCATTTTATTAAAATGGCCACCATTCAGACTTTCTGTTAGAATAAAATAGAGTAAAATAATTTCAAACAATATCAAAATGACTTTTTAATGTTATGTACCCACTAAATAAACACCACAGGCGATATAGACAATAATTCTGATTATAAAGTACTCTTAAGACCTTAATAGGGGTCATATTGAGATTATTTTGACCATATTCCAGTGGCTACGTGAACAAACTGTGGACTTTGCGATAGACCCACCAAATTTCACACAGCTAGGGCATGTATAAAGAAGTAGTTTTGGCTGTAGTGCCATCACAGATTTTGTCCATTACACCCCCTGGTGGCCATTTCCAATACGGCCATCAACCAGCCACATGGGGCCATATTGGATACGATTTACATGGCCATATCTCCATAAATAATTGGTACATACAGCCCAATAATTGCTTAAAATGATTGAAGGGGTATGGAAAACAATATAATTGCCAAAATATGCCACATATACAGTACATATCCTTAATTTTAATAGAACATTTTAAACGTGTGCCAAATTACGTGGTCTGGCCCACATGGGGTGAAATGTAGGGAAAATAGTGGGGCACAGTTACAAGAAAACAGTCACGTTCAAAATAGGGATTTTGTGGCTAATTAAAGTTAAACAGTAATTCTGCTCATAGATTATGCATGTATGAACAACACATTGACACATTCAGTCCAAAGTGAGAGGTTTTAAAAAAATCTTTCTTAGTCACCAAAGTCCCGAAACATGTTGTTACGTTTCCCAGTAAGAAAACGAAAAAATGTCGCTCAAACAAAAAGTGGGAACTAACAAAGAGTCACTGACCAACAACCAAAATGAAACAGGTGGGTTTTTCGGAGGGATTCTGAAAGACACTCATGGTGGTATCCACTGAAAGTTGAAATCCACTGAAAGTTGACTAGCAACAACTGGGACATAAAAGTCACCCACCAAGAACGGCCACTAAATTTGACCAAGAAGGTGGACCAATTAAAGATAAGGTGGACCAATCACTGCACCCTACGTGCTAGCGTGTTAAAAGTCTAACATCAAAACATAAATGGAAAATCCAAAACCTGTAACAAGCCTATCGATGGATTAGAATGTTCAAGATAGCGTGGAAAATATAATCAAATAGATCATGTAGTAATTTTATTTATGTTAAAATGTTGAAAGATGTTTTTGATATGTTTCTGATTTGTGGCCTGCTGGAGGTCATTTTGCATGGCTCTGGCAGTGCACCTCCTTGCACAAAGGCGGAGGTAGCGGTCCTGCTGCTGGGTTGTTGCCCTCCTACGGCCTCCTCCACGTCTCCTGATATACTGGCCTGTCTCCTGGTAGCGCCTCCATGCTCTGGACACTACGTTGACAGACACAGCAAACCTTTTTGCCACAGCTCGCATTGATGTGCTATCCTGGATGAACTGCACTACCTGAGCCACTTGTGTGGGTTTTAGACTCCGTCTCATGCTACCACTAGAGTGAAAGCACCGCCAGCATTCAAAAGTGACCAAAACATCAGCCAGGAAGCATAGGAACTGAGAAGTGGTCTGTGGTCACCACCTGCAGAACCATTCCTTTTTTGGGGGTGTCTTGCTAATTGCCAATAATTTCCACCTTTTGTCTATTCCATTTGCACAACAGCATGTGAAATTTATTGTCAATCAGTGTTGCTTCCTAAGTTGACAGTTTGATTTCACAGAAGTGTGATTGACTTGTAGTTACATTGTGTTGTTTAAGTGTTCCCTTTATTTTTTTGAGCAGTGTATTTATGTAAATTCCGGACTCTGATATTGCTAATTCTGATATGTCTTAATTTCTTGTTCGTTTTTAAACTTTTAGATTATGTGTGCATTGTTATTGTATTGCTAGATATTCCTGGATTATTGGAGCTAGAAACATAACCATTTCACTGCACCTAACATCTGTAAAACTGTGTATGCAACCAATAAACTTTGATTTGATATAATGTGAAGTTAAATCATGCAGGCTAGTATTTCAGATAAGCGATGGGAGTAAGAGGATATACAAGTTTAAAATACATATATGGGGTGGTTCATCTTTGCATAAGACCAGTAAATTGTTGTGGTATTTTCCTCTTGTGGTTTGGCGGAGGCGGGAACCCCTTCCCTCCCTCTCTTTAGCATCATTGTGTCCCCATGGCAACGGCCCATAAAGTGCAGCAGATAAGAGAGAGAGGAGAGCTTCCCTCGCTGACAGGACTTCTCCCTGTTTGCAGGCTCACTCTCAGCTCTGCATATTCTCCATCTTCTGCAGCTCTACGTAAAACACATGAGCATCAGGCAGACTAGTCAAGTGTCTAGTGTGTTTGCATTGGCTCAGCTACAGGATGTCCCCATGTTGGGCAGCTATGAAACCGTACTATATTAAAAATGCACTGAGGTCGATTCACTGTGCAAGTGTTATATTTTGTTTTTATTTCACCTTTATTTAACCAGGTAGGCCAGTTGAGAACAAGTTCTCATTTACAACTGCGACCTGGCCAAGATAAAGCAAAGCAGTGCGGCAAAAACAACAACACAGAGTTACACATGGGATAAACAAACATACAGTCAATAACACAAAATAAAAAATCTATATACAGTGTGTGCAAATGGGGTAAGATTAGGGAGGTAAGGCAATAAATAGGCCGTAGTGGCAAAGTAATTACAATTTATCGGTGGTGACAGTGTTTCCTAGCCTCAGTGCAGTGGGTAGCTGGGAGGAGGTGCTCTTATTCTCCATGGACTTCAGTGTCCCAGAACGTTTTGGAGTTTGTGCTGCAGGATGCAAACTTCTGTTTGAAAAAGCTAGCCTTTGCTTTTCTAACTGCCTGTGTATATTGGTTCCTAACTTCCCTGAAAAGTTGCATATCGCTGGGGCTATTCAATGCTAATGCAGTACGCCACACAATGTTTTTGTGCTGGTCAAGGGCAGTCAGGTCTGGAGAGAACCATTCTGTTCCTGGTTCTACATTTTTTGAATGGGGCATGTTTATTTAAGATGGTGAGGAAAGCACTTTTAAAGAATAACCAGGCATCCTCTACTGACGGAATGAGGTCAATATCCTTCCAGGATACCCGGGCAAGGTCGATTAGAAAGGCCTGCTCGCTGAAGTGTTTTAGGGAGCGTTTGACAGTGATGAGGGGTGGTCGTTTGACCGCAGACCCATTACAGACACAGGCAATGAGGCAGTGATCGCTGAGATCCTGGTTGAAGACAGCAGAGGTGTATTTGGAGGGCAGGTTGGTCAGGATGATATCTATGAGGGTGCCCGTGTTTACAGATTTGGGGTTGTACCTGGTAGGTTCATTAATAATTTGTGTGAGATTCATGGCATCTATCTTAGGTTGTAGGACAGCCGGGGTGTTAAGCATATCCCAGTTTAGGTCACCTAACAGTACGTGCTCTGAAGATAGATGGGGGGCAATCAATTCACATATGGCGTCCAGGGCACAGCTGGGGGCAGAGGGTGGTCTATAACAAGCGGCAACAGTGAGAGACTTGTTTCTGGAAAGGTGGATTTTTAGAAGTAGAAGCTCGATTTTTGGGGGTACAGACCTGGATAGTATGACAGAACTCTGCAGGCCTATATAATCACTTCAAATGTTACCATAGTGAGGGAGCATTACCAGTCTCCATGGTATCCACGTCATATGTTCAGGGTATTTTTCTTAATAGAAATCTCTTTTGAACTCATTATAAATAAGCCCTCGTAAATAAGTTCCCTGCACAATGATGATCATTAAGGATAATTGCAAACATGACACATCATGGAGCATTGCTAAAAAGAGAATAGACGTGACAAGGTACAGTCTAATGGGGCAGGGGGGGCAGGGGTTCCATCTGAGATAATCTGCATCACATATCGTCTTAACGTTTTACATTGTACCAGAGTTCACAAAACAGGAAGTGATGATGTTTCCTGCTCTCCGTGATGTCACAGCGGAATACCAGACCAGAGTCAAACGTATGAGCACAGCCTTTTCCCTTTCGTTCTATCACCCACAACTGAGCTTTCACATTACACATCTCTTGAATGTTATAGTTCTCAACAGTTGTAATCTCCCAATGCTGATCGAATGATCTTTATGCCTTGTCTTTTGTAGTCTTTTATGAAATGAATGTGATGACTATTCCAGGAAACAAACAGCCACTTATTGGACTAGAAGGAGCTGTGCTGTAAGAGAATCAGATGTATAGACTTCCAGTTAATCAATTTGAGCTTTATGTTGATTTTATTAATTATGGACCAACATGCCCTTGGATGGACAATTGTACGTATTGTGTTCTTTCTTTATTCATACTGAGTTGTCAATGATTTATCTATTTCTAGGAAAGAACACACAGAGGGAACTCAAAGGTCAAAATGTAAATTCACATATTATTCACAAAGTTAAGATCAGAAAAACCTTGTGACAAAGGGAGCCTGATTATCACTCCTGATTATCACTGGTCCTATTGAGAGGATGTCTGACTGGATAAGTGCTATTCATATCAATAAGGAAATAACTCTCCATTGTTTGTCATCAAACAGGCCTAGTAAAGACCATGTGATTTGCTAGAGAGGGACAGAGTCCTGGAGCTCTTCCAAGAGGGCAATAATGTAGATGAGCTGCCCGTGCACGGTCCTCAGTGAATCACACAGACCAGGGCTTACTGTATATCAGTATGTTAGCCATTGGCATGCGGTCAGTCGGGCCTCTCTACTGTACAGCAGTTCCCCCCCCCCCCCCCCCCCCCCCCAGGCCAGGACTGATTGATGGTCAACATAACACTACTCTGAATCTAGATGTAAACACTAGTCTACTGCACAGTGCTACTACTTCACATAGTTATTTATTTATTATGAGGCCAGCGTGTTGTCACAAGAGCTCCTTGATTTCTATTGATATCGTGGGAGTGTCTGCATACTCCCATTCCTGTTTATCTGTATCCTATTTCATTTGGTGTTATTATTCTTAGCTATGCCCTTGTATCAAAGGACATCTGTGTTCTGACTTTAGAATAGCTATAAGGTTAGTTAATAAGTTGGTGATCGCTCAGCTGTCTGAGTTTTACAGTGCTCATGTGTGTCAAGCCCAGTTGAGAGCCCAGGGGATCGTTCCACATCGGAGGAAGGCTAATGAGCCCACAGAAGTGGTGAGGAAGGCTAATGAGCCCACAGAAGGGGTGAGGAAGGCTAATGAGCCCACAGAAGTGGTGAGGAAGGCTAATGAGCCCACAGAAGGGGTGAGGAAGGCTAATGAGCCCACAGAAGTGGTGAGGAAGGCTAATGAGCCCACAGAAGTAGTGAGGAAGGCTAATGAGCCCACAGAAGTGGCGAGGAAGGCTAATGAGCCCACAGAAGTGGTGAGGAATGCTAATGAGCCCACAGAAGTAGTGAGGAAGGCTAATGAGCCCACAGAAGTGGTGAGGAAGGCTAATGAGCCCACAGAAGTGGTGAGGAATGCTAATGAGCCCACAGAAGTAGTGAGGAAGGCTAATGAGCCTACAGAAGTGGTGAGGAAGGCTAATGAGCCCACAGAAGTAGTGAGGAAGGCTAATGAGCCTACAGAAGTGGTGAGGAAGGCTAATGAGCCCACAGAAGGGGCGAGGAAGGCTAATGAGCCCACAGAAGGGGTGAGGAAGGCTAATGAGCCTACAGAAGTAGTGAGGAATGCTAATGAGCCCACAGAAGTAGTGAGGAATGCTAATGAGCCCACAGAAGTGGTGAGGAATGCTAATGAGCCCACAGAAGGGGCGAGGAAGGCTAATGAGCCCACAGAAGGGGTGAGGAAGGCTAATGAGCCCACAGAAGTGGTGAGGAATGCTCATGAGCCCAAAGAAGTGGTGAGGAATGCTAAGGAGCCCACAGAAGTGGTGAGGCAGTCAACAACAGTTCCCAGCTACAATTGGCTGTTTTCACAGACCCCCTTTCAGACATAGAAGGATATAACTCTTTCTATTTTCAGCCACTCTTTTCTTCCCTTTTCCTTTTAACAGGCTTTACTACTGAGGGCCAGCTCTGTGTCGGTCACTGGGTCTATATATATATATGGTAGTTATAACAGGCTTTACTACTGAGGGCCAGCTCTGTGTCAGTCACTGGGTCTATATATATATATGGTAGTTATAACAGGCTTTACTACTGAGGGCCAGCTCTGTGTCGGTCACTGGGTCTATATATATATATGGTAGTTATAACAGGCTTTACTACTGAGGGCCAGCTCTGTATCGGTCACTGGGTCTATATATATATATGGTAGTTATAACAGGCTTTACTACTGAGGGCCAGCTCTGTGTCGGTCACTGGGTCTATATATATATATGGTAGTTATAACAGGCTTTACTACTGAGGGCCAGCTCTGTGTCAGTCACTGGGTCTATATATATATATGGTAGTTATAACAGGCTTTACTACTGAGGGCCAGCTCTGTGTCGGTCACTGGGTCTATATATATATATGGTAGTTATAACAGGCTTTACTACTGAGGGCCAGCTCTGTATCGGTCACTGGGTCTATATATATATATGGTAGTTATAACAGGCTTTACTACTGAGGGCCAGCTCTGTGTCAGTCACTGGGTCTATATATATATATGTCAGTTATAATAGGAACTCAGCGTGGTAAAAGAAAAGGAGTCTGGGAGAGTGAAAGAATACTGTGTGCGCGAGTGTCTGTGTGTGTGTGTGTGTGTGTGAGTCTGTGTGTGTGTGTGTGCTCATTCTAGGTAGCATTTGGTTCAGTAATTCCTGTCATGCAGACCGATCAACTTGCACTGGCTCCTAGACTTGCCTGTCTAGTTTGAAAGTTGTTCTATTCCTCAACCCCCCCCCCCCCCCCCTCAGGCAGCTTGTCTCCCTCCTTTTGGCTTTGAGAGGCCTTTCACAAACTTCCTTTATTAACAATCACTTCACATGACACAAAGAATTCACATCAAAGCTGAGAAATAAAGGCTGTATTGCCTTTTTTTTGTGTTTTCTTACAACAGAAAATACTTCAGTCGGTTGTAATATGTCCGTAGTTCACATTTTTTAAGATCTAGACAGATGTTATCAGAATAGACGAAGTGGAAATACAGGCATGGGTGTGTGTGTGTGTGTGTGTGTGTGTGTGTGTGTGTGTGTGTGTGTGTGTGTGTGTGTGTGTGTGTGTGTGTGTGTGTGTGTGTGTGTGTGTGTGTGTGTGTGTGTGTGTGTGTGTGTGTGTGTGTGTGTGTGTGTGTGTTTGTGTGTGTGTCTGTGTGTATGCTATGCATGGCTGCAGGGCCTCTACTATCCTATGTCACAGTATACAGAAACACATACCAAAGGGTAACCAAGTACATGATCAAAGCAGTTCTGTAAATATATCTGAAAGAGCGTTGAATAATAGAGCTTTTTGTTAAATACTGTATTTTGAGACCCTATCATCCTGTTATTGGTGTGGTTGGCTGACAAATTTAGCCCCCTGTGGTTTTCTGAAGAGTGTGGAAACTGTGACAGGGACTCTTCTGCTGCGATACTTCCTGTGTGTACCATGCACTGTAGGGGGAAAAACACAAGGGAAGTGACACGGCTCAGGGCAAAACAAGTTGTCGTTTAACTTGAATGATTCCTCATATAACGACAGGAATAGACGAACTGTAAATATTGTGTTTCTGTATACAGTAACCACAGGTGGCTGCTGAGGGGAGGACGGTTCATAATAATGTCTGGAACGGTTCAAATGGAATGGTATCAAACACCTGGAAACCATGGAAACAATGTGTTTGATGTATTTGATTCCATTCCACTTATTCTGCTCCAGCCACTACCACTAGCCCATCCTCCCCAATTAAGGTGCCACCAACCTCCTGAGACAGTAACATGCAAACAGCGTGCGTGCGTGCGTGCGTGTGTGCGTGTGTGTGTGTGTGTGTGTGTGGGGGGGGGGGGGGGGACTAAATGGCATTGCCATGTGTAGCCTATAGTTATTACTCCTCCTTCCTCACTCTGAACAACCTCACACCCCATGTGTGTTTTCAAGATCAATCGCAGTTTCACACTGAGATAAAAGTCTTAAATCCTTAGAGAATGTGGCCTACATATCGTTGACATTAGATGTTGTTTACAGGATGCCTTGGTTCTGTGTGATCAGGGAGAAGTGGGCGGTGCTTGACTACTCGTCTTAGTTGACCCCACCCACAAAGCATAAAAACATAAAGTTCTAGAATACGGACACAGAACTTTTCAAATTCGATTAATTCTATAAGATGCAAATTACAGTACATACATACTGCATCTGTATTTAGAGTGTCACATGGTTTATTAGGAAATCAGGTCTAAATGAGGATTGTGGTAGTCTATCAGTAAACTATCAGTGAATTTAGACATTGCAACACAGTAACTGTAGCCGTTGTTTGGCCAAGAACAACACTGCTTGTCTCTGAAATGTATAACAGTGAAGCCATGTTTACCTGTGGTGCCCACTCTCATTGTTTTCGTGAGAAGAAACAGTTCAGTCTGAAATTACATTGACTTTCCCTCGCCAACCACTAACTGTATTAATCCTGTGCTACAGTACAGATTTCATCTGCCTGCACTGGAACATGAGTGGGGCTGAGGTGTGACGCTGACACATACTGGTTCCCCAGCTGCCCACTCAAACCAGGCCTGAAGTGTACAGTTAGGCCTGACCCGACCACAGCACCCCTCTCCTGAAACTGGCTTGTAGTCCCACACATTTCCACAAGTCAGATCAGACCTTTAGCGGTGTCTTAACTGGTGTCTTAACTGTAAGTGTGGCTTGTCGTAATGTACGGTAACCTTAATTCTAATGTGAGTTAATAATTGCTGGGAGTAGATTAGATAGACAATGATCTCACATGATGTGAGATCGCCTTGCCGGTCTTGGCCTTTTCCCATGAAGTGGATCATTTACTGTATCTTAAAAATGATCTCTGAGCTAAATGTCAGTGACACCATCAGTATTTTCTATTGTGTTGTTTTTCATGTCTTGAAAAGAAGTCGATATGATGATTATCTTTTATTTAACCCTGTATATGTATTTAAATTGTATTGTACTTCACATGTTCACCACATCTCTGAAAGCAGCTAATGCACAGATGTAGCAAGTCTACTGGGTTGTGCCACATTACTGAATCCCATATGGAAACCATTGATTTACTGAGCGTAACATCATTACTTTAAATTACTTTAAACTTTAAATGAAACCAGTGACACAGTCATTTTTTAGAGTGATTCAGAATTTCTGCAGATTCATTTAGGAAAGAGCAGGTGTTCATAATGTTTTGTACACTCAGTGGTATACACTGACAATGTACACTGAGTGTACAAAACATTATGAACACCTGCTCTTTCCGTGACATAGACTATCCAGGTGAAGCTATGATCCCTTTTGATGTCACTTGTTAACTCCACTTCTATAAGTGTTAATGAAGGGGGGGAGACAGGTTAAAGAAAGATTTTTATGCCTTGAGACAATTGAGACATGGATTGTGTATGTGTGCCATTCAGAGGGTGAATGGGCAAGACTAAATATTTAAGTGCCTTTGAACTGGGTATGGTAGTAGGTGCCAGGTGTACCGGTTCGTGTCGAGAACTGAACTACTCAATATTAGGAAGGTATTCTTAATGTTTGGTTTAATGTCAGTGTTTATTACCTGGGTGGTTCGAGCTCTGAATGCTGATTGGCTGAAAGCCATGTTATATCAGACCGTATACCACGGGTATGACAAAACATTTATTTTTACTGTTCTAGTTATGTTGGTAAGCAGTTTAGAATAGCAAAAAGGCACCATGGGGGTTTGTGGTATGTGGCCAATATACCACACCCCCTGGTGCCTTATTGCTTAAATATACTACATACAGTATGTTTTATTGTCACATACACCGGATAGGTGAGGTACTGCGCCCCTGGAGCTAATCAGAAGTAGAGCGTGATGCATAATAATGAGAGAAATCTGGAGAAATTAATTATTTAAAAAATGAAAAAAACCTTTGACCTTTTATTCCACTATCAATGTACCATGAGTCACCAGTGTCACCAATTACCTTTGGATTTCCTCTTTTCACTAATGACAATTCAGATTGGCTAAATATCACTTTGAAGGAGTTTGTTCAAAAGGAGATGTAACATGTCCAGGGATGGTGTTGTAAAGACATGTTACATGTCCAGGGATGGTGTTGTAAAGACATGTAACATGTCCAGGGATGGTGTTGTCCTTACATGGAGCAGGATGCTACAGTCTCAAAATGGCCAGAAACAAAGACCTTTCTTCTGAAACTTATCAGTCTATTCTTGTTCTGAGAAATGAAGGGTATTCCATGTGAGAAATTTCCAAGAAACTGAAGATCTCGTACAACGCTGTGTACTACTCCCTTCACAGATCAGAGCAAACTGTCTCTAACCAGAATAGAAAGAGGAGTGGGAGGCCCCGGTGCACAACTAAGCAAGAGGACAAGTACATTAGAGTGTCTAGTTTGAGAAACAAACATCTCACAAGTCCTCAACTGGCATCTTCATTAAATAGTACCCGCAAAACACCAGTCTCAATGTCAACAGTGAAGAGGCGACTCCGAGAAATTGGCCTTCTATGCAGAGTTCCTCTGTCCAGTGTCTATGTTCTTTTGCCAATCTTTTTTTATTGGCCAGTCTGAGATATGGCTTTTTCTTTGCAACTCTGCCAAGGCCAGCAATTGAAAACAATTGGTCCAATGTGATGGCATGGGGCTCCATTCAATCACTCACATTACAGTATTTACAACATGCATGTAAACACTAACACACATCTTTTTCCAGTGTGAAATAGCAGGCTCCGATGAAGGCGATTCAAGCCAAATGTTTACTTGTCCCATGAATAAATCTATCAGATTTATGCAGCAACAGAGTGCTTCTTTATTCTCCTGAACAGTCACGAGTTGAAAGGTGGAGACCTAGTCAGTTGTCCAACTGAATACCTTCAACTGAAATGTGTCTTCTGCATTTAACCCAACCCCTCTGAATCAGAGAGGTGCGGGGGACTAACTTAATCAACAACCACATCTTCAGCACCCGGGTAAGAAAGATGTAGCTGCCTTGCTCACAGACAGAATGACAGATTTTTACCTTGTCAGCTCAGGGATTCGATCCAGCAACCTTTCGTTTACTGGCCTAACGCTGTAACCACTAGCCCACCTGCCACCCCTGAAGTATCCTGGGGTAAGGAATGTTTGTTTTGGGAACATCACACACTGATTTGGGTACTGAAAGAAAGAAGAGTCCTCTCAGATAACACTGTTGTTGAAGCGTATTGTTACGCGTGTGTGTGTGTTTGCAGGAGGTTCAGGAGTATAAACTCATTAATGTTGCAAAATGCAAGAATGATTGAATTCAGCTAGTATTCTGTTGTTTCACTCATCATGTAAATCCTCTTCTCTCTGTGACAGTTGGTACCCTTCTTATTCTCCAGGAGCTCAGCTACATCTCACAGTATAGAGAAGTGGGCAATGTTTTGTAACTTGCATGCTAGGGGCACAAGCCTCCATGACAACAAACCTCACAAAATATGCACACATTGTGAGAGGTAAAATAAACAGTCGGATTCCAACAACACCATGAGCAGAGAGAGAGAGAAGGGCCTTCGAGAGAGGGCTCATCAAGGCCCTGATTCCAGCCCAAGTTAAGCGTGCATATTCGTTCAGGGTAGAAATCTAAGAAATGAAGGTGTGGCGGAGGTGTGTCTACAGATAAGCCGTATTCTGACCTTGACCTAATTCCACTCATAATTCCACCACCTTTACACTCCAGAAAACCATGAATAAGACTGAGCGAACCTGCCGTTTCCAAGTGGAAAAAGCCTCTACTTTATTTTTTCCAATAAAAATAACAGCATTCTTTATGCACTGTAATTTATACATGAATAAGAGCGGATGTAAATGAGTAATCCGTTTTGAGAAGGGGATTGTAAATACACATTGATTCTTTTTCTTTACGATCCCTGGAGATGAATGTGAAACCAGCCTTACGGAAGCAAACTGAAAATCATATCAACTTGACATGTATTGTGGCCCCTTTTCCACAGTGAAATAGGCTACAAATAGCTGTGCCGTAAATTCAGAATTTTTATTGTGTGCCCTCGCAATTTGCGTGTATAAAATTTGGACAACCAATCTATAGGCTTCTGTAGGGCTGAACCTGCCAAGCTGATGAATGTTTTAATTATAGCCTATGCCCTGGCTTTTCTCCATTTTACATAGAAATGTGTATTGTGTTAAATATTAGCCACTATCAGGAGCCACTGTCAGTAATACCCATTGATTTATAACTGCTACTTTTGTGTTAGTTTCCTTCCATTTGTAGCCTACATTTTGCATCATTCCATTCCAATCTGTTTACCTTTCTTTCCTCTGTCAAGTCCAGGTAAGTAACGTTGTGCAGGACATGTTTCCTATTTTAATCAGTTTTGGAACTTCACATAGCAGGTTAAACCTGGAGCCTGGAGCGCGGTTGACAATGACTGTATTTTTGTCATACAGTTCCATGATTGTAAACTTTTTTCCACCTTCCAATATTTCACGGATTAAACTTGAATATGACAACTTTCAGGATGAATCAAACCACTCTATTCTTTATTCATCAATATATTTTGTGCGTAATGGCTCTCCAAGCCTGTTTTTTTAATGATTTACACATGCTTTCCTAACCCTAAAATGTGCATAAATACAAAATCAGAGTATTTTGTTTTATTTACCAGTTGGTGCTGAAATGGAGATGAAGATACATACTGTAGATGCCATTCTTTCATTGATCCATATATGCTGAACCCGTTCTCTAGATAAACTACATCACCAAAAGTATGTGTATATCCCTTCAAATTAGTGGATTGGGCTATTTCAGGCACAACCGTTTCTGACAGGTGTATGAAATAGAGCACACAGCCATGCAATCTCCATTGACAAACATTGACAGTAGAATGGCCTTACTGAAGAACTCATTGACTTTCAACATGGCACCATCATAGGAATGCTGCCACCTTTCCAACAAGTAATTTTGTAAAATGTCTGCCCTTCTAGAGCTGACCCAGTCAACTGTCAGGGCTCTTATTGTGAAGTGGAAACATCTAAGAGCAACAACGGCTCAGCCGAGAAGTGGTAGGCCACACAAGCTCACAGAACGGGACCACTGAGTGCTGAAGTATGTAGTGCAAAATAAATTGTCTGTCCTCAGTTGTGACACTCACTACTGAGTTTCAAACTGCCTCTGGAAGTAACGTCAACACAGGAACTGTTCGTTGGGAATTTCATGAAAGCCTAAGACCACCATGCACAATACCAAGCATCGGCTGGAGTGGTGTAAGGCTCTCCGCCATTGGACTCTGGAGCAGCGGAAACGCTTTCTCTGGATTGATGAATCACGCTTCATTATCTGGCAGTCCAACCGACGAATCTGGGTTTGGCGGATGCTAGGAGAACGCTACCTGCCCGAATGCATAGCGTCAACTGTAACGTTTGGTGGTGGAGGAATAATGGTCTGGGGCTGTTTTTCATGGTTCGGGCTAGGCCCCTCAGTTTCAGTGAAGGGAAATCTTCATGCTACAGAATACAATTCTAGATATTCTAGACAATTCTGTGCTTCCAACTTTGTGGCAACAGTTTGGGGAAGGCCCTTTCCTGTTTCAGCATGGTAATGCCCCCATGCACAAAGCAAGGTCCATACAGAAATGGTTTGTCGAGATCAGTGTGGAAGAACTTGACTGGCCTGCACAGAGCACTGACCTTAACCCCATCGAACACCTTTGGGATGAATTGGAACGCCGATTGCGAGCCAGGCCTAATCGCCCGACATCAGTGCCCGATCTCACTAATGCTCTTGTGGCTCAATGGAAGCAAGTCCCTGCAGCAATGTTCTAACGTCTAGTGGAAAGCCTTCCCAGAAGAGTGGAGGCCGTTATGGCAGCAAAGGGGGGACCAACTCCATAGTAATACCCATTATTTTGGAATGAGATGTTCGATGTGCAGTTGTATATTCTATTGAGTCTGTCGACAAAATTCTGATTAAAGGTAAATCGTATTTAAAGGGACGGCTTAAGATAAATGCACTGAAACCCCTATTGAATAAAATCTCCACAAGAAAATATGTTGGCTAGCAAGTGGTAGGGTTTTCAGTGGTTGAATTACATGTATTCAGTACTTGCAAGGGAACCACGCCTGCAAAGCCCGTTACGCATCTTCATAAGGTAAGTCTGAATACCAATTACTGAGAAGTGCATAGGAAAGGCGTGTGTAAGAAAGGAGGACAACTTGCTCCGAGCATCTTGACTGCCAGATGTGGCAGAGGGGAGGTCTCTGTTACTTCTGACTGGAGTATACAGGCCAAGGGTGGAGGGATACTTGTAGAATAAACACTATCTGCTTAGCCTCGTCACAGTGCCACCCTCACCCCTTTACCTCCAGATCTCCAAACATGGTTTCTATTCTGGTCAGGCGGGGGCCCTCCTTTGGAGTGGATGGTGGAGGGGCGGCATGTGATGTGGCACGTGCCGGTCCTTAGGCGCTCGGCTGCAACACGTGAGTGATGCGAGGAGACAGAGGAGCGACGAGCGGGGTGACATTGTGACAGCAGCCACCCAGAGGTCTTGTGTGCTACCCGTTCCTGGTCTCTTCCTCTTTGGAACAATTCAGAGACACCCATTTGATTATTACATTTACATTTAAGTCATTTAGCAGACGCTCTTATCCAGAGCGACTTACAAATTGGTGCATTCACCTAATGACATCCAGTGGAACAGCCACTTTACAATAGTGCATCTAAATCTTTTAAGGGGGGGGGGGGGGGCAGAAGGATTGCTTTATCCTATCCTAGGTATTCCTTGAAGAGGTGGGGTTTCAGGTGTCTCCGGAAGGTGGTGATTGACTCCGCTGTCCTGGCGTCGTGAGGGAGTTTGTTCCACCATTGGGGTGCCAGAGCAGCGAACAGTTTTGACTGGGCTGAGCGGGAACTGTACTTCCTCAGTGGTAGGGAGGCGAGCAGGCCAGAGGTGGATGAACGCAGTGCCCTTGTTTGGGTGTAGGGCCTGATCAGAGCCTGAAGGTACTGAGGTGCCGTTCCCCTCACAGCTCCGTAGGCAAGCACCATGGTCTTGTAGCGGATGCGAGCTTCAACTGGAAGCCAGTGGAGAGAGCGGAGGAGCGGGGTGACGTGAGAGAACTTGGGAAGGTTGAACACCAGACGGGCTGCGGCGTTCTGGATGAGTTGTAGGGGTTTGATGGCACAGGCAGGGAGCCCAGCCAACAGCGAGTTGCAGTAATCCAGACGGGAGATGACAAGTGCCTGGATTAGGACCTGCGCCGCTTCCTGTGTGAGGCAGGGTCGTACTCTGCGGATGTTGTAGAGCATGAACCTACAGGAACGGGCCACCGCCTTGATGTTAGTTGAGAACGACAGGGTGTTGTCCAGGATCACGCCAAGGTTCTTAGCGCTCTGGGAGGAGGACACAATGGAGTTGTCAACCGTGATGGCGAGATCATGGAACGGGCAGTCCTTCCCCGGGAGGAAGAGCAGCTCCGTCTTGCCGAGGTTCAGCTTGAGGTGGTGATCCGTCATCCACACTGATATGTCTGCCAGACATGCAGAGATGCGATTCGCCACCTGGTCATCAGAAGGGGGAAAGGAGAAGATTAATTGTGTGTCGTCTGCATAGCAATGATAGGAGAGACCATGTGAGGTTATGACAGAGCCAAGTGACTTGGTGTATAGCGAGAATAGGAGAGGGCCTAGAACAGAGCCCTGGGGGACACCAGTGGTGAGAGCGCGTGGTGAGGAGACAGATTCTCGCCACGCCACCTGGTAGGAGCGACCTGTCAGGTAGGACGCAATCCAAGCGTGGGCCGCGCCGGAGATGCCCAACTCGGAGAGGGTGGAGAGGAGGATCTGATGGTTCACAGTATCGAAGGCAGCCGATAGGTCTAGAAGGATGAGAGCAGAGGAGAGAGAGTTAGCTTTAGCAGTGCGGAGCGCCTCCGTGATACAGAGAAGAGCAGTCTCAGTTGAGTGACTAGTCTTGAAACCTGACTGATTTGGATCAAGAAGGTCATTCTGAGAGAGATAGCAGGAGAGCTGGCCAAGGACGGCACGTTCAAGAGTTTTGGAGAGAAAAGAAAGAAGGGATACTGGTCTGTAGTTGTTGACATCGGAGGGATCGAGTGTAGGTTTTTTCAGAAGGGGTGCAACTCTCGCTCTCTTGAAGACGGAAGGGACGTAGCCAGCGGTCAGGGATGAGTTGATGAGCGAGGTGAGGTAAGGGAGAAGGTCTCCGGAAATGGTCTGGAGAAGAGAGGAGGGGATAGGGTCAAGCGGGCAGGTTGTTGGGCGGCCGGCCGTCACAAGACGCGAGATTTCATCTGGAGAGAGAGGGGAGAAAGAGGTCAAAGCACAGGGTAGGGCAGTGTGAGCAGAACCAGCGGTGTCGTTTGACTTAGCAAACGAGGATCGGATTTGTATTATGAGCCAAGCCTAGGCTGCAGATGACATGTGCTGTGATCTGAGCATGGCTGTGTCTAACATAGAGTCAGAGGGACACTGCTGGCAGGAAGCTGGGAGCACAAGAGCCGTGGAAGAATCCTGCAGCCATTCTATAAAAAGCAACAGTCTCATAAGGTTTCAGGTGTCTAAGGTCCCCATTCCACATTTTAATCCACCTAAGTATGGCTGAAAATGTTTATCTGGTCCTGTGGTGTGTTCATCAGCCTGTTAAATCTCCCGAGCACCAATGCATGCTCACTTGTATACTGTAATGGCGCCGGAGGGGATGGCTGCTGTTTTATGGGCTCTTTTGTTAGTTTTTTTTGCGTTGTTTGTAACTTATTTTGTACATAATGTTGCTGCTACCGTTTCTTATGACCGAAAAGAGCTTCTGGACATCAGAACAGTGATTACTCACCTTGAACAGGATGAATAATTTTTCTTTAATGAGTCGGACGAGAGGGATTTACTCCAGACACCCAACGAGGCCCTCATCCCCGTCATTCGCAGGAGAAAAAGACAGAGATATCGCGGAAGGAGATCGGGATGCCTTGTCAGGATCCGGCGTAAGAGGGAAAACTGTAATATTTTATGTTTCACAGAGTTGTGGCTGAACGACGACATGAATAACATACAGCTGGCGGATTACACACTGTATCGGCAGGATAGAACAGCAGCCTCCGGTAAGACAAGGGGCAGCGGTCTATGTTTATTTGTAAACAACAGCTGTTGCACGATATCTAAGGAAGTCTCAAGGTTTTGCTCTCCTGAGGTAGAGTATCTCATGATAAGCTGTAGACCACACTATCTACCAAAAGAGTGTTCATCTATATTTTTTTTGGGCTGTCTATTTACCACCACAAACCGATGCTGGCACTAAGACCGCACTCAATGAGCTGTATACAGCCATAAGCAAACAGGAAAATGCTCCTAGTGGCCGGGGACTTTAATGCAGGGAAACTTAAATCCGTTTTCCCTCATTTCAACCAGCATGTTAAATGTGCAAACAGAGGGGAAAAAACTGTAGACCACCTTTACTCCACACACAGAGACGCAAAAAAAGCTCTCCCTAGCCCTCCATTTGGCAAATCTGGCCACAATTCCTGATTCCTGCTTACAAGCAAAAACTAAAGCAGGAAGCACATGTGACTCAGACAGTAAAATGTGGTCAGATGAAGCAGATGCTAAGCTACAGGACTGTTTTGCTAGCACAGACTGAAATATGTTCCAGGATTCTTCCGATGGCATTGAGGAGTACACCACATCAGTCACTGACTTCATCAATAAGTGCTTTGATGACGTCTTCCCCACAGTGACTGCACGTACATACCCCAACCAGAAGCCATGGATTACAGGCAACATCCGCACTGCGCTAGTGTAGAGCTGCAGCTTTAAAGGAGCGGGACTCTAACCTGGAAGCTTATAAGAAATCCTGCTATGCCCTCTGACGTTCCATCAAACAGGTAAAGCATCAATACAGGACTAAGATCGAATCGTACTACAAAAGCTCCGACGCTCGTCGGATGTGGCAGGGCTTGCAAACTATTACAGACTACAAAGTGAAGCACAGCCGCGAGCTGCCCAGTGACATGAGCCTACCAGATGAGCTAAATTACTTCTATGCTCGCTTCAAAGAAAGTAACACTGAAACATGCATGAGAGCATCAGCTGTTCCGGACGACTGTGTGATCACGCTCTCCGTAGCCGATGTAAGTAAGAGCTTTAAACAGGTCAACATTCACAAGGCCGCAGGGCCAGACGGATTACCAGGACGTGTACTCTGAGCATGCGCTGACCAACTGGAATGTGTCTTCACTCAACTTTTAAAACTCTGCCTGTCTGAGTCTGTAAGACCACCATAGTCCCTGACCCCAAGAACACTAAGGTAACCTGCCTAAATGACTCATAGCACTCACGTCTGTAGCCATGAAGTGCTTTGAAAGGCTGGTCATGGCTCACATCAACATCATTATCCCAGAAACCCTAGACCCACTCCAATTTGCATACCGCTCAAAAAGATCCACAGATGATGCAAGCTCTATTGCACTCCACACTGCCCTTTCCCACCTGGACAAAAGGAATACCTATGTGAAAATGCTATTCATTGACTACAGCTCAGCGTTCAAAACCACAGTGCCCTCAAACCTCATCACTAAGCTAAGGATCCTGGGACTAAACACCTCCCTCTGCAACTGGATCCTGGACTTCCTGACAGGCCGCCCCCAGGTGATAAGGGTAGGTAACAACACATCTGCCACGCTGATCCTCAACACGGGGGCCCCTTCGGGGTGCATGCTCAGTCCCCTCCTGTACTCCCTGTTCACTCATGACTGCATGGCCACCCTCATTACGTTTGCCGATGACACAACAGTGGTAGGCCTAATCACTGACAACGACGAGACAGCCTATAGGGAGGAGGTCAGAGATCTGACCGTGTGGTGCCAGGACAACAACCTCTCCCTCAAAGTGATCAAGACAAAGGGGATGATTGTGGACTACAGGAAAAGGAGGACCAAGTACGCCCCCATTCTCATCAACGGGGCTGTAGTGGAGCAGGTTGAGAGTTTCAAGTTCCTTGGTGTCCACATCACCAACAAACTAACATGGTCAAAGCACACCAAGACAGTCGTGAAGAGGGCACGACAAAACCTATTCCCTCTCAGGAGACTGAAAAGATTTGGCATGGGTCTTCAGATCCTCAAAAGGTTCTACAGCTGCACCATCGAGAGCATCCTGACTGGTTGCATCACTGCCTGGTATGGCACCTGCTCTACCGTCCGACCACTAGTCACTACAGAGGTTAGTGCGTACGGCCCAGTATATCACTGGGGCCAAGCTTCCTGCCATCCAGGACCTCTATACCAGGCGGTGTCAGAGGAAGGCCCTAAAAATTGTCAAAGACTCCAGCCACCCTAGTCATTGACTGTTCCCTCTGCTACCGCACGGCAAGCGGTACCGGAGCACCAAGTCTAGGTCCAAGAGGCTTCTAAACAGCTTCTATCCCCAAGACACCTGAACATCTAATCAAATGGCTACCCAGACTATTTGCATTACCCAACCACTTTTTTTATGCTGCTGCTACTCTCTGTTTATTATCTATGCATAGCCAATTTAATAACTCTACCTACAAGTACATATTACTTCAATTACCTCAACTAACCGGTGCCCCAGCTCATTGACTCTGTACCGGTACCCCCGGTATATAGCCTCTCTAATGTTATTTTTACTGCTAATCTTAAATTACTTGTGATTTTATTTATTTTTTGGGGTATTTTTCTGTAAACTGCATTGTTGGTTAAGGGCTTGTAAGTAAGCATTTCACTATAAAGTCTAAACCTGTTGCATTCGGCGCATGTGATGTCATGTGAACTGTCACTGTTGAAAATAAGCTTGAGTTGAGGTCAACAAAGCAAACTATTTTGTTTGTCATTAGCATCCAATAGAAGATGTGTTCAGGGTGATCTATCAGTTATCTCATACTAGCCTGGTATGTTTCATAGAAGGGGAACACTAAATAAGTGAGAACTATGGTTGAAAAGCAAAGATGAATGTGAGTGTGTGCTTGTATGTGTTTGTGTGACTCTGGGACAATGTGAGCCGTTGTGAAGAGAGGAAAACAAGAGAAACCAGTTGGAAAGGTTAAGGTGGAACAAATGGGATGGAAGGATTAGATTAATCATGACAGTGCCGCTAATGACTCATCCCCCATTTCCACAAACACACACTCGGTGTGTAAAGATTCTCTGCTTCCTTTGGGTGATCTAATTTGAATGGGGAGAGCAGCAATATTACCATGTCTACTGTGTTGTTCACCATAATGGTACACCCTGTTTCGTGTCTTCCAGTGAAAATGAGCCTACTGTAATGCCTGTCTGTGAGGCTGTATTGGGTTCTTGTTTGCTGTGTCATGTGGACATGTCCTCATGTGACAGGAATCCTTTCTTTTTATCAGCTTGAAACAATAAAGCAGTGAAATAGATCTGGATGCGTGTGTCTTACTTTATTAGCGTCTCCAACAAGTCTCCAACGAGCATAAATAAGCCTGAAGAAAAACCTGATGTGTTATTGTTAATGGCAGATTTCCAAATAAATAATTGTCACAAACTCCCCATAATTAACCTGTAATTGCATCAGTTTTCATTCCTCAGTATGTTGGGGGAAATCAGACAGCATAGTGAAAGTCAAGGCAGAACAGCAGCCTGTGTCTCTCCATCTCTGTCTGACTCTCTCCATCTCTGTCTGACTCTCTCCATCATCTGTGTAATGTGTTCCGTTGAATTATTATGTAGATGCACACAATCCTGAAATATGAATGAAATAAAACACTTATACAAGTTTGCATAATTTAATTTAGCGTCAAAATAAATAGCCCTAACTATTCCTTGCATTCAGTGGGCTCTGAAAGTGTTAGGGGATGAAGAGGAACTTTTTGTGTGATCCAAGATATGATAAATGTCTCTACCATCTACACATCCGCTGAAGTAATGTTACCTCTAAACATAAGGGTCCCATGTGCTAAACTGTTTTCTATACACAGCAGCATTCCTTGTGTGGCAAGTTATATTTTTTTAATTTAACCAAGCAAGTCAGTTAAGAACAAATTCTTATTTAGAATGACGGCCTACCCCGGCCGACGCTGGGCCAATTGTGCGCTTCCCTGTGGGACTCCCAATCACAGCTGGATGTGATGCAGCCTGGATTGAAACCAGGTACTACAGTGATGCATCTTGTACTGGGATGCAGTGTTGTAGACCACTGCGCCACTCGGGAGCCCGATATACTGTATGCCTTTTAGACAATGTATTGTGACTTGATCACATTTACATGTTCTATCAGCATCACTTCTAAAGTTGTCATACTCTGTGGGCGAGTGCTTGTTATGTGACAGAAAACATGTAGGTAATCATTCCAAATGAGTTCATGCTACAGGGATGAGACATGCCCGCCTCGTGTCACTCTCTAAACACATTTTTACGCAATGAAGTATTAAATAATTGTCATCCTTTTAACCTATAAATGCAGCCCTAGGCTTTAGCATGGCTATTGGCTGCTCAATACATTTGATGCAGAATCTGAATTAAACTGAGATGCTGGTTCATTCTCTAATGAATTCCACATACCCACACAAACAACCCCCCAGGCGCTCAAAGTTGTAGCTTTGATATAGCCCAGTTTACTCTAGTCATGTCTTGGTGATTGTCTGAAAGTGACAGGGCGTCAATCAGCCTGCAGGGCCAATTATGTATAGTAAATGGGTACGCCAGTCCCTGTTGGGATCTAACAACATGGATCTGAAATGTCAGGTTGGGTGACTGATGGGTAAAATGTTGGGCGGGGTAGGACAAACTGGTCAGCCAGCATACCATCTATTGCTGAACCTTATAGCGGCTACAACTCCAGATAACATGTTTACAGCTCCAGATAACATGTTTACAACTCCAGATAACATGTTTACAACTCCAGATAACATGTTTACAGCTCCAGATAACATGTTTACAGCTCCAGATAACATGTTTACAACTCCAGATAACATGTTTACAACTCCAGATAACATGTTTACAACTCCAGATAACATGTTTACAACTCCAGATAACATGTTTACAGCTCCAGATAACATGTTTACAACTCCAGATAACATGTTTACAACTCCAGATAACATGTTTACAACTCCAGATAACATGTTTACAACTCCAGATAACATGTTTACAACTCCAGATAACATGTTTACAACTCCAGATAACATGTTTACAACTCCAGATAACATGTTTACAGCTCCAGATAACATGTTTACAACTCCAGATAACATGTTTACAACTCCAGATAACATGTTTACAACTCCAGATAACATGTTTACAATTACAGATAACATGTTTGCAGCACCTTGGCCCAATTATAGCCTATTCTTTTTGATTCTAAACAAATTAAAAATAGGCCTGATTAATTGACCAACCCATTTGCAGCGATAATATATAGCCTAGCAACTGCAACAATTTATCTTATTCATCTTATTCTGTTCTGTGGGTGACTGAGTAGGAAACCCCAACTCAGAAGCTAAGAGATCAACCAGAGCGCAAGACATCAATGGCAGCACCACAATGTAGCCTTTCTCTGATGATATGGTCTTTCTTCCTCCCAGCCAGCATCTTTCCTTGAAATCCTTTACCAGTCATGATCATTATGAAATATAAAGTCTTTGAAGAGAACTAGCCTCAGTAATGTCAAGGACAGATCAATTCACACTGAACTAAAAAAATAAATGCAACATGCAACAACTTCAAAGATTTAACTGAGTTACAGTCAATTTAATCAAATTGATTAGGCCCTAATCTATGGATTTCACATGATGAATGGGAATACAGATATAAATCTGTTGGTCACAGATACCATTAAAAAAAGAAGGGGGTTGGATAAAAAAAAAACGTAAGTACCTTTATTTAACTAGGCAAGTCAGATGAGAACAAATTCTTATTTACAATGACGGCCTAGGAACAGTGGGTTAACTGCCTTGTTCAGGGGCAGAACAACAGATTTTCACCTTGTCAGCTCAGGGATTCAATCTTGCAACCTTTCGGTTACTAGTCCAACGCTCTAAACACTAGGCTACCTGCCGCCCCATTTGCCTCATGCAGTGCGAAAAATCTCCTTCGTATTGAGTTGATCAAGCTGTTGATCAAGTTGCTGGATATTGCCGGGAACTGAACACGCTGTTGTACACGTCAATCCAGAGCATCCCAAACATGCTCAATTTGTGACAAGTCTGGTGAGTATGCAGGCCATGGCAGAACTGGGACATTTTCAGCTTCTAGGAATTGTGTAATGATCCTTGTGACATGGGGCCATGCATTATCATGCTGAAACATGAGGTGATGGTGGCAGATGAATAGCATGACAATGGGCCTCAGGATCTCGTCACGGAATCTCTGAGCGTTCAAATTGCCATCGATAAAATGCAATTGTGTTCATTGTCCGTAGCTTATGCCTTCCCATACCATAACCCCACCACGACCATGGGGCACTCTGTTCACACTCTGTACACGCTGTCTGCCATCTGCCCGGTACATTTAAAACCAGGATTAATCCGTGAAGAGCACGCTTCTCTATCATTCCAGTGGACATCGAAGGTGAGCATTTGCCCACTGAAGTCGGTTACAAGGCCGAACTGCTGTCAGGAAGTTAAAGACAACAACCACGCAGATGAGCTTCCCTGAGACGGTTTCTTACAGTTTGCGCAGAAATTCTTCAGTTGTGAAAACACAGTTTCTTCAGCTGTTGGGGTGGCTGGTCTCAGACGATCCCGCAGGTGAAGAAGCCGGATGTGGAGGTCCTGGGCTGGCGTGGTTGCACATGCTTTGCGGTTGTGAGGCAGGTTGGACGTACTGCCAAATTCTATAAAACGACGTTGGAGGCAGCTTATGGTAGGGAAATGAACATTCAATTCTCTGGCAATAGCTCTGGTTGACATTCCTGCAGGCAGCATGCCAATTGCACACTCCCTCAAAACTTGAGACATCCGTGGCATTGTGTTGTGTTACAAAACTGCACATTTTAGAGTGGCCTTTTATTGTCCCCAGCACAAGGTGCACCTGTGTAATGATCATGTTGTTTAATCAACTTTCTTGATATGCCACACCTGTCAAGTGGATGGATTATTTTGGCAAAGGAGAAATGCTCACAAACAGGAATGTAAACTAATTTGTTGTCAAAATGTAAGAGAAATAAGCTTTTTGTGCGTATGGAACATTTCTTGGATCTTTTATTTCAGCTCATGAAACATGGGACCAACACTTTACATGTTGTGTTTATATTTTTGTTCAGTGTAAGAAGATATCAAGTTTATCTTTATTTTTGTGGACTGTCCTGTGGAGATTAAGTACAATATAATTGACAATACATAATACTGATAAACAAATGGTAAGTGTACAGAATATGTATTTCTTTTCGAATGTCCATGCTTCATCCAGAGATATGAAATTAAAAATGCCTATTGAAATGGCAAAAAAAAGAGTAATTCACTGCAATGTTATGTTTATGGAATCTGGGGATTATTGGCAGGAAATCACACTATTAAAATGCATGAAAACTAGATCATCTAGGTGCTGGCTATAGGTTCTAAGAGCAGAACATTGAAATTACCTCTACAAACAAAAAGGCACACGTGGCTAGTGTAACTTGTATGAATCAATTGGGCCCTCTGCTGTTCAAGAAGAGAACTACAAATGCTCCCATCATCCCATTCTTTCCTAAGGGCCATAGTTCCGGAGTGCTGTTTTTTTTCCAGGCAAATAAAGGGTAAAAACACTTAAGTCATTCTTCCTTCATTTACTTCAATGAATATATATATTGAAGCAATCCAGTTAAACAATAAGTACACTTTATTCACATTGGGTTCATGCATATTTAAAACAGTTGGAACACATTTATTTGGTCAATTATTTCTATACATCTAGATTATTTACCTAAACGGATATAAATATATATTCTATAATAGTACATTTACAGAGACAATGTTTTTTCAGTCAACAAGTCATCTTTGGTCACAAAAAAACAACTGTAAACAGAATTACAAGAGTTCACATTTGAGCTTTCCTACTATTGATCAATATTGTGACCAGCCTGTATACCTTAGTAGGGAAAAGGGGTACCTAGTCAGTTAGTACATGTTGATAACGTTTGAGGCTCTCTTTAGCAGCTTATTCATGACATCTGGGTAATACGACCCAACTTCTTCAAAGTGCTCTTTTGACAGGAAAAATATATCCACATAGTTATCAGCAATGGCAGTGTATCTATACAACTTGGATTTCAGCAGCAAGTCAACTCCCAAGGCGGCTCCAGTTGTAAGATACTCAATGGCCTCCTTTCCAGTTCTCCATGAGCAAAGTTTCACCTTACCAATCAGGATCAGCAACATGCCACGGCCAGAGTCTCCCCTTCTACTGATGTATTCCCCTAGAAGAGATCGCATTTCAGCATGTATACCGAAAAGTATACAATGTTCCCCACTCAAAATACTTGTGAATAACTCATGTGGTAATGTACACACTGTCAGATTATTCCTTCAGAAGTGGTTAGGTGCAGAATCTTAGTTAATGAAGTCCATAGAAAATGAAATGGGCAAAATGTGAAGTTATGCAGGTGAATTTCAAGTTAGTATTTAGCCCATGATGCTCAAATTTACCAGAGGTGTAGCTTTTCAGCAACATTTTCGTTGCCAAGTGTCGCAGGAATGTTTCTGAGAGGTGAGTGAAGAGCTGATTTTTCTTCAGTAGATTCACGCTTATTCTAAAATGGTGAGAAAATAATAAAGGGTTTTTATAAGCCCATGCTACATGGCCTTCTTTTGTACACATCATTCGTCAAATGAAGTAGTAGTTTGGTACAGTATGTAACAGTTTAACATTTCATCACTAAGCAGTTGCAGACATTAGTATTGATGGCTTGGCTAGTTACCTTGAGAAAATTTCAACTTTCATACAATGAGGTGTATCTTTGAACAATTCTTCTGAATCTATCCCTTTGGTGCGTGTCCATCGGTAATTGTAGAATCGGATTACGCGATTTTGCAGCGCTGATGGAATGTTTTCATACATCATGTAGTTTTGGACTGCCTGCATTAAAATAGAAAGATAATGAGTCACTCAAATAGTTCTCTCGCAAAAGTACGTCATTTTCAGTTTTTGAAGACCGAATTGCAATAAATCAAAAGTTGACTCTGAAAAAGTTAGTTAAAATCTAGTCTTGAGTATTTTGTTAATACCTGCAGTTTCTCTTCATACGCCACTTGAAGTGATTGCTTGTTTGTTTGAGTGGATGAGAGAAGTCCCATATTATAACTGACTTGCATCTTGGAAAGAATCATTATCAAAATGGAGAATAACAATTCTCTGTATGTCACTGCACGGATATCACCATAGCCTGTTGTTGTGTAAGTTGCTAAAGTCCAATATACGGAGTAGGTGTAAATATCAGGGAGGTAAAACACTTCTGTAAAAACAAAACATTAAAACAATACAAATAAATCTAGTGTTTACATAATTAGAAACTCAGAAATGCTGCATGTCATACTAAAACCCCTGTCAAAAGTCTAATAAATGTATGGTAATTAATACATTAATTATATTAATTTATTTATTTTCATTACCAAAACTAATTTAACCATTCATTATGCCTTATCCATTTTAGCTGACCTTACCTGTGTTGCCAACCCACGAATTAAAGCCACCATGCAAAGCAAATAAAAGAAATAAAACTGCGGTACAGTGGACAAACAGGATTGCATGGACCAAGTACTTGATGATTCGTATGGCAAGCAAGCTGTTAATGTAAAACGAGAGAAGATAAAATAGATTAGAGGCAAAAGACTAACACCAATCAACAACTTGACTGTGGGAAATTGTATCACACAACTGTTTAAACACATACTGGTAAAAATAGCATTGAGAACATGCTAAATTTAACAAAAACATAATGCATATACTTAGTTATGATTGATTGCTCCTCCTTGTGCATGAAGACAAGTACAGTCAGAATCCGGAGTAGATGAAAAGTGCGAACATATACTATTATGGGCAGAAATGTTGTCGGTGACACTTGATTCATGAGATGCAAAATTGTAAATGCATATGGGAATGAGCATATGACATCATAAATGTATCCCACTTTCCTCGTCATATAGCTCAGTGACACAGATCTGTAGTCTGAGATGTATGATCCACTTTCATCGTAGAAACAAATATGAAATTTCAAAATGATCTGAAAGAAAAATAACATTGTCTATGTAATCACACACAAAGACCGAAAAACATATCCGTTCTGAAGGATATTTGCATATTGAGGCAGGCTTATTTAATACAAGGTTAAAACCAAAAAGGTGGGTGTAGTGTACATTATAATTTATGGAAACACAATGTATCAACAGACTGAAAGGACCCTAAGGTGGTTATTTAGATTACTGACAAATTCGTGAGCTGCGTCTCTCACCTCAATCATTTGAATGTATTCGATAATCATAGTGAACAAAAAGATGCCTCGGTCAAGATCGAACACAGATGGCTGAAATTGAGGGAAATCAATGATTCATATTTTCTTATACTACTTACAACTCAAGTGTCCCAACACGAATATTCATACAGATTATTATTATATTTGACTGATATTTTACCTTGAGGTCAATAATACAATAAGCAGAACTCCGTTAATGGATATAGCAAACAATTATGCGACAACGAATTCTAATTCCGATAACAATGTGTACCACCTACCATATATGTTATCGCCCAAAACAGAATGATGATCAGAAGGCAAGATGTGTACTGATACACAACACGTACTGTGCTCTCCGGATTGATTGTTGTGTTGTGGATTCTGATGGCGTTCAACAGAAAACTGATCAAGAATTGAGTGATGCTTGTCTTAATTCGGACATGAAATGGGAAGTCTTTAAACTTTGCTTTATTTTCCTCTTCTGCCATGCAGTGCTTGTAAAGCTTTATATCTGATGGACGAAACAAATGGCTCATGTATAAATGGTGCAACCCATAAAAGCTACAATTATAATAAATATGTTAGCTGCAGCAATACTACACCAAAGAGCTAAGCAAAACTTTTTCCTATAACTTGAAAGATAAAAAAAAAGCAATGTTGGCACCAAAACATTTTTGTGGGGCAGTTTAAAAATATGTGGTAGGGTGCCTCAGTACAAAAACTTATAAAAGTTACATAGATTTGCTTTTGCAGGACTTTCTATTTCATCAACACATGAATATAGCAATATTTCTGAAGTAATGCCAGCCAACTTACATCCTGTGTCATTCATAAGTATATCAGTTGCTGAAACATTCTTCTGAACTTTTGACATGTCCATTGTTCTTTGCAGTAGCTGTTCACGTTTCGTTTCTGCAGCTTTCTTTATCTGTTTGCAAATGTCTGGATAGTATTTGACAGTTTCATCAAGGCTTTTCTTGGAGAGGACATACAGATCACAATTTGTGGCAGCCCTGGGACGCACAAGAAAACAGTATAATACTGTTTGTTACAAGACATACAATGCTACAATCTGAAATGTATTTGATCAGAGACACATCATTTTATATTTAAATGAGAGAAAATTATGCTTTAAGTCATCAAAAGTATCATGCCTTATTGTGGTTGCACGAGGTTCTGCAAACAGAAGGCTCCCTTCTCCAAAGTATTGTCCCGCATTCAGTTTGATGATAACAGTCAACTCGTCCTGTGACAAGACTTCTACTTCTCCCTTTTCAATGAAATACATCTAAGGGAAAAAATGCTAGTAATGACAAAAATGGTGAAGAGAGCAACAGCAACATTCTCATGTACACCCTTTCCTGTCATTAGGATTGAGCCCTGCTGTCATAGAAAATAGAAACCTTAACACAGCAGGGCCGTGTGTCACACCTCAGATCCAAAGTCATTTCTTTTGCATATCAGGTCATTAGCTCTGTAAAGGCACGGTCGAATCTGTCTAGCTAGTAACCGAATGAATCCTCCATCTGTTTCCAATTGGTCCACACTCTCTTTCCTCAGAATTTTGTGAAAAAAGGGTCCCTGTAGAGTTGGCATAACAAAAATAAACTTAGCTTCCAGAATTAATTTTGAGGAAAATATTTGAAGAAAATATTTATGAGCTGGAAAAAGTACAAATTATTTTACATCAAGCTTTCCAGATAATGTTCTCTCGAGTGGGGATAAATGTTGTGCCACTGAGTTCCTTCGCTGCTTCCTCTTGATATCAAGTCCAAATGCCTAAAATTAAACAATAATAATAATAAGTGCATACCGGTATATTTACTTTAGTCACAACATTAAATCAAGGTAGTCTAAGCTGCTAAAAATATAAATTGATAAATGTACCTTTGCAATAAGGTCAGAGTAGATAATGGTAGATATATCTCCGAGTAGAGACGATGGCAAATACTCAAACAGTGTGTCTTGGTCTATTCCTTTCGTTCTTATCCATTTGAAAGCATAGAAGTTCACAGTATTGTGATATAGAGCCCCTGTAATGTTCTGACTCTAAGGCAGAGAATTGCACATAATGAGACCTCAAAACATACAACAGGTAAGCAACAGATGTTGCTACAAACGATATCACATCTACAAAAATAAAAACCTTACCTTCAAGAAGAGTTGTATGCTTTCTTTTTTCTCAGTAAAAGCTGCCCTTGTAGCATCTGCATTGGCTAACATAGCAGCAAATGTACCAGCCACATAACCACAATACAATGCTCCAGACACCATTATGAAGACCATGGTCATTTTCTGCAAAGACACACACAAAAAAAAAAATATATATATATAATTACTTTCAAATACTGTACATTTAATAATAACCGTATAAACCTTTTACAGTAGCTTTAAAAAAAATATATATATATATTGCTGTGATCTTGAGTTGTTTATGACTTAATTGATCCTGAAACTGTTTGTAATTTGAATAACCTTACCATAGAGGTTAGATAAGGATGTATATCACCATAGCCTACACCACTGAGAGTTGCAGTAGCAAAATATAAACTTATGGAATACAGTTCTGTGAAGGTAGCCGTTTCTGAGGGAAAGAAGAGTTGTCCATGACAATACAAAGTTCTCAAGTAAGTTACACACTTTCCATAACAAATTCTTTTTGATAACCTATGTTGTAGTGTAATTTAATGATATTATACAGTACCAGTCAAAAGTTTGGACACATCTACTCATTCAAGGGTTTTTCTTTATTTGTACTATCTTCTACATTGTAGAATAATAATGAAGACATCAAACCTATGAAATAACAGATAGAATCACGTAGTAACCAAAAAAGTGTTAAAACAAATCTAAATATATTTTAGATTCTTCAAAATAGCCACCCTTGGCCTTGATGACAGCTTTGCACACTCTAGGCATTCTGTGTCCAAACCTTTGACTGGTACTGTATATGGTTAAGATAGTAGTACAACAATAGTAGCAGTAAAACAAACTAGTTGAGTTAGAACCTACCGTACACTACGTTAAACGTGTAGTCCATGTGATACACCCAGGATTGTGATGAACAGTTGTGCTTTATCATAGGCAATAAGTAATTGGTTGTGTCACCAAACAAGTCTGCTGGAGGGCATACAATTGCAAAAACGATGCAAGTGCTGAAGTGAAGAAAAAGGACGCTATACAGAAAGAACTTAGCAAATGTGACAATCGTCTTTTCGGTTGCAATCCCTGATTGCCAGAATGAAAATGCAAGAGGAATCCGATATAACTGGAGAAGATGTGGGGCTCTGAGATATGCATATAGGTGCAGCGCTTCACTGTTTGAGTAAAATCCATTCTCATCAAAAGGGGAAACCACCATCCAGCCAATAACTTCCCAGGGAAAACAGCTGATGAGATCTATTAGAAAGCTTGTCTTCACATAGTGTTTTGCCGTTTCCAGCGTGTCCACTTTGAGATTGTCCTTGTAAAAAGCAACATGCAAACGGATATACATGTCAATCCAGCAAAAAAGGCCCAGAATGTAGGACAAAATCCAGAGTTCCTTTTTGTAGTGGAGAAAAGCAAAAAGAAGAGAGCTATTGATGCTGACCGTTATGGCCAAAACAAATCGGAAACATTCCCATCGGATGTACAGTGGATTGCTAGGCAAAATGGCACTCCTATATCTAGAAGAAAAAAACATTTTCATTACAGAGCAGTGTCATACACTGTCATCAAGTCCCATAACATATTATTATTTCAAGTCATTTAGAACACACTGTCTGTCTGTCAGTTTGTCTCAATGAAACATTAAGCATTATATACACTGAAGGACAGGATCTGAAAGAAAACTGCTAATCTCTCTTGCGCAGTTCTAAAAAACAAAGAGAGGTTGTAACTTGAATAACTTCTCACACAATTTTTTTATTTACTTTTGTTTGTTTAGTAAATGTTTGATTACCTATATTTCTTGAACTGTATTGTAGGTTAAGGGCTTGCAAGTAAGCATTTAACGTTAAGGTATACACGTGTTGTATTCGGGGCACGTGACAAATTCATTTTGATTTGATTAATTTGTTACAGACATTCAGTGCATTCGGAAAGTATTCAAGACCCCTTGCCTTTTTCCAAATTTAGTTACGTTACAGCCTTATTTCAAAATGTATTAAATAATTTTTTCCTCATCAATCTACACAAAATATCTCATAATGACAAAGCAAAAACAGGTTTTTCGAATTTTTTGCAAATGTATTAAAAAAAATCGGAAACATAACATTTCCATAAGTATTCAGACCCTTTACTCAGTACTTTGTTTACGTATGTTTGGCAGCGATTACAGACTCAAGTATTCCTGGGTATGACTCAACAAGCTTAGCACACCTGTATTTGGGGAATTTCTCCCATTCTTCTCCGCGGATCCTCTCAAGCTCTGTCAGAATGGATGGGGAGTGTCGCTGCACAGCTATTTTCAGGTCTCTCCAGAGATGTTAGATCGGTTTCAAGTCCGGGCTCTGGCTGGGCCACTCCCGGACATTCAGAAACTTGTCCCGAAGCCACTTCTTTGTTGTCTTGGCTGTGTGATTAGGGTCGTTGTCCTGTTGGAAGGTGAACCTTCGCCCCAGTCTGAGAGCATGTTTTCATCAAGGATCTCTCTGTACTTTGCTCCGTTCATCTTTCCCTTCCAGTCCCTGCCGCTGAAAAACATCCCCACAACATGATGCTGCCACCACCATGCTTCACCGTAGGGATGGTGCCAGGTTTCTTCCAGTTGTGACGCTTGGCATTCAGGCCAGAGTGTTCAATCTTGGTTTCATCAGACCAGAGAATATTGTTTATCATGGTCTGAGAGTCTTTAGGTGCCTTTCGGCAAACTCCAACTGTGCTGTCATGTGCCCTTTACTGAGGAGTGGCTTCCGTCTGGCCACTATCATAAAGGCCTGATTGGTTGAGTGCTGCAGAGATGGTTGTCGTTCTGTAAGATTCTCCCATTTCCACAGAGGAACTCTGGAGCTCTGTCAGAGTGACCATTGGGTTCTTGGTCACCTCCCTGACCATAGCCCTTCTCCCACGATTGCTCAGTTTGGCAGGGCAGCCAGCTCTAGGAAGAGTCTTGGTGGTTCCAAACTTCTTCCATTTAAGAATGATGGAGGCCACTGTGTTCTTGGGGACCTTCAATGCTGCAGAAATGTTTAGGTACCATTCCCCAGTTCTGTGCCTCGACACAGTCCTGTCTCGGAGCTCTACAGACAATTTCTTCGACCTCATGGCTTGGTTTTTGCTCTGACATGCACTGTCAACTGTGGGACCTTATATAGACAGGTGTGTGCCTTTCCAAATCATGTCCTATCAATTGAATTTGCCACAGGTGGACTCCAGTCAAGTTGTAGAAACATCTCAAAGATGATCAATGCAAACAGGATGCACCTGAGCTCAATTTCGAGTTTCATAGCAAAGGGTTTGAATACTTATGTACATTTCTAAAAACTTGTTTTCACCATGTCATTATGGGGTATTGTGATGTCATTATGGGGTATTGTGTGTAGATTGATTAAGTTTAAAAAAAAATCTAATAAATTTTAGAAAAAGGCTGTAACATAACAAAATGCGGAAAAAATCAGGGGGTCTGAATACTTTCCGAATGCACTGTAATTTGTCTCTTGGAGCAAAAAACTAACTAGATGTAAATGTTTATGTAAATGCTCGTTATATTGTGGTTTTTCTTATGAAATGTGGATGGTTTGACAGTGACAAGTTTCACGAGCCTGAGCAGTTGTCTGCATACCTTGGTGTGGGAGGTATCAGTTTAGTTTTGCTCAGTTTCAGAAGTTTTTCCTCAACAGTTTCTTCCTCTGCTCCAGCATAGATTGGGAAATTTCCAAAGTCCTCAATATCTACAATCGTTGTATGTTTAGTTTTTTTCTAGTAGTTGAAGAACAGAGGCACATATTGTATGCAGACATGGTGAAGGGAAAACTTACAACACTTTGACTTCTTGGCATATCGACGACCTTGATATGTCAACGATGCATCTTTCTTCTTTAGTGTGTCATCATCCTGTTCCTCAGACTTCATAATTTCTTCAACGCTTTGCAGTAAAGTGTCGTAATATCCTGGTGTTGATTGCAATTCTGTAATTTGGCTAGAAGGAAACAAAATCAGAAATCATGATTTGCATTATATAATTCACTCAATCTGTTTCTCTACCAGTATATGGCATTTATAACGTTTGTGCATACACGTTTGAACAGGAAATCTCTTATCACATTTGACAATTCATATTATGGACTCTATTTAACAAAAGGATACATCTAAGGGCAGGCAGTAGTGCTATAGGTTCAGGTGTGTGTCAGAAATATTTGTGCTATTTTAACTATCACATTTATCGGCGCACTTGCTGGAGTTGGTGCAAATGCGCTGGGGTTTGATGAATAAATAAGTTGTGGGTGTGTCGAGGCTTGGCCTCTCATGCTCCATGGCGGAATATGTGGTTGCTTCAAGTTGTGTTTACGGTCTTTTATGTGTTGCCTTGGAATCAACTCCAACTCCAATGTTAGTCCATTATAGTTTGTTAAATGGCTTATGGACACGCAGCCTACATCATGGAGTGTTTTAAGCAAGTCCAAAACGGGACCTGCATGGCTAAAATAATGTGAGTCTGCCTACAATGTATAGATAAAAAAGGGAATATCATCTCACTGTTTTACTCCTCTCAAACTTGATATATTAATAAAGCTTAGATGATTAAGATGTATTTCCAAACGGTCTCAGGAGCCAAACACTTATCGACAGTCTTGACTACTTCGCTATTGCAGTGGGCAGAACAAAAAAAGCCTTAATTGAGAGCAGGGGAGGTTATGCTTGGTTTTTAACCAAATAAACGAAATAGGAAGAAACATGTATTTTTTATGTTTCTAAATACGAAGTATTTATGTTCCAGGCGCTATATGGGCAGTGTGCGTCACCGCTGGATAGGTTGTTTCCGCCTTCAACATTTGTCCCATTACCACATGCGTAACCGCTAAAACCAGCTTTTGGTTGGTCTTAAAATCCATATCAGCGCTGCCTGAAATTAGCACTTTGGATCATGATTTTAAGGACATACCTCAAATATGTCTACCCTCCCATCTGAGCGCAAGCGAGCTCATATAAGACGGGCCAATTCCCGAACCTGGCTTTAGGGCTTGGAAATGCCATCGCTCCAGTTTTTACATGACGAAATTACAAACTAACGTGCGTTTGACACTGGCGCCGCCTTAACACCAACTGAAACTAGAGCTCCAAGTGTTAAAATAGATGTACCTTTCAATGACCGGGTATCTCTCCAGAACAGATTTAATTCTGTCAAAATCGATCACTAATATCTCACAATGAGTCTTTGCACGGACGGTCATTGTAGCTTGTTTTCCAAACAGAAATCCAGCCTGAAATTAGATCCAACGAGTATTCAGTGTAACATTCCAAATATGAATAAAAGTAGTCAATCAAAACTTTGCTTGAGGAAATGTCTCTGTAAATATTACCTCCCCGAAATACATTCCTTCACCGTAGAGTCCAACAATTTCAGACAAGTCATCACTTAGAATCTTGAAAATCAAATCAAAGGATTTACTTGTAAAAACAAAAACAAATGGGGGGTGGGGGTGAGTAACTGTATAATGTGAATACACATTACGTATCATTCATACAAGCATAACTCTTTCATACAAACCTGGCAAGTCCCTTTTCGAATGCAAAATAGTTCTCTGGTAATAGTTTCACTGTACTGGATGATCTCCCCTCGGGGAAAGAAATACATGACAGAGGTTGATGCGAGATCCCGAATAAACGCTTGTCCAGCTTGCTCGAAATAAGGAATCTGTTGAGTAAAAATAAATGTCCCTCTTTATTTAAACATAGATTGATTATGCTGTATAAAACGGATGATGGTTGCAATGAAAGAAGAAATAACTGATGAGCTCATAAATGACTCAAAAACATAATAGTGTCACCCCTGTTATGATTGTAAATTAAGTTAAAGCTGTATAAAAAATCGATTTCCTTTATAAACATTCTGCAATGTGTTTTTCTTCCTAACTACAAAATATGTGATATGACTGTCTTTATCAGCATACAGGTACATACTGTACAAAACAAATATGGATACCTTTGACAAGAACCTCCCTCTCTCTTTCATCAGGACAATCTGTTGAAGTTCGATTGGCAAGTCATGCATTAAAAATTGTCCTCCTGGGTATGCTTGACCCCTGAAACATACAAATAATAATACATATTTGGTCTATTGAAAGGAATGGCTTCTGAGATATATTTGAAAAACTTAAAAACAAACTTACTGGTACTTTGACCAAAGAAGACTCATATACTCAGTGACCCTTGTTTGAAGAGATAAACTAAGGTCATGGCTTTCCATGAAGTTGGTCATAGCTGAGAGGAGATTCTGAAATGTAACCCTGGAGAAAAGATAATCTTGCTTAGGAGTTATAAACCAATGCACACTAATACACACTCAAGATTAAAAAACATATAAAAGTAAAAAATATTTACCTGGCAGCATTCTGACTGGCCAATGTGGCATAGACTTGACTGATAATGTAGTTAAAGACAAAAAAGCCAATGAAGCAAACAAACACAGCAGTAAGTCGCTCTTTCATAGTGCTGGGAACAATGTCACCATATCCTGAGAGAGAAATATTCAGTTATGATACGTTTAAGGCACTGTGCTGTTGTATTTACTGAGCGGGGTGGACTTAATCTTACCAATGGTTGTCATGCTTGTTGTGGTCCAATAAACAGAAATCATATAATGATACAAGTTGCTATGGCTGGCTTTCAGTCCTGTGTTCCAGGCCCATGACTCTTCATCACACCTATGGAAAAATGTAATCCTTGTCTAAACACCAATTGAAACATAAGTCATTAACACTTCCAACCCATTGTCTTTTTTTCTAAAAGGTTGGAATATTACCTGAAGTCCTTGCAGCCTGTGAGATACATTACTCCAGAGCAGCAGTGCACAGAGAAAATCAGGAGGAAAATACATTTAGCCGTTCTTAGCTCAAACAGGTTCTTATCCAGGTCATTTTCTTTTTTGTTGAAAAACAAACGCACCTGAAATGTAAGAACATTTGTGTTCAGGTTCAGCCTCACAATGACCTACATGGTCATAAAAACTATGAGACATTAAACTTGTTACCTTCCGAATCCAAATAAGACGATTCCATCGGACATAGCCTAAAACTCTCCAATGTGCTTCTCCACTTGTTGCAAAAGAGAAGAAGTCCAAAGGGAAAACAGCCAGGACGTCATAATACAGATTCCAAGATTTTCGATAGTTGTCAAAAATACCCATTATGTCAGCTTGATAGCCTTTGTTAACAGAGAAAATAAACCACAATTAACATGCGTGTTTCTATTCACTGAAATGGCATCAGTATCAACCCTATCAAAACACAGTGAGTACTCTTTTCTATAAAACAACGAAGACAAACACATTACCATCTTTCGTAAAAACTTCTGTGCGGAGGTTCACAAATATGTCGATAATGGCAAAACAATCAACCAACGAGCTGATTGTAAGATAGAGCGCACCCCATCCTTCGTTGTAAAAGCCTGTTAAGTTATTTTTAAAAAACTTCACAAAAACATTTTCAGTAATCGATTCATTTTAGATTAAGGACTCGCTAACCTTTAGTGGTGGATGCATTTCTTTCAACAAAATAGTTTACAGTTGTTTTAGTAGTGGTCTGGAAAATCAGGTCATTGAAAAATTCCAACAGGACTCACCCTTTGTGTCTAGGTTGTTGGTGAAAAAAAGTACCCATGTTTCAATAAAAATTGAAATGGTGATACACCAAAACATAAAAATCTCCCACTTCTGAGCAAAAATGCCATCTGGTCGAATAGTTCTCATCCAAACAGACTGGGATCAAAAAAAATCAAGATATTAAGCACTCATAGAAGGATATACAGTTGAAGTCGGAAGTTTACATACACCTTAGCCAAATAAATTTAAACTCCGTTTTTCACAATTCCTGACATTTAATCCTAGTAAAAATTCCCAGTCTTTGGTCAGATAGGACTTTATTTATAACTTTATAACTTTATTTTAAGAATTTGAAATGTCAGAAAAAAATGTCAGAAAAACAGAGAATTATTTATTTCAACTTTTATTTCTTTCATCACATTCCCAGTGGGTCAGAAGGTCGCATACACTCAATTAGTATTTGGTAGCATTGCCTTTCAATCGTTTAACTTGGGTAAAACGTTTTGGGTAGCCTTCCACAAGCTTCCCACATTAAGTTGGATGAATTTTGGCCCATTCCTCCTGACAGAGCTGGTGTAACGGAGTCAGGTTTGTAGGCCTCCTTGCTCGCACATGCTTTTTCAGTTCTTCCCACACATTTTCTATAGGATTGATGTCAGGGTTTTGTGATGGCCACTCCAATACCTTGACTTTGTTGTCCTCAAGCCATTTTGACACAACTTTGGAAGTATGCTTGGGGTCATTGTCCATTTGCGACCAAGCTTTAACTTCCTGACTGATGTCTTGAGATGTTGATTCAATATACCCACATAAATTTCCTGCCTCATGATGCCATTTATTTTGTGAAGTGCACCAGTCCCTCCTGCAGCAAAGCACCCCCACAACATGATGCTGCCACCCCAGTGCTTCACGGTTGGGATGGTGTTCTTCGGCTTGAAAGCATCCCTCCTTTTCCTCCAAAACACAACGATGGTCATTATGGCCAAACAGTTCTATTTTTGTTTCAGAGGATATTTCTCCAAAAAGTAAAATTTTTGTCCCCATGTGCAGTCGCAAACCGTAGTCTGGCTTTTTTATGGCGGTTTTGGAGCAGTGGCTTCTTCCTTGCTGAGCGGCCCTTCAGGTTATGTCGATATAGGACTCGTTTTACTGTGGATATAGATACTTTTGTACTTGTTTCCTCCAGCATCTTCACAAGGTCCTTTGCTGTTGTTCTGGGATTGATTTGCACTTTTCGCACCAAAGTACGTTCATCTCTAGGAGACAGAACGCGTCTCTTTCCTGAGCAGTATGAAGGCTGCGTGGTCCCATGGTGTTTATACTTGCATTGTTTGTACAAAAGAACATGGTACCTTCAGGCATTTGGAAATTTCTCCTAAGGATGAACCAGACTTGTGGAGATCTACAATTGTATTTCTGAGGTCTTGGCTGATTTCTTTTGATTTTCCCATGATGTGCCAAGAGGCACTGAGTTTGAAGGTAGGCCTTGAAATACATCCACAGGTACACCTCCAATTGACTCAACTTATGTGTCACGCCCTGACCATAGTTTGCTGTGTATGTTTCTATGTTTTGTTTGGTCAGGGTGTGATCTGAGTGGGCATTCTATGTTGTTTGTCTAGTTTGTCTATTTCTATGTGTTTGGCCTGATATGGTTCTCAATCAGAGGCAGGTGTGTGTCGTAGTCTCTGATTGGGAGCCATATTTAGGTAGCCTGTTTTGTATTGTGGGTTGTGGGTGATTGTTCCTGTTACTGTGTTTTGTGTTGTCACTTTACGGGACTGTTTCGTCTTCGTTAGTTTATTTTGTTTGTTTCACGTATTCCTCAGGCGAGGAGGACGAAGACTACCGTTACATTATAGGGCTAATTAATGTTAGATCCCTCACTTCAAAGGCAGTTATAGTCAATGAACTAATCACTGATCATAATCTTGATGTGATTGGCCTGACTGAAACATGTCTTAAGCCTGATGTATTGACTGTGTTAAATGAGGCCTCACCTCCTGGTTACACTAGTGACCATATCCCCCGTGCATCCCGCAAAGGCGGAGGTGTTGCTAACATTTACGATAGCAAATTTCAATTTACAAAAAACAAAAAGACGTTTTCGTCTTTTGAGCTTCTAGTCATGAAATCTTTGCAGCCTACTCAATCACTTTTTATAGCAACTGTTTACTGGCCTCCTGGGCCATATACAGCGTTCCTCACTGAGTTCCCTGAATTCCTATCGGACCTTGTAGTCATAGCAGATAATATTCTAATTTTTGGTGATTTTAATATTCATATGGAAAAGTCCACAGACCCACTCCAAAAGGCTTTTGGAGCCATCATCGACTCAGTGGGTTTTGTCCAACATGTCTCTGGACCTACTCACTGCCACAGTCATACTCTGGACCTAGTTTTGTCCCATGGAATAAATGTTGTGGATCTTAATGTTTTTCCTCATAATCCTGGTCTATCGGACCACCATTTTATTACGTTTGCAATCGCAACAAATAATCTGCTCAGACCCCAACCAAGGAGCATCAAAAGTCGTGCTATAAATTCTCAGACAACACAAAGATTTCTTGAAGCCCTTCCAGACTCCTTCTGCCTACCCAAGGACGTCAGAGGACAAAAATCAGTTAACCACCTAACTGAGGAACTCAATTTAACCTTGCGCAATACCCTAGATGCAGCTGCACCCCTAAAAACAAAAAACATTTGTCATAAGAAACTAGCTCCCTGGTATACAGAAAATACCCGAGCTCTGAAGCAAGCTTCCAGAAAATTGGAAAGGAAATGGCGCCACACCAAACTGGAAGTCTTCCGACTAGCTTGGAAAGACAGTACCGTGCAGTATCGAAGAACCCTCACTGCTGCTCGATCATCCTACTTTTACAACTTAATTGAGGAAAATAAGAACAATCCAAAATGTATTTTTGATACTGTTGCAAAGCTAACTAAAAAGCAGCATTCCCCAAGTGAGGATGGCTTTCACTTCAGCAGTAATACATTCATGAACTTCTTTGAGGAAAAGATCATGATCATTAGAAAGCAAATTACGGACTCCTCTTTAAATCTGCGTATTCCTCCAAAGCTTAGCTGTCCTGAGTCTGCACAACTCTGCCAGGACCTAGGATCAAGATAGACACTTAAGTGTTTTAGTACTATATCTCTTGACACAATGATGAAAATAATCATGGCCTCTAAACCTTCAAGCTGCATACAGGATCCTATTCCAACTAAACTACTGAAAGAGCTGCTTCATGTGCTTGGCCCTCCTATGTTGAACATAATAAACGGCTCTCTATCCACCGGATGTGTACCAAACTCACTAAAAGTGGCAGTAATAAAGCCTCTCTTGAAAAAGCCAAACCTTGACCCAGAAAATATAAAAAACTATCGGCCTATATGTAACGGATGTGAAATGGCTAGCTAGTTAGCAGGCACGCGCTAGTGGCGTTTCAATCAGTTACGTCACTTGCTCTGAAACCTATTAGTAGTGTTGCCCCTTGTGCTGCAAGGGCCGCGGCTTTTGTGGAGCGATGGGTAACGATGCTTCGTGGGTGACTGTTGTTGATGTGTGCAGCGGGTCCCTGGTTCGCGCCCGTGTTGGGGCGAGGGGATGCCGTAAAGTTATACTGTTACATTGATGCTGTTGACCCGGATCACTGGTTGCTGCGGAAAAGGAGGAGGTTGAAAGGGGGGTGAGTGTAACGGATGTGAAATGGCTAGCTAGTTAGCGGGTATGCGCTAGTAGCGTTTTAATCAGTTACGTCACTTGCTCTGAAACCTATTAGTAGTGTTGCCCCTTGCTCTGCAAGGGCCGCAGCTTTTGTGGAGCGATGGGTAACGACGCTTCGTGGGTGTCAGTTGTTGATGTGTGCAGAGGGTCCCTGGTTCGCGCCCGAGGTCGGGGCAAGGGGACGTACTAAAGTTATACTGTTACATATATCGAATCTTCCATTCCTCTCAAAAATTTTAGAAAAAGCTGTTGCGCAGCAACTCACTGACTTCCTGAAGACAAACAATGTATACGAAATGCTTCAGTCTGATTTTAGACCCCATCATAGCACTGAGACTGCACTTGTGAAGGTGGTAAATGACCTTTAAATGGCGTCAGACCGAGGCTCTGCATCTGTCCTCGTGCTACTAGACCTTAGTGCTGCCTTTGATACCATCGATCATCATCGACATTCTTTTGGAGAGACTGGAAACCCAAATTGGTCTACATGGACAAGTTCTGGCCTGGTTTAGATCTTATCTGTCGGAAAGATATCAGTTTGTCTCTGTGAATGGTTTGTCCTCTGACAAATCAACTGTACATTTCGGTGTTCCTCAAGGTTCCGTTTTAGGACCACTATTGTATTCACTATATATTTTACGTCTTGGGATGTCATTCGAAAACATAATGTTAACTTTCACTGCTATGCGGATGACACACAGCTGTACATTTCAATGAAACATGGTGAAGCCCCAAAATTGCCCTCGTTAGAAGCCTGTGTTTCAGACATAAGGAAGTGGATGGCTGAAAACTTTCTACTTTTAAACTCGGACAAAACAGAGATGCTTGTTCTAGGTCCCAAGAAACAAAGAGATATTCTGTTAAATCTGACAATTAATCTTGATGGTTGTAAAGTCGTCTCAAATAAAACTGTGAAGGACCTCGGCGTTACTCTGGACCCTGATCTCTCTTTTGACGAACATATCAAGACTGTTTCACGGACAGCTTTTTTCCATCTACGTAACATTGCAAAAATCAGACATTTTCTGTCCAAAAATGATGCAGAAAAATTAATCCATGCTTTTGTTACTTCTAGGTTAGACCACTGCAATGCTCTACTTTCCGGCTACCCGGATAAAGCACTAAATAAACTTCAGTTAGTGCTAAATACGGCTGCTAGAATCCTGCCTAGAACCAAGAAATTTGATCATATTACTCCAGTGCTAGCTTCCCTACACTGGCTTCCTGTTAAGGCAAGGGCTGATTTCAAAGTTTTACTGTTAACCTATAAAGCGTTACATGGGCTTGCTCCTACCTATCTTTCAGAGTTGGTCCTGCCGTACATACCTACACGTACGCTACGGTCACAAGACGCAGGCCTCCTAATTGTCCCTAGAATTTCTAAGCAAACAGCTGGAGGCAGGGCTTTCTCCTATAGATCTCCATTTTTATGGAATAGTCTGCCTACCCATGTGAGAGACGCAGACTCGGTCTCAACCTTTAAGTCTTTACTGAAGACTTATCTCTTCAGTAGGTCATATGATTGAATGTAGTCTGGCCCAGGAGTGTGAAGGTGAACGGAAAGGCTCTGGAGCAACGAACCGCCCTTGCTGTCTCTGCCTGGCCGGTTCCCCTCTCTCCACTGGGATTCTCTGCCTCTAACCCTATTACAGGGGCTGAGTAACTGGCTTACTGGTGCTCTTTCATGCCGTCCCTAGGAGGGGTGCGTCACTTGAGTAGGTTGAGTTACTGACGTGATCTTCCTGTCTGGGTTGGTGCCCCCCCTTGGTTTGTGCTGTGGTGGAGATCTTTGTGGGCTATACTCGTCCTTGTCTCAGGATGGTAAGTTGGAGGTTGAAGATATCCCTCTAGTGGTGTGGGGGCTGTGCTTTGGCAAAGTGGGTGGGGTTATATCCTTCCTGTTTGGCCCTGTCCGGGGGTATCATCGGATGGGGCCACAGTGTCTCCTGACCCCTCCTGTCTTAGCCTCCAGTATTTATGCTGCAGTAGTTTATGTGTCGGGGGGCTAGGGTCAGTTGGTTATATCTGGAGTACTTCTCCTGTCTTATCCGGTGTCCTGTGAATTTAAGTATGCTCTCTCTAATTCTCTCCTTCTCTCTTTCTTTCTCTCTCTCGGAGGACCTGAGCCCTAGGACCATGCGTCAGGACTACCGGGCTGATGACTCCTTGCTGTCCCCAGTCCACCTGGCCTTGCTGCTGTTCCAGTTTCAACTGTTCTGCCTGCGGCTATGGAACCCTGACCTGTCCCCCGGACGCGCTACCTGTCCCAGACCTGCTGTTTCAACTCTCTAGAGACTGCAGGAGCGGTAGAGATACACTTAATGATCGGCTATGAAAAGCCAACTGACATTTACTCGTGATTATTATTTGACCATGCTGGTCATTTATGAACATTTGAACATCTTGGCCATATTCTGTTATAATCTCCACCCGGCACAGCCAGAAGAGGACTGGCCACCCCTCATAGCCTGGTTCCTCTCTAGGTTTCTTCCTAGGTTTTGGCCTTTCTAGGGAGTTTTTCCTAGCCGCCGTGCTTCTACACCTGCATTGCTTGCTGTTTGGGGTTTTAGGCTGGGTTTCTGTACAGCACTTCGAGATATTAGCTGATGTACGAAGGGCTATATAAAATAAACTTGATTTGATTATGTAAATTAGTCTATCAGAAGCTTCTAAAGCCATGACATCATTTTCTGGAATTTTCAAAGCTGTTTAAAGGCACAGTCAACTTAGTGTATGTAAACTTCTGACCCACTGGAATTGTGATACAGTGAATTATAAGTGAAATAATCTGTCTGTAAACAATTGTTGGGAAAATTACTTGTATCATGCACAAAGTAGATTTCCTCACCGACTTGCCAAACCTATAGTTTGTTAACAGGAAATTTGTGGAGTGGTTGAAAAAAACGAGTTTTAATGACTCCAACCTAAGTGTATGTAAACTTCCGACTTGAACTGTACAATTAAATAAATGTTCTCTTATTTCTGAGCAATTTGCTTCGTTCATTTAACCTACCCTTTTCACATCTGTAGATGTTTTAACTGATGAAGAGACATTGTGGGACTGGTTTGCAAGATATTCCATAAACAATATAAAAATCTTCTGATTCCTTGGCTGAAAAGGAAAATAATTCAATACAATAACATCACGCCAAGTCTATTTTCCTCAAATAGACGTGCAGTACCAGTCAAAGGTATGGCCACACCTACTCATTCCAGGGTTTTTCTTATTTTTACAATTTTCTACATTGTAGAATAATAGATAATAGTGAAGACATTAAAACTATGAAATAACACATATGGAATCATGTAGCAACCAGTGTTAAACAAAGAATTTGAAATTCTTCGAAGTAGCCACCCTATGCAGGTGTGCCTTGTTAAAAGTTAATTTGTGGAATTTCCTTCTTAATGCATTTGAGCCAATCAGTTGTGTTGTGCCAAGGTAGGGGTGGTATACAGAAGATAGCCCTATTTGGTAAAATGCCAAGTCCATATTATGGCAAGAACAGCTCAAATAAGCAAAGAGGTGCTTTGCTGGTGACACTGCCAGTGATTTATTTAGAATTCAAAGCACACTTAACCAGCATGGCTGCCACAGCATTCTGCAGCGATACTCCATCCCATCTGGTTTGCGCTTAGTGGGACTATCATTTGTTTTCAACAGGACAATGACCCAACACACTTCCAGGCTGTGTAAGGGCTATTTGACCAAGAAGGAGAGTGATGGAGTGCTGCATCAGATGACCTGGCCTCCACAATTACCCCACCTCAACCCAATTGAGATGGTTTGGGATGACTTGGACCGTTGGAAAAGCATTCCAGGTGAAGCTGGTTGAGAGAATGCCAAGAGCGTACAAAGCTGTCATCAAGGCAAAGGATGGCTACTTTGAAGAATCTAAAATATAACATTTATTTTGATTTGTTAAAAAAAAAATTGGTTACTGTAAGAATATTTCGAAGATAAATACACAACGCAGAGGACGAGAGGTCAATAGAGCACTTACGGTCAATAGGGAATTATCAATGGAAATAGTTGGTTTTCAGTTCAACATCTGTTAGGAATGTCAGTCCTGAACTTATAGCTCTACGTGTGGCACGTGCTTATTGGTCCAACCTGAAATAGGATACTTGTTATTTGGCCATTGGCACAGTTTTATTGCAAGGAATTGTAATTGGTCAATCACAGGCTAGGGCTGGGTTATAAAACTACATTCTATCCCTTTGTTCTGTGGAGAGAACCACAGGAGAGAATCACAGGAGAGAATCACTGAGGACAGGGAAGGAACGACCATCTATCATCTACCTCTCAGCATAACATCTATGATTTATCCTCTTTGAATAACCCTATTTACCTCCCCCTGATTTGCTTTGGGGTCTGTGTTATTAAGTGGTGGCAGGTAGCCTAGTGGTTAGAGCGTTGGACTAGTAACCGCAAGGTTGCAATATTAAATCCCTGAGCTGACAAGGCAAAAATCTGTCATCTGCCCCTGAACAAGGCAGTGGTTAACTGTTCCTAGGCCGTCATTGAAAATAAGAATTTGTTCTTAACTGACTTGCTTAGTTAAATAAAGGTAAAATGAAAGAATAACATCAACCGCTAACATTACTATATGATTCCATATGTGTTATTTCATGGTTTTGACATCTTCACTATTATTCTACAATGTAGAAAAAAGTTTGGACACACCTACTCATTCAAGGGTTTTTCTTTATTTTAATTATTCTACAATGTAGAAAATAGTACAAATAAAGAAAAACCCTTGAATGAGTAGGTGTGTCCAAACTTTTGACTGGTACTGTTCATCGCTGAAGCATGAACACTGGATGAAATGGCTTGTGATAGAACTCATACTTACCAACAGATTTACACTTAAATCCTTCTGAAAAACCACATTCTGGGGGTTCGATGCCACTCCTAGAGCAAAGGCTTCCCTAATAGGATGCTTAACATTATGCAGCCGTTTTTGAGCTGTTCTTGCTATCTTCAAACCAGCTGTTGAAGATATTTTATTTTGCAATATGACAGTATTTGTAATGTCACAGAATATACATATTTCACCGAACAGATTTCAAGGGATGTACACTACATTAAACAATATGTTCTATCAAAATGTGATTTTAAAAAACTATACCTACCTTCTGGGTAATCCGCAAACAATGCAAGAAGATCACTGCGTTCCAACACACAAATTTCACACAATGTTGCTGCACAAATCGTAGTGTTTCTCGGAATTCTGTACATCAGATAAGCCTTGAAGGACAATAATCATATTTTACACACACATGATGCATAAGCCCATGGAATAGCTTACAAACACATTTTTAAAAATAAATATTTCAAAATATCAAAACAGACGTGATGCTCTTTGCCATACCTCTCCAATTAACGATCCAGGCAGCAAACGGGCAACTTTGTCACAATAATTATCTCCTAATACCTGTAAGGTGGGCATAATAATTTGTAAACAGGAAGCAATTTTCTAATGAATTCATTTTGAAATATGGAAATCTAAATTTGGTTGGACACTCAATGTTTACAGCATAGGACTATACATTTTCACTTGTACTAACTAGTTTAATCATGTTGAATGAAAAACTATTATTCATTATGATGGCATCAACGTGATGACTGCTGATATTCATAGATAAAACTAAATGTACCTGCACCACTCCATGTTCAATGTAGTATGCATTTTGATTGATTTCTCCAGGCTTTGCCAAAATTTGTCCAGGACTGTATGTGTAGGTGTTGAATTTAAGTGACAAAGCTCTTTTGAAGCCATCTTCGGTATCATGAAACAGGGTTGTCTGAAAGAGAATACAAAACATTGAATACTCATTGTCTCAACAGTTCAAGCCTTTGACTTTATCTAAGTACTATAAGGATCATACATGGCTGACCAAACCAAGGTACACATTAAAACAAATCTTACCTTTTTCATCAGAGGTTTGTAACAAGCAGAGGATATTTCTGAATGTAGCGCAAAAGGAAGGTCATCCAGTAGGCCAGCGATTATACTGCCTTTGCGATGCGTCCACAGATAATAGTAATATTTATGCACCCATGTTTGAACTTCCTCTGGCAATCCCATTTGTTTCTGGAAAAAGACGAAGAAAAGCTGTTGTTTTTATCACGATTATTACTTTTTTATACAACGTGTAGGTCCAATCCTGAATGCAGATTGGTTCAAACTGGATTCTAGCCGGTGTCTATTCCACAAGTTACCATCGGCTAAATCTATGACTAAAATGCATATCCACTGTCTCACCAGCCCAGCCAAGCAATTTATTAACTTGATCTCCAGTTTAAAAAGCATCTAGACATTATCTTACATGTCTTTTAGACTAACATTTAGTTTTCAACAGCACAGATTTGTATAAACCTTCCTGTCTGTCTCTCTGACATTTGCAACATTGTTTCAATATCCAAATTCGATCTCCAGCTGTCCCATAGTAATAAACGTGTCGGGAGTCGGGACGAGACAGACAAGCAGGCAGCGTTTCTCAGCCAGACGAAATCATTAATCAGATGGCATAATTTTTGGGAGATATATACAAAGAAATGTCAAATTAAAAAAGATTTTAAAAAATGTATTGCAGCTAGTTTACAGCCTTTCCAGCTTCAGTTTGAAGTGACTGTGTTAGCTGTGTTGTTGGCTAGCTCCTCTGAACAACAGTGTCCTGATGAGTGAGCACATTTTCTATGCCAGGTGAAATCACGCCTCATTAGCTCATTGTTATGGATGTATCCAAATAAATGTCTTTAGAAAACAGCTTAAACAAATGAAAATGAATCTACTTTGCTGTTATTCTGGCTTAAATGTAAGTTAGCCATAGTTGGCTAGCCAGCAAGTAAGGGATAAGAACGGTGACAGCCAGTATGGCAATGGAACACTTAGAATGACTGCCATAGATACAGAACAAAAAGACTGAACACCTGGGTCGCGTCTCTAGCAACCGAACCGATAGAACGAACGACCAGCAGGCTTGCGTAGCAACCCTAGATTTGTGTCGGGACTATATCTTGTGGAAGGATAAAATAGTATGAATAAGTTAATCAAAATAAAAAAAAATATGAAAATGTGTCAATTTTTATTTGAATATTGTGGTAACCCGTTGTATAAAAGTGATAATGCCCTCGAAACCGGTGTTTGGAGGACATATTGACAGGGTTTGCCCTAACAACACACGTGCCAATATATCCTCCAAACACCGTCTTCTCGGGCATTATCACTTAATTATGTCAATGGGTGTTGAGATATACCATATGAAGACAAATGGACTCCATTCGATAGCAGAACCTTCCTCTCCGGGCATCCAGATTGCTAATGATGGAGCTCATTCCAGTCGCGATGACTCCAATGAAGGCAAATAAACCAACCACCATTACCAGTGAGGCAACCATAACCTCCGGGATCTTCTTAGCATGTATGTCTCCATAGCTAAGAAAATCTAAATATTATTATACTTTCAGTTCTTTATGAAAAATTACCAGTATTCTAAAGCATTCAATACAAAACACATGTGCCCGTCAGAAACAAACTAATGCAAATACAGAGGAACACAAATGTATGGAGAACGTCACAAAGCATCCATGTGGTTATAGGTAGCCCAGATGGTTATTTTGTGATGTTTAATAGCCTTTGTCTAACATCGCTCACTATATCCAAGTGGTACTGGTAAAAAATATATATATTTAAACCCACTAAAGAGCAACTTACTTACCCCACAGAACATAGAGTTATTGCAGACCAGTATAGTGACGTGGCGTAGAACTCAAAATCTGTTACTCCAGTCAAATTGGTTGAAACTTCAAGAAAAAACATTGAATTCAATACATAACAGTGACTCATTCATACAGGCACCTACAATGATACATTTATTAACATCTTAGTGTTGTTAACATGTTTATCAACACCAGTGATGGGATTACATCGTTGGTCAACACTTATGAAACAAATCCCATCTCTGTTTCCAGGCATTAGAGAATGTTTTGCTCTACATCAGGGCTCTATGCAGACTCTTTTTTTCCCTCCTAGATGTAAATTACAGGTCGCACAGCAAAATATTTATGTGAGTAAAATGGTTGCACTGTAGAGCCCTGCTCTACATACATACAGTACCTAGCTAACTACCTCATTTTGCAAAGAAGAAAACTCTAAAACGTACACTCTGGCAACAGCTGTAACCAGTTCTCCTCTTTTAGACACTCCCTTGGATGGCCACCATGAGCAGCAATACACGCCTGATTGTACCTAGTATGCAAAAATAAAGAAGATAATAAGGAATTCAACTTTAAAATACAAGTATTTTATCTTTCATCTTGAGACTGAAGGAAAAAACATGTCATAGTCTTACTTGTAAAGGGGCCTTTGAATGGTGGGTGGTTTGAAGGGCCATGTAATTTTGACTAAAAGACCAACTCACCAGGCACACGCAGAGACTTGAACACAGAGGACAACAATAGAAAAGGAATTCAGGACTGCAACATGTATCTTGTTGGTGTCAGGTTCTTTTCCAAAGGACGCTTAATTGAAACAATATGAGACAGTATATACAGGTTAAAATTTGATAAATTGGCAGTTTTGGAAGAATTTTTACAATCTAAATTAAGCTAACCGTTTTTTTGCCACAGTAAATAGAATTCTATCATTTTATCTTGTTGTCATTATGTTAATCATTAACATGTACCATTGTTTTATTTTTTTAAGTTAAGGCTTTAGGTGGTTTACAAATACAGTATTGATTAATGTCATCACTATTGTACAATAACACAATCAAATGAAATCAAGAAACTTACATATTATGTCAAACAGCCGTAAGACTCTTAGACATCGATTGATATGCATAAAATGCAATTCAGGCGAGGCGTATCTCAGAGTCTCAAAGGGAAGAACAGCCAACAGGTCCATGATAAACCATGTTTGGAGATATTTTCTCTGCACTGGTTTAGAGTCAATTATGACTACACCATTACTTTCATATCCAATGTAAAAGCGTGAGATGATGTTCAACAGGAAGATCACATCCAGGCAGTATCTTATCCCAACAACGACAGGGATAGCGGAGTTGAAGAACAGCTAAAAACAAAGCAAAAAGGTTAGCTGGAGGGGGACCTGTATCCGTGATTTTGACCAGATAGACAGATCATCTGCAGAGATTTAGCTCCCCATGTATTCGCCTAAGATTGTACTTTTCTATACCACATATCACATGGCTGTGTACAAAACCAAAGTAATCTTATTTTAGCGCATATAAAAATCCGCCAATGGATGTTTTAACAAGGTGGTGCTTCTGAGTACGGCTGGGGGGAGGCGCCCTCCTTTGGACTCCTGCAATCTAGTGCAAAAAACGGCCTTATATGATATATCAGTTTTTTTTAAATGATATAGTGCATATATATATATATTTTTTTTTTTACAATCAATATTACCTTACATATATGCTTAGTTGCATTCAAAACAGCTCATAAAAGTCTTTCAGTGGAATGAATACTTGGTAGAACTGTAATACAGAAACCAGCTACCCATCTATATGTACACATAGTGCTGTATTGGTGTGTATTCTCAGATTTTTATTTTATTTTACAGGAAATATTATATAATTCCTATAATATACTCCAATATTCTATATGTGCAACTTATTATGGTATTTGGTTTGCTATAACATTTGATTTAAAGAGACTTGGAGGATTTGGGCATGCTTTTCTAGGTATCCTACCATAAGCCCTAACACACCTATTGATTCTCTAGTAGCGATGCTAATGCTGGATGTGAGGTAAGTAAATAAAGAAAACGAAACAGTATTTTTTGTCATTGTCTCTCAGGATCAATGAATGGATCACTTTTGTCGATCAAATTAAGTATATTAAAATACTGGGTGTACTGGCCCTTTAAATAGCAGTCATTTCTACCACATAAATATGACAAAAATTATATTTACTTCACATTTCTAAAACCTAAATTATACTATATTCAAATGATGGTAAATCAGCTTTTTAGTTCCAGTGTGGGTTGTCCTTTGAAAAGAAAAGCTGCAGATTATTATTTAAGGGAAAATATATATATATTGGTTTGACAGAATATGCAAATTTACTGTAATTGTGCTAAAATATCAGTATTTCTTTATAATATTATATACATGTCTAATGATGTTTTGATAAGAATTAAATTGATATTTTGCTGGAGAAATTTAACCACTCTCAAATTCATAGACAGCGCTATGGATGCAAGGACTAACGATCCATGACATTAAAATTCTAGTTTTAACCATGATGAGGCCAGGCCACACAGGGTACTTTGTTAACAAATAGAGAGAAAAAACAAGCTATAGCCTATTTTGGGTTCTGATGGGTTACGACAGTTAAACTAAGATAATGAGGCATAAGTTATATTCGTCAAGAATCAATGGGTACATATCATTCATTTATAAGTCCAAAAATAGATGTAGCAACTGCAGATTGCCCCTTTAAATCTGACTGTGTAGTGTTGTAGCACAGCACTTGCCCTGATCACTAGCTACCGTTATTCTAGCTAGCTACACACATTAAAAGCAAGGTAACATTGAGCCCCACAGTGGACGGGTCATAAAATACCCATAAAACCTAACGTCAAACACGAAAATAGTTCCAATAGTTTTTTCACCATTCATTTTGTCCTTTGTGGATTTTAGAATGTGTTTCGTGTAGGCTTACCCTGACGTGACGTTTTGATAACTGTGTAAATCTCTCTCGGACAAGGTGACATATATACACTGCTCAAAAAAATAAAGGGAACACTTAAACAACACAATGTAACTCCAAGTCAATCACACTTCTGTGAAATCAAACTGTCCACTTAGGAAGCAACACTGATTGACAATAAATTTCACATGCTGTTGTGCAAATGGAATAGACAAAAGGTGGAAATTATAGGCAATTAGCAAGACACCCCCAAAAAAGGAGTGATTCTGCAGGTGGTGACCACAGACCACTTCTCAGTTCCTATGCTTCCTGGCTGATGTTTTGGTCACTTTTGAATGCTGGCGGTGCTCTCACTCTAGTGGTAGCATGAGACGGAGTCTACAACCCACACAAGTGGCTCAGGTAGTGCAGTTCATCCAGGATGGCACATCAATGCGAGCTGTGGCAAAAAGGTTTGCTGTGTCTGTCAGCGTAGTGTCCAGAGCATGGAGGCGCTACCAGGAGACAGGCCAGTACATCAGGAGACGTGGAGGAGGCCGTAGGAGGGCAACAACCCAGCAGCAGGACCGCTACCTCCGCCTTTGTGCAAGGAGGTGCACTGCCAGCGCCCTGCAAAATGACCTCCAGCAGGCCACAAATGTGCACCCAAGTGGGTGGGCCTATGCCCTCCAAGGACCACCCATGGATCCACCCCTTATATGAACTGTAACTCAGTAAAATAGTTGAAATTGTTGCATGTTGCATTTATATTTTTGTTCAGTATATATTAGCATAAAAGTAGACATCATGGAAGACTACAAATCCTGCACGTCACCTCTAGCTGACACCTTTACTGTCAGCTAGCTAGCTACTAGCTACCTTGACTCCCTTTCTAGGGAGTTTTTCCTAGCCACCGTGCTTCTTTCTACACATGCATTGCTTGCTGTTGGGGGTTTTAGGCTGGGTATTCTGTACAGCACTTTGAGATATCAGTTGATGTAAGAAGGGTTTTATAAATACATTTGATTTGATCCAAAATGAAATATTGAACACTTTAATGTACAGTCCCATATTTTTTTTAGGCATTTGGTCTTGTCTTGTACAGAATACTATATGTATAATGTGCCATGAATACTAGGTAAGTTTTCTGCAAAAAGCTATATAGTTAGCTTACTACCTACCTACATGATATTAGCGACACCCTTATTTTACCAGATCCTCTCTCCATTAGCCGGGGGGAGGTCTTTATTTAATCACTTATAATTTCTGGCAACTATATGAACCAGGTGAAATCTATTTCAATTCATGGTGTCAGAAGGCACCACTGTAATAAAGAAATTCAGAACTAACTTGTTGACATGTTCTGTTGCAGATTCAATGCCAGAGTAACTCATTGCAGAATGTATCCATAATCATGAATAAATTAAGCATATTTATTTGACAAGAATGCACTTAGTCACCCATCAATCAAGTCAAACACCTGCACTCCAACAATTACATTGTTTTAAAGAAATCAAAATAGTAAACAATGCATACATATGCCTTTTATACATAAAATATAAACATCTGAATTTAAGTATTCATTCAATGATTTATTAGTCAATACCACAAACCTGTGACATTGATGAGCACCATATGAACTGTTATTACTATCCAATAGTGCACAGATTCTTCTGCTTTTCCAGTTTAGGAATTAGACCAACACAAATAACACAACATGTAAAACAGCATATTGTGTTTTTGGTGGGTGAGTTACAAATGTAAAAACTGGATACGTGAGGTAGTTTTTTATATAAAATACTAGGTCAACTCCAGCAGAATGAGAAACACATTTAACAGACTCAAAACAAGGAAGCCATGCCTAAAGATATATCAACACCCTTCTTGTCAATTTAACAGGTCCATGTTGCTGCTGTCAATTGTAAGCAGCACATTTACCACTGTATTCAGTCTTAACCCCAGAATAAGCCGGACATCGTTACACAGGTGAGAAAAAGGTAGCAAAAACAGTACACCGCAACACTTAAAATTGTTAGTGAGTCTAGATGTTATCAAATCAGGAGAAGAACAAGTGAAGAAAGCAGCATAGGCAAAATGGGTGAAGGTAGGGTAGGTTTATAGAGGTTTATAGTGTCCGAAGTTGAGGGACCATAGGGCATAGTGTGGAATAAGAGGCAGCTAGAGAGATAGTCGGTCATGGAATAAAAATAAAATAGGGTGTGCTTTCTGCACCCCTTTTAGGTCGATGTCACAAATATCCGGCCCATGTCCAGTCATACTCGGGGTGCAGGCGTGTCCCTTGACGTTAGTCCGTCTGTTGCAGCATTCAAATCGTGGTCATTGTGTGTCTGTGAATCACAACATTAAAAATTATGATTGATCACACCATTTCCACAAATTGAGCCATAGACAATACAACTTAAGCATTGAGGACAGCATTTTGTTGTGGTCTGCATCTATAAAGGTCAAGTACAAAATGGAGGAAGTAAACAATCTATGGCATAGATTGAATTCAAAGTAGACAAAAATGACAAACTAAGCAATATGATGCAACAAACTACTACACATATGAAAGACTGTACCACACAGGCCAGTACAAAAGCCTACACATGGAGAGGAACCTAAAGGCACATACAGTACCAACCAATACTACTCTCCTGACAGACAGGGCAGGTGTGGACCAGTGCTGCCATGGCTGCAGTCTTCTGGTTCGCAGCTGCTCCCTTCTTCTTAGCAGCCGCCGCCATGGCATCAGTCAACAAGTTCAACTTCCACTTGAGAGTGGAGCATCCGTTATATATCAAACACTATCAAGAATTATCAAGAATGCCTAGCCCTAGCTTCACCATATAAGTTAGCTAGCTAGTTAACTAGCAAGCTACAATGTTGGTTTATAAAAGCCAAAGAAAGCTAAACTTGTTTTTATGAATTTTCCATGCATTTAAATGGCTGGACAAATAGACGGTTTATGTAGCCATCTAGCCAGGCTAATGTTGCTAACTTGCTAACCACGAGCTAGCTAGCTAGACAACAGGCATTTTCAATAGAAAAATTGCCCAAGACAGTTAACAGAATTGTCAATTTAAACAACTTTAGCCAATTTAATAATTACAAAATGTAGCTAACATTAGATAGTTAATCCAGATATTCTTACCTTTGCCTCGATTCGGCAGTCTCATCATGATCATCATGGCACTGGTCAGTGATGTGAAGCTTGAGACAGGAATTTGTAGTTCTGTATGATAGCCACATTATCAGCTAATTAGCATTTAATTTTGGTGTGGGTAAATACAGGTGATTATATTGATAATAAAAGTCATCTTGTCCGAGAGAGATTTACACAGTTATCAAAACTTCACACCTGGGTAAGCCTACACAAAACAGAGCACTTATTCGAAGTGTTTCTAAAATCCACTATGGATAAAATGAATGGTCGAAAAACGATTGGAACCATTTTCGTGTTTGACCACTAGGTTTTTATTATGACTCGTACTGTGGTAGACTTAAATGAAGGATACGTGTATATACCCACGGTTATGTGGCCTATTGGATCACTCCAATGTGGTATCCTTCCGTGCGGCAGAATACATTCCAAATAAGGATTTCAGATTAGTCCCATGTACTGGGTAGTGCTGAGGCTGCGGCTGCCCCCCTTAAATAGCTGCCACCGCACTACTTCTACTTCTTCGCACTACAACTCTACTATTGTAAAGTGGCTGTTCCACTGGATGTCATAAGGTGAATGCACCAATTTGTAAGTCGCTCTGGATAAGAGCGTCTGCTAAATGACTTAAATGTAAATGTACTACTTCTTTTTACGGAGATCACAGACAAAGAGGATTGGATTGATCCAATAATGCTCATAACCAGGTAGGGCTGAGCTCAGTGCAGTCATAGTTGCAGTGTCCCTCCATCCCCAATCAGCGGAAGTAACAACCAGCAATTTTTTATTGATTTTTTTACCTTTATTTAACTAGGCAAGTCAGTTAAGAACAAATTCTTATTTTCAATGACGGCCTAGGAACAGTGGGTTAACTGCCTTGTTCAGGGGTAGAACGAGAGATTTTTACCTTGTCAGCTCGGGGATTCGAACTTGCAACCTTTCGGCTGCTAGTCCAACGCTCTAACCACTAGGCTATCCTGTAACCCCACATTGACTAGATAGTACCTAGAAACGATGCCCAACTGGCCGAGGCGCAAATGTCACTGAGAGGAACTCCTCGGAGCAGGGCCCACGACGTAGCTACTCCTCTAGTAGAATGCATCCCTACAGAAGAGGTAGTAGAATAGCTACTCCTCTAGTAGAATGCATCCCTACAGAAGAGGTCAGTGGCCGTTGGCCAGCCAATATGCTGTAGTAATAGTTTCCACAATTCAATGTGAGAGTAGCAAACAATAGCAAACGAAAAACCGATCAGACTGCTGTATTGCCTGTGTCTGTGTAATGGGGCCCTGACCGGGCACAGCACACTTGGGGAAAAACACCCAGCTCACCCACAGCAGAAAGGCATATGCGGACAAATGTAAAGGGCCCGGTTCACATGTCTATCAGACAGGACCTTCGGCAAGAATGAGGGGCCCGAGCGGACCATTGCTGGACAGAGACGTTGATTTCCCTTTATAAATTTGGAGAGCAATGGCCGTCGTCATGGCATGCCAAGAAAGCAATTAGATACACTCTCAATGTGGATGCCGCTCGGCCCACATCGAGCAGTAACTGTGAAAACCGCCAGAACGATTGCACATATGGCTCTCACAACCAGGTACAGAATATGCCCCACCACATTTGATATGACGCATTGGTAGAAGGAGCCATGATGCTCCGCAATGTGTTCACCACATTGTCCTGAAGACTGGTCCACTAACACCTCTCAGAGGCCAAGCCCGAAGATGGAGGCGGTGCGGGTCCGGGTGCCACTGTGTACCCAGAGCCAGAAAGAGCAGGTCAGGCTTCAGGGGTAGCTGCTATGGGGTCCCTGAAAAGAGGCACAACAGACCACTTTGGTGGTCTCGGCCAGAATGGAGCTATCAAGAGCAATTCAATTCAAGGTTTATTGGCATGGGAAACATGTTAACATTGCCAAAGCAAGTGAAGTAGATAATATACAAAAGTGAAATAAACAAAAATGAACAGTAAACATTACACTCACAGAAGTTCTAAAATAATAAAGGCATTTCAAATGTAATATTATGTACAAAAGTGAAAATAAATACACAAACATGGGTTGTATTTACAGTGGTGTTTGTTCTTCACTGGTTGCCCTTTTCTTGTGGCAACAGGTCACAAATCTTGCTGCTGTGATGGCACTGGTGGCCCATCACGATGACCCTGTCTAGCGTAGCTGTGATCAGGGGAAATGGTGGGAACGCGTAAAGCTTTGTTGCCGGCCAATCGTGAGTGAGCACCACCTGAGGGTGTCCGAGAGCATGTCCACTGCATTGTTCAGGATCCCGGGGATATGTGCTGCTTGCAGTAATGCCAAGCAGTTCTGGGCCCATGGCAAGAGCTCCTGAGCCATTGGACCAGGAAATGCTGTCCTACTAGGTTGGGCTGGAACTGTTGGAGAGCTTGGCGAACCACCCTGAGCTCCAACACATTGAATTGTTGACCACTCCATGGCGTGCTCCAGTGTACGCCATTCCTCTGAACATGGCACCCCAACCCATCAAAGAGCATCAGGGCACACCAGCTCTCTGCGGAGAACTCTGATCAGGAAGGAGCGGGATAGCAAAACATGCACTCAGCACCAACAGTTGACTGTGTCTGTGTTGTTTTGGATGCCGGCCATCACTGAAGTGGCCTGATGGAGAATGCCTAGTGGAACCAACAGTGAAGCCACCATCAGTAGACAAAGTGCCAACAGTTACCCGAACACCGACATGGCTCGTCCAAGATAGAAATGGTTGAGGTAGGATAGGATTTTGTTGCCCTCATGAAAGTCAAGTCTAAGGACATCTCAAGGTAGATCACCTTCTGTGAGGGGGTCAGGTGACTCTTCTCGTTTACAGTGAGGCACAGAACTCTGTGGTTCAAGAGGGTCCTCGTGTCTGTTGTGGCATGTTCCCTGGATGGGGCAGACTATTTAATCGTCCAGGTAAGGGAGTTACTCATCCAGCAGAATGTGCCACCAAAGGCAAAAGCCGGCAGTTCAGCCAAAATGCTGCAGTAACAGTGTCCATAATGCAATGTGAGAGCCCAGTCGGATAGGCCGTGGCCCAGAACTCTCTCACCATAGTAAAAGAAAACTGATAAAGCTTTCGTATTGGCTCTGTCTGTGAAAAGTAAGTGTCCATTGCCCTAGCCGTGCACAACAAACTGAGGGAAGCCCCTAGTTCACCCGCAACAGAAAGAGGAGCATATGTGGACAATTGTAATGGCCGATTAACGTGTCTGTCAGACAGAACCCGTGTCCAGAATGAGGGGTTAGGATGTAGGTTGAAACACTTTTCATCTGAACTCATTCGGAAACATTCAGTCAACCAGGGCTTCAACACCAGAAGACCCTGAGACATTAAAAGGCACCAGAACTATAGCTGTGGCCGGTATCAGAAATAGAGTTTGTATCCTTCCATTACTGTGTTGAGTCCCCATGGGTACTGCACTTGCCGCTCTCAGTTTGGCCTTTGGGCCTGTGAGAAGCTGCCAATGCCATCGACAAGCACCTCAGGATGACTGCCGACTGTCACCCTTCTTAGACACAGTCTAAGCCTGTGGGCAGGGACACCTTGCATTTCTCAAGGTCGAAACGCCATACTGGAAAATTACATTTCTCTCTGTGTGAAGAAAAGGGCAGTGTAACAGAAACATATGGCAACCCCAGCTACACACTGCGTATGACCAGTAGTGTCATCTAGCTGTTATGTGAGTTTCTAAGGGAAACTAGGATAGTTACTGTCTGTACTGTAAAGTAGTGTAAGAGAACTAGAGCTCAAGCAATCAATCAAATGTATTACTAAAGCCGTTTTTACATCAGCCGATGTCACGAAGTGCTATACAGAAACTCAGCCTAAAACCCCAAACAGCAAGCAATGCAGATATAGAAGCATGGTGGATAGAAAACAACTCCCTAGAAAGGCTTGAACCTAAGAAGAAACCAAGAGAGGAACCAGGCTCTGAGGGGTGGCAAGTCCTCTCATAGATGACCAGCAGGGTCAGATAATAATAGCTAACCCAGATATACACCGAAATCCTCAGTGTAATAGATATGAGCTGTGAGTTTCCAAGTGAAACTAGCTAGCATAGTTACTGTATGTACTGTAAAGTAGTGTAACAGAAAACTATTGCGCACCAACCCAGCTGCGCACTGTGTGACAAACAGACGTGTAATATAGCTGTAATGTGAGTTTAATGGAAACTACTATTGTTACGTCTGTACTGTAAAGTAGAGCAACAGAAAAAACATACTAAACCCAGCTACACACTGTACAATGCCGCAGTGTATATCTGAAAAGTACATTTCCAAGGAAAACCAGGAGAGTTACTGTCTGTACTGTAAATAAGTGCAACAGAACTATAGTACACACAGCTACACACAAACCCTTAGTGTAATACAGCTGAGATGTGAGTTTCCAAGGGAACAGCGGACAAGTCACACAGACAACCCTTCAGCGCCGCAATACTGGTCGACAAAACAGAGTATCGCCAAGGTTTGTACACTGTCACAAGTAATAAAAACAGGGACAAAACCCAAACGAGATTGCTGGCATGAGCAAAACCGAGTGGGGGGGACAGCAGAGCACCCTGATGGAGAGGCTAGCTAGCTAGCTGCTCCAAGCTATTGAATAGCTGCGGGTATACTTCTGCGTTTGTACACTCTTAACATAAAGCTCTTACTAAGCAAATACTCTCTGGAATAAAACGGAAAAATTAAGAGGTGGAAGTATTTAAGGGAGTCAGCCGCAGCACTAACCCATACACTGGACTGATATGAAATCCTTACTCTAAATGTGGCCTGTCGCGCGGAAGGATACCATATTTGAGTGATCCAATATAACAGTAGTGCTCCATACTGACAGCAACATTGCTACATAAATATTTTACAAGGAAGAACATAGCTAACGTTAGCCTACCTCAAATAAAGACACTGTCACAGCCACCAACGATGTTAGGGCGATGAATAAATTCCATATTCGTACAATGTTCTGTTTCGGAGAAATGATGGTGACCTCATTTTTTTTCAAAACGGTTGTCGGGCATTCCTCCTTGATATTGTACATTTCCTCGAAACCCATTGTTAAGGGACAGTTGGTATGGTATCTGTAAAAATCCGCCAGAAAACCAAGATTTATCTGTTTTACTAACGTTAGCTAGTTAGCTAATTTAGTTAGCTAACTAGCTTTCTTTAGCTAATGTAATCTATCTTCATCATAAAAACGTACTAGATGTTGAATTCAAGACATTTTCGTTTGTATCTTCTATATATAACTACCGTTTTTTCAATGTTTCTCTGAAAAAAATAGGGTAAATGTAGCTAACGTTAGAGAGCTAGCTATGAGATGTGAGGGAAACCGTAATCTCTCCGATAAAAATCCGTTGGTGATGCTCTCCTCGCTATTATTACAAACACTCGTTTGAGCGCGTGAGTAAGGCTTTTTGAAATCTGCAGGTGTACCGTGCAGGATGGCTGTGACAGGAGCTTTTCAAATGCAAAAGTTCATACAAACCAATTTGAATTACTGCATGTGAAGCTTTTAACATTGTCAATGAATCATGAGACCAAACCAATGAAAATAAAATTATAAAATGCATTGCCATGCCTGTAACATTTCGGAGGAACAGGAATTTTTTATTAAAATACTTTATTGTAGAAGCTAACATCACAAATACGTGTTTCTATTTAAAAAGTTCAGAATAAATCCTAGTTACAAATGTATTGGGTTTTTCCTCATTTTGCAGTCTGATGGAGATGACATCTAAACATGAAATAAAATAACCTAATGCACACAATGACATTTGTGTACGTTGTAATGTAAATTATCCAGGCATAGAGCACATCACATTTGAACCACATTGATTCCATTTCTAAAGATTTGATATCTCTCTCAATAAGACAAGCAAATCAATGATAAAACTTGATTGATGAAACAGGCAAGGACAACTATTTATTTTGTTATTGTTCCATCAAAGCAAGTAACATTCTCATCTCTATAAAATGTTTTGGATTCTAATTACTAATTAATTCCCACAAGGAGCAAGACATACCACCAGACAACTTAAACACCACAAAGCATTGAGATCAACTAAGGTATTTCCCTATACTTGGCCAGAGTGTACCATAATGAGCAGGGGTTGATTTGAAATTCTGTAGCTCATTGTGCCCAAAGATGGCAGAACTCGTTCCAATGCTTTTCCGGTTGTAAATGACCCGATTACAAGTAGGAATTATAGGAGGCTGCCCACCTTAGGCAGAATTGCCTGTTTGAATAGCCTACTCTCCTCACACACTTTCCCTCTCCAGTGACACGCACAACTCTAAAGCTGTGCCTGGCTCAGTGTTATATCTATAAACTCCCTTGATTTTCAATGACTGTTGGGGGTGTTAAGGCCTTGCCACTAGCATATTTTAATCTGACTTTATACAACATAGGGACTTCCTTATCCACATCACACTGCTATGCTAAATACACAACCAAAAGTGTACTCGATTTTCCACTTCCTCTGTTCTTATACTTACCTTGACAGTCAGGAAACAGATTGGACATCCCTGCCAAGGATTCACTGCCAAGCATCAATTCTGTCAGATTAAGAAATTAAGCCACATCTAATCAATCAGTTTTCTAATTAATATACTAGTAATGAACCACTGTCTTCCGGTCTTCAAATGTTCTGAATGTGGGTTGTGAACACCCATGTGACCAAGCCACAGATGCAAACACACATCACCACACAGCAGAAAGCCCCAGGTTCACACTCAAAAGCTGAAAACGACCAGAATAGCGTGTTCCACATGTGGTCAGGGCCTTGCACTGAACCAACATCAACTGGGCTCCGACCACCTTAGTAATATTTCTATGGTTGTGACCTCGTTTTGCTAGGATGAAATGTGTTTTAAAGTTAAATTTAAAATGTTCAACTTCATATTCATCATCTTCAGCACCACCCCAACATATGTGAAAATGGCACTTGTCTATGTTTGTAGTAAAAAAAAAAGAAAAGGAAAATAAGTGTTTCCAATAACATAATAAACCAATTAGCGGTGGCAGGTAGCCTAGTGGTTGGAGTGTTGGGCCAGTACCCGAAAGGTTGTTGGATCAAATCCCCGAGCTGACAAGGTAAAAATCTGTCGTTCTGCTCCTGAACAAGGCAGTTAACCTGCTGTTCCTAGGCTGTCTTTGTAAATAAGAATTTGTTCTTAACTGACTTGCCTGGTTAAAGAAATTAGTAGATAATCAAAATTATTTAAAAATCACACAATGGACACCGATGCTGTCATTGGAATCACATCTAGTCTTTGTTACTACAGATCATAGAAAAACATAATTTTCACTTATGTTGATGTTGTGGTGGGTCTGGAGATGATTATGTTACTTTCTAAATGTAATCCGTTACAGTTACCTGTCCAAATCGTCAGTAACGTAACTTTGGATTACCTAATCTGATTACATTCAGTTACTTTTAGATTACTTTCCCCTTAAGAGTCATTAGAAGATGAGATCTATTGCAGGATAAATCATTGTTAAAGTTTACATAGCTGGCCATATATGGATGTTACATTTTACTTTATGGGTTGGTTATGTAGGCTTCTTCTAACCCATTGCTTTCTACTACATATAATAATACGATTAAATTATATCATTACATTAAAAAACAAAGTCTATCAGAATTCCAGTCATTCCAATAAATGTTACACCCCTTGAGCTTCAAGAATAGGACTTATTAGCCAGCCCTACTCTCTTGTTTATGATTTTGTTGTCATGGAGGACTGATTGGACTCATTGATTCGAGTTGAAAAATAAATGCTGCGCTCATGGAATGGCATGTTTTGAGCACTACTGAAAAGTGCTATTTACATGTGAAAAATGAATGCCATATGCTGCATTTGCTATAGGCCTATTGTTTACCTTTTAGTTGGTGACATTATGATATCTTGACAATATGCAGCTGTTTAAAGGGCAAATCCATATGAAACAATAACAAAATGGTCACCCTGTCTCTGTTTTGGTAAAAAGCTGAGGGATGGGCCTTGAGAAATGTAACCAGTCTCAGATTAATAGACAAAGCTATGGATGCAAGGACTGACCATCCATGATATCAAACTTGTTTTAACCATGTTATGAGGATACACAGTATGTTTACATTTAGAATGTTTACAAACATTCAAGACAAGCTTATATTTTGGGTTCTCATGGAGTGTGACAGTTGAACTAAGCTCACGAGGCATTTATAAGTTATGTTCTTCAAGAATCAATGGATATATATATATAAAATGTATAAGTAAAATAACTGATGTAGCAACTACAGATTGGCCCTTTAAGTCTATCAAAAGTGTGCGAGTTTGAGCATGTGTCCATTAGGCCTATGGATCTTTTATCAGCATGAATTAGATGGCGCAATAAAATACGCACTTTTATTCCATAGGCTGTAATCCGCACTACGCATGTGAGCATTTTTCATCGTTTACTCAAATTGGATAATCTTTGGATGCCGACAGCAGTCGCACCATTGGAAGACATAGCTTGAACTGTAGCCTAAAAAAAAAAGTATATTCCTGCTCTTTTCCCGTGATCCATCAAACACATTTGGTGTCATCATAGTGGTCTCTGACTTGTGGTCAGACTCGCTCAGGTGGAACAATGTTGTCATTGACAATGTTGTCATTGAGACAACAGAAGTGTCCCCCCCAAAAATTTTTTACAAACATACTTTCTGAATATAAAAAGTAATCCTCGAGGTAATCTAGTTCTTCAAAAAGTATCTAATCTGATTAGAATATTTTTCCTGGTAATGGATTACAGTTGACATGTTCTTTTTTTGTAATCCCTTACATGTATTCTATTACTCCCCAACCCTGGAGATGAATATGAAGTTGAACATTTTGAAATTTCCCTTTAAGAATGACATACAAAAATTCCTTGAAGACTGATTATTGTAGTCTATTTGAGATTGACAGCAACTGTGGAATCCATATGGGTAAAATAAGTTTCAACGCCTGCAGTAATAACACAAGATGAAACCCTAAAATGAGTGTCAATGGCAGCAAACACTGTTGGGGGGGACAATGGTGATACCGGAGTATCTAAAGAGGATAGATAATTTGAGGACTTGACAAAGATAATATTGTTTTCATGTTCTATTCATATCCAAAAGGTAACATAAAAAAAGAAGTAGGAAGGTATGAAGACCGTCGTCAAGCAAATCTTAGCAACCACAATGTGCAGAACATCTACACATTTAATCAAAAGAATTAAAAAAAAAAAAAAAAAAGGTTATAAGAGCAAACAACTAGTGTACAGTTGTGGCCAAAAGTTGAGAATGACACAAATATAAATTTTCACAAAGTCTGCTGCCTCAGTTTGTATGATGGCAATTTGCATATACTCCAGAATGTTATGAAGAGTGATCAGATGAATTGCAATCAATTGCAAAGTCCCGCTTTGCCATGCAAATGAACTGAATCCTCCCCAAAAACATTTCCACTGCATTTCAGCCCTGCCACCAGCTGACATCATGTCAGTGATTCTCTCGTTAACATAGGTGTGAGTGTTGACAAGGATAAGGCTGGAGATCACTCGGTCATGCTGATTGAGTTCGAATAATAGACTGGAAGCTTCAAAAGGAGGGTGGTGCTTGGAATCATTGTCCTTCCTCTGTCAATCATGGTTACCTGCAAGGAAACAGGTGCCGCATCATTGCTTTGCACATAAGGGCTTCACAGGCAAGGATATTGCTGCCAGTAAGATTGCACCTAAATCAACCGTTTATCAGATCATCAAGAACTTCAAGGAGAGCGGTTCAAGTGTTGTGAAGAAAACTTCAGGGCGCCCAAGAAAGTCCAACAAGCGCCAGGACCGTCTCCTAAAGTTTCTTCAGCTGCGGGATCGGGGCACCACCAGTACAGAGCTTGCTCAGGAATTGCAACAGGCAGGTGTGAGTGCATCTGCATGCACAGTGAGGCGAAGACTTTGAGGATTGCCTGGTCTCAAGAAGGGCAGCAAAGCCACTTCTCTCCAGGAAAAACATCAGGGACAGACTGATATTCTGCAAAATGTACAGGGATTGGACTGCTGAGGACTGGGGTAAAGTCATTTTCTCTGATGAATCCCCTTTCCGATTGTTTGGGGCATCAGGAAAAAAGCTTGTCCGGAGAAGACAAGGTGAGCGCTACCATCAGTCCTGTGTAATGCCAACAGTAAAGCATCCTGAGACCATTCATGTGTGGGGTTGCTTCTCAGCCAAGGGAGTGTGTTCACTCACAATTTTGGCTAAGAACACAGCCATGAATAAAGAATGGGACCAACACATCCTCCGAGAGCAACTTCTCCCAACCATCCAGGAACAGTTTGGTGACGAACAATGCCTTTTCCAGCATGATGGAGCACCTTGCCATAAGGCAAAAGTGATAACTAAGTTGCTCGGGGAACAAAATATCGATATTTTGGGTTCGTGGCCAGGAAACTCCCCAGACCATAATCTCATTGAAAACTTGTGGTCAATCCTCAAGATGCGGCTGGACAAACAAAAACCCACAAATTCTGACAAACTCCAAGCATTGATTATGCAAGAATGGGCTGCCATCAGCCAGGATGTGGCCCAGAAGTTAATTGACAGCATGCCAGGGCGGATTGCAGAGGTCTTGAAAAAAATGTGTCAACACTAAAAATATTGACTCTTTGCATCAACTTCATGTAATTGTCAATAAAAGCATTTGACACTTTTGAAATGCTTGTAATTATACTTCAGTATTCCATAGTAACATTTGACAAAAATATCTAAAGACACTGAAGCGGCAAACTTTGTGAAAATTAATATTTGTATCATTCTCAACTTTTGGCCATATGTGGTGATCTTGACACAGAAATATACTGTACATATTTCTGTGTTTTATCAGCAGAGACATATAATGTGATATTATTCAATTTATGTCAAAAAGCTAAAAAATAAAATAAAAATGTTTTAAAAAAACCACAGCCACACTTTTATTGTGATGACTAAATGTAGAGTCCGACATTAGAAAATCCTTTGTAAGGTTTGTGAACAAATAGTAGTGGGGGGGGGAAAATCTTCAATACCGTTCCAGACTTATGCCTCACTTTATAGCATGTCAAACAGCAAAAGAGATAACAAAAGCCAAAAACACAGGAAAAATATTGGAAAAGGTCTCCACAAAGGACTAATTTACAAAACCACTGAGCCACATGAACGTCAGACACAGAGGGGTTTAAAAGCAAACTGGGAGAAAAAAAATTCCTTGAGTAATCCACTTATTGCATTCTGGATGAGAGAAAACAGGATGTGTGGAGGGAGTCGAGGATTCTGTCCCTCCTGAAGGATTCTGTTCTGTAGGACGGGACCAAAGCCAGGTCAGAATGGACCTCAATACCAGTATCTATAAGCTTGAATGAACATGAAGGGTGACGACGGAATGTTGTGGACAAGAGGGGGATTGGGGACAGTTGGGGGGGGTGGGGTGGAGGGCTACTGGTCCGTTGGCATGTCTCTGTCTGTTTCTGCTTTAGAGGGTTGCCCCGGCGATGGGGTGTGGGGGGGTCGGGACATGGGGGCAATCCCATGTGCCATAGCCAGGTTTCCTGCAACAATTCCCTCCACTGCAGCACCTGCCCCTGTCAGGCCTCCTGCTGTCACTCCCACTAGACCAGTAGGGAACCTGTCGTTCAGGGGGTGGAGTCAGAAGAATTACAACAGCTTTCTAAGGACATAGAACACAAGCCAGATTCAAATCGAAACCTGGAGTTGTCTTAATGTAATTTATATATTACCTACATGTGCTTAAGTCTAGTCGTACCTGTAAGCTGCAGCTCCGTTCTGTTCTGAGTGCACGGCCCCATGGTCCACACCAGGCCACTGGGGTGTTGCCATCAGATACTCCTTGTTCACACAGTTCTTCAGACTGTCAGGGATGCGGCCTGTCGGGAAAACCATCGCAACAGTGAAGCTAACTGATCAAATGATCAATGACAACTCTTGAAAAGGTTCTTTGTACGGTAATACAAACTATATCACTAAAATGGTAAAGACCACTGTGCCAAGTATCACATGGCTAGACATTTGTTCACTCTGCACGCCTGGTGTATTTGTGCCTATAAATATTCTGTCATACACCCTGAGGCTTGCATAACTGAATACCTGTGATGGCCCGGCGCACTTCTCTAGCTGCCTCCTCCCGAGCTTCAAGGGACGCCTGCTCACTGTACCAGGATGTGTGGGGGGTGCAAATCAGATTGGGAGCGTCCTTCAGTGGGCCCTGAGAGAAGCTGGAGAGATAAACAGATTTAAGAGTGTACAAGGTGGAGTTTATACAGAGAATCACAACTTTTAAAACAGTTATTGTTTTCAAGTCTAAAATGGCTGGGCTATAAGTTGGAGGAGGAGGAGGCTGGGAGGAAGCTGACCTGAAGGGCTCTGTCTCATGTACGTCCAAGGCCGCACCCCGTATCCTTCCCTCTTTCAGTGCCTGGGCCAGGGCCTTCTCATCCACCAGGCCCCCTCGTGCCGTGTTCACCAAAAATGCCCCCTGGCGCATCTGCACAGAGATCACAGTCAGACGGAATGGGATAGATATCGCAAAGCAAGCCATGCAGACAACAATAACCAAAACACATGATCTCATTATTGGGGAGAACGGAGATACACTCAAGACTCGAGGTTATGAGGGGTGACATGTTCATGGAGTGTGAAAGTGAAATCATTGATAATTGGGGGTGTTGTGGGTGGCACACACCTGTGTGTGTGTGTGTGTGTGTGTGTGTGTGTGTGTGTGTGTGTGTGTGTGTGTGTGTGTGTGTGTGTGTGTGTGTGTGTGTGTGTGTGTGTGTGTGTGTGTGTGTGTGTGTGTGTTATACCTGTTTAATGGTGAAGTCGTTGATGAGGTGATGGTTGTGCTCATTGAGGCTGCAGTGCAGTGACACACAATCAGAGTGGATGAGAAGGTCCTGCAGGGTGGCCATTCTCTGCAGGCCCAGAGAGCGTTCCACTCCGTCTGGCAGGTAGGGGTCGTAGAATATCACACTGAAGCCAAAGGCCTTGGCACGCAGCGCTACAGCCTGGCCCACTCGCCCTGCGGAACAAACACAGACACAGTATGCTCAGACTGGAGGACGGAATAGCGGAGAGAGGAACCGCTCACTAAGTGAGAAAACTAAAATGATTTGCATTAAATATACACTGAAATGACTTGAGGCCACCCATAATAATTACTATAAAAAAAACTCAGCAGCGTTGCAGTTCTTGAAATAAACCGGTGCGCCTGGCACCTACTACCATACCCTTTTCAAAGGCACTTAAATCTTTTGTCTTGCCCATTCACCCTCTGAATGGCACACACACACAATCAATGTCTCAGTTGTCTCGAGGCTTAAACCTCCTTCTTTAACCCGTCTCCTCCCCTTCATCTACACTGATTGAAGTGGATTTAACAAGTGACATCGAGCAGGGATCATAGCTTCACCTGGATTCACATGGTCAGTCTATGTCATGGAAAGAGCAGGTGTCCTTAATGTTTTCTATATACCACGTCCTTTGTGACTACACTTGCAGAGAGCCCATGCTAAGACAAGATCCATTTCCCTCCTCACCCAGGCCAATGATGCCCAGCGTCTCTCCCCGGATGCGGGCAGCTCCGCTGGCCACCTCCCTGATCTGCTCCACGCTGGAAGCCCTGGTGCCCTCTCTCATAGCCTGGTGCATCCAGGTGACGCGGCGGTAAAGGTTCAGGATCAGACACATGGAGGTGTCCGCTGTCTCCTCCACTGACGTGGCAGGCACATTACACACAGCTATACCTGAGGGGGACAGAACACAAAGGAGACAGTGGTTAGTTCTCATATATATTAAGGTGGATGGATGGGTCGACTGGAGGGGTGTAATAGGTCGACTGGAGGGGTAGGAGAAGCAAAGTAATGATCCAGTAGCCAACCTAGTTCAGCCGCGGCCTTGATGTCCACGTTGTCGAAGCCACTACCTATTCGCACGATGATCCGCAGGCCCTTGAACTTGTCGAGGTCGTCCCGCGAGAGAGTGATGGTGTGGTACATCAGGGCGCCCACTGCTTCATTCAGCACCTGAAGCACCAGGGAGAGAATGGGTGAGTAAGCAGGGCTGGGAATTGCCAGGGACATCACAATACTTTGGTGCCGAATCTATATGTAGAGTGCGCGATTCTATACAGTTGAAGTCGGAAGTTTACATACACCTTAGCCAAATAAATTTAAACTCAGTTTCTCACAATTCCTGACATTTAATCCTAGTAAAAATGCCCTGTCTTAGGTCAGTTAGGATCAGCACTTTATTTTAAGAATGTGAAATGTCAGAATAATAGCAGAAATAATGATTCATTTCAGCTTGTATTTCTTTCATCACATTCCCAGTGGGTCAGAAGTTTACACACACTCAATTAGTATTTGGTAGCATTGCCTTTAAATTGTTTAACTTGGGTCAAACGTTTGGAAGTGTGCTTGGGGTCATTGTCCATTTGGAAGCCCCAAATAGCGACCAAGCTTTAACTTCCTGACTGATGTCTTGAGATGTTGCTTCAATATATCCACATAATTTTCCTTCCTCATGACGCCATCTATTTTGTGAAGTGCGCCAGTCCCTCCTGCAGCAAAGCACCCCCACAACATGATGCTGCCACCACCGTGCTTCAGGGATGGGATGGTGTTCTTCGGCTTGCAAGCCTCCCCCTTTTTCCTCCAAACATAACGATGGTCATTATGTCCAAACAGTTCTATTTTTGTTTCATCAGACCAGAGGACATTTCTCCAAAAAGTACAATCTTTGTCCCCATGTGCAGTTGCAAACCATATAGCTTATTTTTTGGGGGCGGTTTTGGAGCAGTGGCTTCTTCCTTGCTGAGTGGCCTTTCAGGTTATGTCGATATAGAACTCATTTTACTGTGGATATAGATAATTTTGTACCTATATGTAGAGTGCGCGACATTGACTGACATTTATTCCTGATTATTATTTGACCATGCTTGTCATTTATGAACATTTTGAAAATCTTGGCTCTCTCTAATTCTCTCCTTCTCTCTTTCTTTCTCTCTCTCGGAGGACCTGAGCCCTAGGACCATACGTCAGGACTACCGGGCATGATGACTCCTTGCTGTCCCCAGTCCACCTGGCCTTGCTGCTATTCCAGTTTCAACTGTTCTGCCTGCGGTTATGGAACCCCTACCTGTCCCAGACCTGCTGTTTTCAACTCTTAATGATCGGCTATGAAAAGCCAACTGACATTTATTCCTGATTATTATTTGACCATGCTTGTCACTTATGAACATCTTGGCCATGTTCTGTTATAATCTCCACCCGGCACAGCCAGAAGAGGACTGGCCACCCCTCATAGCCTGGTTCCTCTCTAGGTTTCTTCCTAGGTTTTGGCCTTTCTAGGGAGTTTTTCCTAGCCACCGTGCTTCTACACCTGCATTGCTTGATGTTTGGGGTTTTAGGCTGGGTTTCTGTACAGCACTTTGAGATATTAGCTGATGTACGAAGGGCTATATAAAATAAACTTGATTTGATACCTGTTTCCTCCAGCATCTTCACAAGGTCCTTTGCTGTTGTTCTGGGATTGATTTGCACTTTTCGCAACAAAGTACGTTCATCTCTAGAAGACAGAACGCGTCTCCTTCCTGAGCGGTATGACGGTTACATGGTCCCATGGTGTTTATACTTGCGTACTATTGCTTGTACAGAAGAACGCAGTATCTTCAGGCATTTGGAAATTTCTCCCAAGGATGAACCAGACTTGTGGAGGTCTACAATTCTTTTTCTGAGGTCTTGGCTGATTTCTTTTGATTTTCCCATGATGTCAAGCAAAGAGGCACTGAGTTTGAAGGTAGGCCTTGAAATACATCCACATGTACACTTCCAATTGACTCAAATGCTGTCAATTAGCCTATCAGAAGCCATGACATAACTTTCTTGAATTTTCAAAGCTGTTTAAAAGGCACAGTCAACTTAGTGTATGTAAACTTCTGACCCACTGGAATTGTGATACAAAGTAGATGTCCTAACCGACTTGCCAAAACAATAGTTTGTTAACAAGAAATTTGCGGAGTGGTTGAAAAACCAACCTAAGTGCGCGATTCCATACGTACAGTGCGCGATTCCATACGTACAGTGCGCGATTCCATACGTACAGTGCGCGATTCCATACGTACAGTGCGCGATTCCATACGTACAGTGCGCGATTCCATACGTACAGTGCGCGATTCCATACGTACAGTGCGCGATTCCATACGTACAGTGCGCGATTCCATACGTACAGTGCGCGATTCCATACGTACAGTGCGCGATTCCATACGTACAGTGCGCGATTCCATACGTACAGTGCGCGATTCCATACGTACAGTGCGCAATTCCATACGTACAGTGCGCAATTCCATACGTACAGTGCGCGATTCCATACGTATAGTGCTCGATTCCATACGTATAGTGCTCGATTCCATACGTACAGTGCTCGATTCCATACGTATAGTGCTCGATTCCATATGTATAGTGCTCGATTCCATATGTATAGTGCTCGATTCCATATGTATAGTGCTCAATTCCATATGTATAGTGTGATTCGATACTGTGATTTTATTGCGATTTTATGTTCCAAACTCACTATATGTCTGCTGCAGAGGGACAAGGGAGACATGAGAAAACAAGTTTTGATCAGTCATGGAAATAAAGTGCTTAAAACAAATTGGCTCCCTGTTTAAAAAGATGATGAACAAGCTACAGAAGGAAAAATACAGGAGTGTTGGTGCAAGTACAGCCAACTAGCGCAAAAATAATATTGCGATAGTCAAAACGATACGATATCTGTATCTGTATGTATCTTTTCCCCCCATCACTGGTGAGTGTTCAGAAGAGGCTATTCAATCGATATCCTTATTCTACCATTGCAATAAAAGAGCAGAGACTTTCCCTAATTCTATCGAGTTGGAAATAAAGCCCACCACAAAAATAGCAGACGTGTTCACGATGCAGACATTTCCCTCGCTAAAAAGTGCAGACAGATACTTAGAGGAGAACCATATAGTTAGAGGTTGGGTACCTTCTCGTGGATCTCCTGGGTGGACTGGGCATCACAGAAGGCCACCGTGGCCACGTCCTTCAGGACAGGCATCTCCACGGTGCAGTCGCGACCATCCAACAGTGCCACTAGGGGGCGCGGGTGCATCGGCCCATTCAAAATCGGGGGGCGAATGCCTAAACAAATCAACATAAAACAGACAAGACTTAAAAATAAAACTCTTTGGATCTTTATCCAGGGTGTATCACTTGTGTCCTTTCTAACAGATCAATCAGATAGAGCAATGTGATCATGTAGTAGGTCTAACCGATTGAATTGTATGACAGTTAGACCTATGTGATCATGTAGATGGCCTAACTGTCATACATTTCCATTTATATCAAACTTCCAGTATAAAAAATAAAACCATTAAAAAATATATTACAAATAGCCTATTAAAAGACAGTTAGATAGGGCTTAGACTCTTGTGGGCTAAGGTGATAGCCTATACAAGCACACTGAATAACAGATTCACTACATAGAACAGTCCCCCCACACAAAAAAATAAAGGAAGTTTGTTCTGATGTGTCTGTCCTATAACAGAGATAAGAACAGGAAACATGTGGGGTTTTTTTGTGTTTATTTTTTTACGTGTCTTTAACCCTTTATTTTTGGCACTAAAAAGCCTACATATATACTTCCATAAATCTTTTCAACTGGTCCTGGGAGACCTTTGGAGGAATCTCGTGACGGCCTACCCCGGCCAAACCCTCCCCCTGGACTACTGTTCAGTCGTGTGGTCAGGTGCCACAAACAGGGACTTAGCAAAATTGCAATTGGCTCAGAACAGGGCAACACGGCTGGCCCTTGAATGTACACAGAGAGCTAATATCAATCATATGCATGTCAATCTCTCCTGGCTCAAAGTGGAGGAGAGATTGACTTCATCACTACTTGTATTTATGAGAGGTACTGACATGTTGAACACCCATGCATACCCAACAAGACATACCACCAGAGGTCTCTTCACAGTCCACAAGTCAAGAATAGACAATGGGAAGCCACAGTACTACATAGAGCCATGAATACATGGAACTCTTTCCACATCAAGTAACTGATACAAGCTGTAGAACCAGGTAAAAAATGTAAAAAATGAAATACACCTTATGGAACAGTGGGGACTGTGAAGTAACACAAACACGATAACATACGCACACATGGATATAGTACTGTAGATGTGGTAGTGGTGGAGTAGGGTCCTGAGGGCACACAATGTGTGGTGAAATCTGTGAAAGTATTGTAATGTTTTTAAAATTGTATAAACTGCCTTAAATTTTGCTGGACCCCAGGAAGAGTAGCTGCTGCTTTGTCAGGAACTAAATGGGGATCCATAATAAATACAAATACAACCTCAACCAACAGGGCAGACTCCTCCAGCCCCCACAACAGGGCAGACTCCTCCAGCCCCCACAACAGGGCAGACTCCTCCAGCAGAAGGAGACCTCCCGGGTGGCGCAGTGGTCTAGGGCACTGCATCGCAGTGCTAGCTGCGCCACCAGAGTCTCTGGGTTCGCGCCCAGGCTGGGTTGGGTTCGCGCCCAGGCTCTGTCGCAGCCGGCCGCAACCGGGAGGTCCGTGGGGCGACGCACAATTGGCATAGCGTCGTCCGGGTTAGGGAGGGTTTGGCCAGTAGGGATATCCTTGTCTCAGTATGTAAAATGTATTAGAATGTATGCACTCTACTGTAAGTCGCTCTGGATAAGAGCGTCTGCTAAATTACTAAAATGTAATGTAAATGCAGAAGGGTGGGGTTGGAGGCACAGGCTTCTTTTGAGTTATTATAACCTTAACTTCCCCTGCCCTTCTGCAACAATACACAGTCTGCCCTATCGCCACAAAGCGCACACATCTCAAATAAACATCAATTAGAAACCTAAATTAGCAAAGATAGATATGGCTCATAGCTGGGAGATAGATACTGCATTAACAGTTGTCAATGCAGTATGTATGTGATATTGATACAGTGTCTTCAGAAAGTATTCACACCCCTTGATACAGCCTGAATTTTAAATTAATTACATTGAATTAATTACATTGAGATTGAGTCACAATACATTACATAATGTCAATGTGGAATTATGTTTTTAGATTTTTTTTTTTACAAATTAATTTAAAATGAAAAGTTTAAATAAGTATTCAACCCCCTTGTTATGGCAAGACTAAATAAGTTCAGGAGTAAAAATTGCTTATCAAATCACATAACTTGCATAGACTCACTCTGTGTGCAACAATAGTGTTTAACGTTATTTTTGAACGACTACCTCATCTCTGTACCCCACATATACAGATAATTGTTAGGTCCCTCATTCGAGCAGTGAATTTCAAACACAAAGATCAGGGAGGTTTTCCCAATGCCTCAAAGAAGGGCACCTATTGGTAGATGTTTATATTTTTTAAAGCTCATGTGGAATATCCCTTTGGGCATAGTGAAGTTAATAAATTACACTTTGGATGGTGTATAAATATACTCAGTCACTACAAAGATACAGGCCTCCTTCCTAACTCAGTCACCGGAGAGGAAGGAAACCGATCATGGATTTCACCATGTGGCCAATGGTGACTTTAAAACAGTTAGAGTTTAATGGCTGTGATAGGAGAAAACAGAGGATGGATCAACAACATTGTACACAATACTAACCTAAATGACAGAGAGAAAAGGAAGCATGTACAGAATAAAACATATTCCAAAACAAGCATTCTGTTTGCAATTAGGCACAACTGAAAAAATGTGGCAAAGAAATTAACTTTAATGTCCTGAATACAAAGTGTTATGTTTGGGGCAAATCCAACAACACATGACTGAGTATCAAGCATGGTGGTGGCTGCATCATGTTATGGGTATGCTTGTCATCGGCAAGGGCTAGATAGTTTTTTAGGATAAAAAGAAACTGAATAGAGCTAAGCAGAGGCAAAAACATAGTAGTGTTGCACAGGTATACCAATACCATGGTACAAAAACATCATGATACTTATAACATTTTAGTATACCTGTAGTACCATTCAATATGATACTACCTAATTGTTCAGCCCTACCAATCTAAAGAACCTGCTGGTGCCTATTATTGAATTTTTATAAAGTCAGTTCTGTTTACGAATGTAGTTGAATCCAAGCAAGAGCCACTAGTCTCTTGTATGAGCAGGTTCAATGCTATCCACTTCACTTTCATGCCCATAGCACGTGTGGAAATTGTAATCAGCCCTCACCTGGTTCTCTTCATCCGCATCTATACCTTGCATCAGTTTTTTTTTAAATATATATATACATTTTGCCGTGATGGCCGAGAACCTGATGACTCTTTTGTTGTTTATTTTATTGATTTAACTAGGCAAGTCAGTTAAGAACAAATTCTTATTTTTTACGAATGTAGTTGAATCCAAGCAAGAGCCACTAGTCTCTTGTATGAGCAGGTTCAATGCTATCCACTTCACTTTCATGCCCATAGCACGTGTGGAAGTTGTAATCAGCCCTCACCTGGTTCTCTTCATCCGCATCTATACCTTGCATCAGTTTTTTTTTAAATATATATATACATTTTGCCGTGATGGCCGAGAACCTGATGACTCTTTTGTTGTTTATTTTATTGATTTAACTAGGCAAGTCAGTTAAGAACAAATTCTTATTTTTTACAATGGCCTACCCCAGCCAAACCCTCCCCTAACCCCGGCGACCCTAGGTCAATTGTGCGCCACCTTATGGGACTCCTGATCACGGCCGGTTGTGAATACAGCCCGGGATCGAACCAGAGTCTGTAGTGACGTCTCTAGCACTGAGATGCAGTGCCTTAGACCACTGCGCCACTCGGGATCCTTAGATGTTCACATTTGTTACATTGGAGCAGAACCTTTCAAACCTGAAATATTTTGTAACTGCAGAAAAAATGTATTTTATTATTTTGGATGCAGTATTTGCACCATACTGAAGTTATACTGCACTCTAACTGCAATCTTTTTTCGTATGAGGAGTTACTGATGTTGATAAATTGTATAATTTCATCGCCTGTTATAACCAAGAGCCCAGTCTGAGTAGACTTTGCAAGTTCACCATAAGCTCAGCCTGAAATCAAACCAGGGTCTGTAGTGACACCTCTAGCACTGAGATGCAGTGCCTTAGACCGCTGAGCCACTTGTACTATTGCATGTGTGAAACAGCACAAATACAAGCACCCATCAAATTATTATTACTTGAAGGGCAGTATTATTACTTGAAGGGCAGAGAATGCCAACCCACTCCAATAGTGCAATTCTAAAATCTTGATGCCAGAGTCCCAAGTAGTGACGGCTGAAAACACAAATAGCCTAAACGAACAAGCTCATTCATAAGAGATAACATTACCTTAGCCCCCCTAAATAAACAAGTTAGTTTACCCTCCCCCAAGAACTATGAGAGATTACATGCGTTTAGCAATTAACACATTGATGTGTGTGTGGACTTTTTCAATCTTAATGTGTTGTATTGACAGTGACACCAACAACCAAAAAATTGGGCAACAGTGAATGGACAGTAGCCCAACCGGACAATACAAAGTGTAGCAAGTGTACCAACTAAAGCAAGAGTGTCACATGACCCTCACAATTAAAAAAAAAAAAAAAAAAAAAGGCACACAAGGGTCCTTGTGGGCCTAAGATTCCTTCAGAGCTAAGGATAATCATAGAGCAGCCTAGAGACATTGATGGCACTTAATAAAAGAGATGAACATGAGAATTCAAGCCTCAAAGCAACAGCACTACACACACACAGACCACACAACTCATTGTGACTGTCAATAGCTTCCTTTGATAGATATATATATATCTATATACACACACATATAGTACAGCTTAGTGCTCTGTCGCCTAAAAGATTCCTTCATTCATCTTTCTTTTTTTTAAAGACCAGTTATGGACAAAGAAATTGCTTTTTGGCTCATTCTAATCTGATCCAGAACATGACAAACATAGCAGTAATGAGGAGCTAGCCTGACAAATATTTACAGGGGATTGGAACAGAATTAGAAAACACACTGCATAGCAAAAAGGAGTGTTGAACATACCTACAAAAATGACCTACTTCTTTCTGGACAAAAAGACGAAGACACGAATTCAAATTAACCTAAGGAAGGACAAGAAAGGCACATTCGACAGGGAAAGAGAGCGGAGCTGGCTACACACATGCACCATATGGTCTGGCAGAGTGTATGACCATGTGACTGTGTGACCGTGTGTGTGTGTGTGTGTGTGTGTGTGTGTGTGTGTGTGTGTGTGTGTGTGTGTGTGTGTGTGAGTAGAAAGCCTGGTCCGACCAGCAGCAGGGCCATGCACACAATGCTATTCATTCAGCGCTCATTCATTCTCCCCCGTCCGCCTGCCACTCTGTGGGTGTAAGTAAGCGAGCTCGCAGGGAGGGGTGGGGGATAATGCTGCAGTACCCCACCCTGCCCCCTGCCACACAGGCTCCAGAGCACTCACACACACAATACTATAAAAGACCAAGGACAAAAATGCACCGGGATGGCGAATCACCTATTTAAATAATAAAAAACAAAATAACAGATTTGTACTCCTCTGTCCTATCGATCTAACAACGCCTCCTCCTCATCTCCTTCCTTCCTTCCCTCTCGCTATCGCGCTGTAGGAAAACAAAAGAGAAGACATTCATCATCCTAACCTTGCATGCTGCAGTTAACCAGCCTTTCTTCTTCTCCTTCTCCACTTACAGTTACTGTCAGAATGCTTTCGCTTGGCACAATCCCAGGCAAACTCTCTCCTCCTTCAACCTACCCCTTGCTCCAATCAGAGTGAGGAACAATTCAGCCCATAGCCAACCAAAACTAAGCTTATTAGCATTGAGAGGCTAGGTTGGGTAGTGTGCAGTAGAGGCAATTTCCATGTTGTTTTTTTAAAGAGAAATGTGAGCCAGTGTGGTGCATTGCTCGCTGGAAAAACAACGAAAATGTAAATGATTATGGCCAGTCTATTCAAATAAAATCTTTTTAGAAGATCAAATTCAGAAAGCACGTACTAATTCACTAATATAACAAATTAATGAAATTGTAAAATGATCAAAAGGCCACTACGTGCAACATTGATTTGACTGGTCAACAGTAGCTAAGGAACTGACTGTATAGGCTGCTACTTGATACTAGATTCATATTAAATGGTGCATAAAAAGCAAAAAGCTATTGTGGGGAAAAATTATTTTAAAACATAGCTAATTAAAACCCTTGAATGATTTTTATACATTTAAAATAAACAAGAGTACAGGATTACAATCATCCCTGTCAAATAAAAATCCTACTATCCCAAAAAATATTTCTGTGGATATTCCAGTGGATGCTCATTATGGAAGATGAGGCTATAGTGGGACCTCCGCAGCAAACTCAGCAGTCACCTGCACCACTGTAACAGAGACTGTATCCCTGCCACAGCAGACCTGGGGTTCGAACACGTCACAACCAAACAAATGCATTCATCATCAATACCAGTACAGTGGGGCGGCAGGTACCGTAGTGGTTAGAGCGTTGGACTAGTAACCGAAAGGTTGCAAGATCGAATCCCCGAGCTGACAAGGTAAAAATCTGTCGTTCTGCCCCTGAACAAAGTTAACCCACTAGGCAGTCATTGAAAATAAGAATTTGTTCTTAACTGACTTGCCTAATTAAATAAAAAACTGTATTTCAATCTCAGAAAGATGAGCTGCGCAATACAAGTTTAGCCATCCACTACACATTTGCAGTCAAATCACTGTCAGGAAGAGCTGAATAGCCATTCACATTGATATCACAACCAGTTCCGCAATTATAAACCGAGAGCTCAATTAAGTCAAATGGGAAAATTCTAAAAATCCTAATCCACAGTTCTTTACCTGCCAGCATCCTCTGGGCACTGGACAAAGCACAGAGCAAATGGTTATTCTTTTATTATATCTAGGTAACTCAAATGACTTTAAGCGTGTATATAAGTGCAACTGGAACAAATGTGCCTTTCAGAAATCACATTCCTGACAGTTCCACCACTGAAAGTAGAGGCACTGGACTGTTCAGTTACATGGAAATATATATTTTTTTAAATGCCCATTTGCACTCTACCTATCCAGCGGCGAGAGAACACTGGCACCAACGGATAGCCATAGAAATGAATAACATGGTGTTAATACGGCAGTATTTTGACTGCATATGTGAGCGCCCTTAAGTGACTGGTGTATCAGTAGAAACTCTGTAGGTAGCACATTAACCGTAGAAATAACAACTACATTATAGAAGTTTAATAAATTATTATTCGTATTATTATTATGAAGGGATGGAGGCACAAGGTTTGACAGTGGCATGAGCCAAACTCAAGCCAATGGTGCAAGTAAGTGGTTCATCAGTGTGTGACTGTCCTAGAAGCAGGTGTGTGATGCAAGGAAAACAGTGCAATGCACTGCATACAAATATACAAGTATCAATGTAATCTAAACTGCCAGTAATGACTTGACAAAGGCACCAGGAAGTAAGTAGGTCCACAGGCACCCTCCCTCTTTTGCTGTTTATGGAATTAGATCTGTCATTGACTCCGTTATTTGACAACCCTTCCCAACACAGATTAGACAGGAGTATAACACTTTGAAGTGTTATTGTCACATACACTGGGTAGTTGCAATGAAATGTGTTGTTTTACAGGGTCAGCCATAATTGTATCAGGGACAGAAGGGGATTAGTTATAAATATCTTTGGTCGTATGGCGCTATATGGCACTGTCTGACATAATGAAGTCAAGCACAAATGTATGGTGTCCATCACCTATGTATGTCTACGGTCCATCGGGCCAATGTTAGTCATTTCCCATTCTACATTGGAGAAAATATGAAAATGTCCAAGAATCGTTAGATAGCCAGCTGTTAACTACAAAAGTTTGTACACGTGCATTGTCAGTCTCTAACATTATAATTGGGGAAAAGTATGTTAATACTGACCTTCACAAATTCGGTCAAGCCTCTGTCGCTTGACTTTATGCTTATCCATGAGAGCCATCGGCGTTCTTCACCCCAGCCAAAGCACAAACAAATCAGACCAAAGCTGAGCCACACAAGGCAAATGTCAGAGTCAAACACCTCCCAGGGAACAATTATATGCCCCGGTGAAAACCTGTAAATAAAATTAACAGCGTTTTAATATCTACATGACTGGCTTAACTACTAAACGTTTCCTAGCTACCATGCCTAAATGTGTAACCACATGACTAGTTGTATGGATAATAAAGTTGTTGATTTGGAATTACATATTTTTATCTAGCTATTTTAGCTAACGTTAGCTAGCATCACTTTGAATGGCTAGTACAGCTGGCCAGAGCCAATACTGTAGCTTGCGCCACAGCCGATTATCGAGCTAGCTAGCTAACGTTCGTTTCTTTTCCTAACTTTCACACTGCACTGGCTTCTTAGTTAACGTTAGTTAGGAAATAAAAAAAACAATTAATTTGAAGCGCCAGTTTATAGCTAGCTAGCTAAATACCCACGCAATTTACACAGTAGTTAGCTAGCTAGCTGGCTAAATGTTGCTAGTTAGCTAAAAAAAAAAAAGTAACTAGCCTACTAATTCAAAGTCGGTAGCCAATATTCGTGTGGCTAACATGGCTAGCTAGTTAGCTTTTCTAAAATCACGCAAACGTGATACAGAGTTGCACGAAAATAGGCCTGTTTTACAAAGCTAACACAGCTACTGTAGCTAGTTAATACTACTAGCTAGCGCCACTGATGGTAATTTACAAGCAAATCAACACACGTTTAGGCGGCGTAAAACTATTTTTGCTTCAAGAGAATACCAAGAAGACGACCACGGAGCAGTAACGTTAGCTGTTGGATCAGATCACAGCACTACTAAGTAGCTAGCTAAGGTTATTGGTTCATTACCAAGTACTGCAGGTTCTGTTAATCTTGGTCTTGTGGGGGTCAATATGAGTTTACGTCTTCCCACTTAACGGATCGTCATGAATCCAAACAGTTTGTTCAGATGAGTCAGGTGACGGACGAGTCGGTGTCACAAAATAATGAGAAGTCTTGATAAACCACGGTTAGTGGAGTGTGGCGCCTTCACGTAACACAGGGGGTATTGCAGACCAGGCTGCACACTGACCATCCGACCCCGATTTCTCAGGGACCACATTTGAGCTTGATGAGGTTTCTTTCAAGATGGCAAGGGTCATAATGTATTCTTAACCACAGGTAGGCTGCTACTTCCCTTTATTGCACAATAATAATCTCTACAGTACCAGTGATCTGAGTGGAGGACAGTCACATGAGGCCGAGTGGACAGTGCTAAAGCATTATGCATTTTAGTCATTTAGCAGACGCTCTTATCCACGATTTACAGCACATATGTTTCACCTAGTCGGCAAGGGAATTCGAACCAGCGACCTTTCAGTTACTAGCCCAACGCTCTAAACCGCTAAACTACCTGCCTTCCTATCCCCCATACTGTGCTAGTTGGGGATGAGGCGCATCAGATGCAGGGCATCCTGGAGAGTGGGATGGGGGCCACTCATTCATGGTGGATGAGGACAGATAACTGACATACATGCTTGAGATCAAAGGGAATATGATATATAAATGTGCTTAAAATAAGCAAACGTAAAATGGTAAAGACTAGATCATATGCAGTTGAAGAGCCCTTCCCCATAATCTTTTCAAAAAAGCTCAGACTCTTTGTTTCCTTTCCTTGTAAAATAATTTCCAATAAACTTTATTTATACACAAACTGAGTTTGAAATCGCCATCTTTTTAACACATACAATAAAAAACATCTCTAAAAGACAGCAATGGCCTTCCCCGGGTCTGTCAGCTACCATCTTTACACATAACTTGTTTTCAACAAATGATCGCTGTATAATACAATATTACAATGTGCCCTCAGTGGTTGCCTCCCATTTTTAGGTTTTTGTTTAACTTGTCAAACACAGTGCATTCATTATCAATGTCTATACATCTCTATATTCAGAGGACGAGTCCTAGAGATAAGAAATATTAAGAAAACAGCAGAAAATAAATAACAAAAGGACTAATATCAACTGCTACACAATTCATTTCATTTTCGTAGTAGTATTTTTATTTTATTTTTTACAGAAAAGAAGTTGTTCTTAAGGCTTCTGCTGAATCATGTGGATTGTTTAACCAGGAAATATAAGGACCACAGAAATAAAACTGCAATGACATACTGCCCTTTTGCATCAAACTTAACAAAACACAGATATTCAATTCATCACCATCATTCAAGAAAGTCTATTCTTACTACTGTACCGAAAAAAGACAAATCGAGAGGAAAGTCATTGTAAAAGAAAGCAAGTAACCAGAAGGTTGTTAGTCTTCCAACATTCCATCCTAGTCTGTTTGAGGGCGCATTTAAGAAGCCATTCAACACACACTACGGGAATAGCTGGCATCTCCAGCATTCAGATTATTCACAAGAATGTTTCAGCAACTGGTTCTGGAATGTACTCTGATGGAAATACCACATCCATGGCTACCTGCATGAATTGTTCTTATTAGTAGTAGTCATTTCATGACCGTTGTCAATGAGATTATATATATACACCCCAGCTCATCCCATGAGAGAGAAGTCGTGTTCCTGAGAGCCCTGCTGATGAAAGCGGAGCAGGGCTGGGGTGGAGTGTTGAATGCTGGGGCTAGAGGGGAAAAACAGTCTCCAATTAACAAGATTTTAATTTTCTTCAATTAGGCTCAAATCTAGTTCTGTACAATCCCTCTCAAAGACACTCGGCTGACACTCTTCTCGATCAGGGTCCTCCTCTTCCTCCCCCTCTTCACCCTCCTCATCACTCTCGCTTAGAGGTCCAATGCTCGTCCTTCCCAGCCCCTCTGCTGGTGAACATGATCCTCTGAAATCCCCCCAAAAAGGCTCAAGGCCCATGCAAACGTCCCCTCCAGAAGCCAGCCTCCCACGCTCCATACAACTCAAGGGGTCGGTACTGCGAGTCTGGAAAGACACAAATAGAACAGATCAAACAAGGCCTTGTTTACACATTTTATCATGCCTCTAGAAATAAAAGAGCAGTTTACATTCAGGATTGTATTCAAACCACACATGTTCTCTATTTACAATAAAGAAATAGATATATCAAATGAAACCAAGTTGATATAACTGGCTAGGAAGTGGAAAAATGTAGCATCATACATAATATCTGATTCTTTTAACATGGGCGCCAAAGTTAGTTTTTCAGTTAAAATGTGACAAACTGTAGAAACAAAGGTAATATGATACCACATCTCCCTGAAAATGAACTGTGATAGTATCGCCAAATTGAATATATGGGGCTGAACTGACAAAAAACTGTAGAGGTCTAAGCCTAGTCTCGTATGCCCGACTCAAACTCTTCAAATGACTGTGGCTTTTGAAAGAGACTATTCTAAACTTAGCTAGAACACAACTGTTTTACATATACCACACGCACACGTTTTAGTGGGAAATTAACAACTTTTTAGTGTAGTATTCTTAGTATTTTTTTAATGTCAGGGGGTGACTGGAAGCACTAAAAAGGGAAGCCAGACTTTCTCAAAGACATTCAGCAGCTGCATGCAAAGTATATGCAAATAAATTCCCGTGAGTCTTGGTGTACAGTACAACAGTGGGCTGCCATTGCCTACAGCCAGGGCCATTGAAACCCTGCCAATCACCCAAACTCAAGGGCTGAGCCTAGGGCATGGGGGGTAGAAGAGACAACTGTGGCCTGAGACAATGGGTAACAAGAACAATTATAGGCAGGTGTGGTCTGGGTGACAGTTTTGCCTCATGTATGTCTACTGATGTTATAAAAATGAATGGTCCATCTCACTGATGAATTGGAATGTTTCTTTGTTACAGTATGGTTAAACTGTGTAGTTTGACAAGCTTAACAAGAATGCCTTTTAAGCCTTAACCTTCCTCTGGCTAGAAGATGGCATGTTCCACCTCCACCAATCTACATACGGAAACAATTTCTATTAATTTGCTGACCCGCGGTTATCTTTTGTTTACCTGAGTCATCTTGGTGAAATCCAGTACTGGCCGGGCAAATGGTCTGTCTGGGTCACGGCGTCGCTTCAGGCCCGGTTTGAGAAGAAGCAGGTCGCAGGGCTGGGAGTGGCAGCGTGGGAGCTGAGGGGGGATGGCTCGGCGAAGAGAGGACGGGGTGCTGCAGGCAGAGGAGGGCGAAGCAGGCACAACTGGAGGGGGTGCTGCACGTTGGGGTGGAACTGGAGGCGGGGGCAGGAACTGAGCAGCAGCTTCTCTGATAAGGACAGGGGACAGCGAGAAGCGTCGCTGCGGAGGAGGGGGAGGGTGGAGCGGGGAGGGAGAGGATGAGCAGGACGACGGAGAGGGGAAGAAACAGCAGCAGGCGCCTCCTCCAGCAGTGTCACTTGGGTCCCATGGGAAATTCCAGGGCAGTGGGGAGTCAGGGGAAAGAGCAAGGCTAAAGAATGTGGGGCTTGAAGAGGAGTGTAGAGAGGAGTTTAGAGACGAGCTAGGAGCACGAAGCGGACAAGGCCCCCCCGCTCCCCCTCCACTGTGGCATTGGCGATTCACAGGTGTCCAGACCCTCGACGCGCTGGGTCGCCAGGTGTAACGGCAGCGTGAAAGGTCCTCTGGCACGGACAGTGAGCGACAGTGGCGTTTCGGGGGTGGCGGAGGGGGAGGGGGTGCACCGGGAAAAGACAGGTCCGTTACTGAGGTGCTTGGGACCAGGGGCCGGTGCAGGGCTTCCCCCTCTGGGAGGTGGGTTTCGGGGGAAACCAAAGGGACAGGGCCGGGGGGGAAACTGGAGCTCAGCACACCCTGCAGGCCAGGCTTGGAGGGAGGGCTGAACTGCCAATAACTGCTCTCTGTGAGGATAAAGAAAGATGATACCATTAATATAAACTACTGTCAATATTCATTTAATTAAATTGTGAGAAAATGGACAAAGGGCAATTCATTCCTGATGCAATGTAGTTGCAGCTTGCTCTTGACAACAACCCACAAAGAGAGAAGCGGTACCATGATTAAACTTTTACAGGGAGCTGTTATGCATTAAACACAGTGGACTTGGTCCTTTAAAAGGGAAATTTCACCGCTGGTCTTTCACTGTATATGTCCATTAATACGTTAAAAAACAAGAATTTCCAGGCCTCCCGAGTGGCGCAGTGGTCTGAGGCACTGCATCGCAGTGTTGCGAAGTCACTACAGACTGGGGTATCTGTATTCCAGTCATGTGAAATCCATATACTAGGCCCTAATGAATTTATTTCAATTGACTGATTTCCTTCTATGAACTGTAACTCAGTAAAATCTTTGAAATTGTTGCATGTTGCGTTTATATTTTTGTTCAGTGTACAGTTGTTTATCTAAACAAAAATCTAGCTAGGTTTCATAATTCGCTGGCTAGACTTTTCAAAGCAAACTAATGTAATTAGCCAGCTGCTATTTGGCGATGTGATTTGTAACTTTGCAAGCTAACGTTAGCTACATTAGGTTACGTTAGCTACAGCCTATCGGACCGTATCTAACCATTAGCTAGCTAACAAACTACCCCATGAGCTAAAGGTACTGGCTTATGTGTTCTACTTACAGAGTCCGATCCCATCAACATCTGCAGCGGCATCAATATCAAGCTCAGGACCTAGTGTAAGTCACATTTGCTAAAATTTGTTCCATGACTCCATGATGAACAAATAAACACATTGGACCCAGTGGATGAAAGCTTTCAGCCAGGAACAAGCTCAAGCTCAACATCATCTGACTGGGAAGAGGAAAAGACTGCACAGGGCTGGCAAGAGCCAAAGTGTATAGTCTATGAGTCCAAGGTCAAGGAGCTCATGAAGTTCTGCCAGACCAGCTGCCATTGCCCAACACAAGGTTCACCAGTTAATGAACATTCAGGACTCTGCCTGGAACGTGCAGCCAACACAACATCCATATTCAGTAAGACTGATGTTGTAGTATTATACAGAATGCATAGTATGCTCACAACTGCATTGTGGTCTAGATATTGCTAGCTCTTGTACATATGTATATAACAGATTTATTTTATTGAGAATCTTATTTACAAGTGTATTGACGAGTGACTAAACGATTCCAGCTGCATCAGAAACCAAGCAAGTGTTGACTTCAACTTCATGATCAATTTATTGTGATATTCATGTAATGTTTTTTTTGAAGTAACTAACAACAATCTTTATGCGAAAACAAATGATGCAGGTAGTTGGTGTATCATTTACACTTTAATTTGTGGGCAAGTAAACATGTTTCAATAAAACAGTAGATTAGTCAACGTAGCATATAAGTAGACTTGGATTCTATTCAAAACAAAGTTTATTTGCTCTGGAGACCGAGGTGAGTTTACACAGCAGTACACAGGAACAGTTGTATGACATACACTGAGTGTACAAAACTTTAAGAACACCTTCCTAATACTGAGTTTTGTACACTCAGTGTATATACAGTAGAATAAAAATAAAATTAATACGACAGTTTTAAAAAGGGAATATTTGCATATGGTGTTTGGTGGGTGCAACGAGGTGTTCGCAGTCACTTTGAAACAAGTGGAGATTGTTGTTATGGACTTTCCACATCTCATCTAAAGTCATCAACTTATTTGTCCATCGTGTGAGGGATTCATTGCTTTAATGGCCCCAACAACACACGCAGGTGTAACGGATGTGAAATGGCTAGCTAGTTATCGGTGGTGCACGCTAATAGCGTTTCAATCGGTTACGTCACTCGCTTTGAGACCTTGAAGTAGTGGTTCCCCTTGCTCTGCAAGGGCCGCAGCTTTTGTGGCGCGATGGGTAACGATGCTTCGTGAGTGACTGTGGTTGATGTGTGCAGAGGGTCCCTGGTTCACGCCTGGGGCGAGGGGACGGACTAAAGTTATACTGTGACATTGATGCTGTTGACCCGGATCACTGGTTGCTGCGGAAAAGGAGGAGGTCGAAAGGGGGGTGAATGTAACCGATGTGAAATGGCTAGCTAGTTAGCGGTGGTGCGCGCTAGCAGCCTTTCAGTCGGTGACGTCACTTGCTCTGAAACCTTGAAGTAGTGGTTCCGCTTGCTCTGGCTTTTGTGGAGCGATGGGTAACGATGCTTCGTGGGTGACTGTTGTTGATGTATGCAGAGGGTCCCTGGTTCGCGCCCGGGTCGGGGCGAGGGGACGGACGTAAAGTTAAACTGTTACACAGGCAAAGGAATTCAGTGTTCTGTGCCTAGCTTCTCTCCACATAGAACAAACTCCAAAAATAATTTGTAGGCCACCAAACTGTATTGTCTGTAAGATAATGACAACAAAAAAATGCCTTTCATGGGCAATCGTTGTGTTCTGTCTGTATTCCTACTGTAGCAACACGATGCAGAACATAACACATCTCACAGCCACACATTAGCTAGTTAGCTACAACACACAGGTATAGTTACTCAAAAACTAATATGAGTCATTCCTTTACTCTCCATCCAAATGAATTCCTTTACTCTTCATCATCAAAACATTTCTCCAGCTTTGATCCTAATAAGATGCAATGAGGTTAGCTAGCTATAACAGACTACAGTACATTTTAGGTATAGCAAACAAAGCTGGTTAGCTCAACTTGCCTAGCTTGGCTTGTAGTGGTACTAGTAAGCCCCGTTACGGCCGAATCGATCACAAACTTACATGCTGACCAGACCGGACACGTCGTGTGCGCGAGCGTCGCAAAATAAATGTAGAAATCCATGTTATTCAATTATTTCACCCACACTGCTCGCGCGCGCCAACCAGCGTCTGCGTTGCCAAGGGCTAAAATAGAACTCATTCCTATTTCTGACGCAGATCGCGCTGAAAGTCAGTAAAAACAGCGGTGTGCAGAACGGCATCTCGAAACGCACAACTCGTCGGTGCTTGTCACGAATGTGCTATTGCAGCAGACGACCACACCGGGTTCCACTCCTATCAGCTAAAAACGTGAAGAAGCGGCTCTAGCGGGCACGCGATCACCAACACTGGACAATTGAGGAGTGAAAAAACATTGCCTGGAACATGACAGCGAGTTCAGTTTACTTGAGTGTCCTGCGCAGTCCATACATACAACCAAACAACTACCGACCTCATACCCATATTTGTTTTTGTTTTTCTCCTCGTTTGCACACCAGTATTCCTACTTGCACATCCACATCTGCACATATATCACTCCAATGTAAGTTGCTCAATTGTAATTACTTCGCCACTATTGGCCTATTTATTGCCTTACCTCCTTACTTCATTTGCACACACTGTATACAGATTTTTATATTGTGTTATTGACTGTACGTTTGTTTATCCCATGTGTAACTCTGTGTGGTTTTTGTTGCACTGCTTTGCTTTATCTTGGCCAGGTCGCAGTTGTAAATGTGAACTTGTTCTCAACTGGTCTACCTGGTTAAATAAAGCTGAAATATATATATATTTTTTTTTAAGTCCCCAGACCTCAACCCAATAGAGTATCTTATAGATGAGATGGAACGGGCTGTTCCCAGCAAGAATGTAGTGCCGTCCAATCTGCAGCCATCGCGTCAGCATGTACCAACATTCCTGTGGAACATTTGACACCTAGTAGAATGCCCCAAATAATTCAGGCTGTTCTGCAGGCAAAGGGGGATGCGACCCAGTACCAGATGGTGTTCCTAATAAACTGTCCGGTGAGTGTATAGGCTAGAGAGAATCAGCTTCCTTTCCTGAAAGTAGGCTCTAAGATAATGAATTGACAAGGAAAGTACTGTATGAAGGGGACAGCTATGCTGTGGTATGAAAATGACATTGACAATCATACTAAATACAATCATACCAAATACAAGTATGAAGTGTAAGTGCTTCTACACCTGCATTCTAGCTGTTTGGGGTTTTAGGCTGGGTTTCTGTACAGCACTTCGAGATATTATCTGATGTACGAAGGGCTATATAAAATAAAATTGATTGATTGATGTAGTGATAGCTGACAAGTACAGGCTTTGAGGAATCATCCCTGCCAACTGTAGTTTCTGTTTTAGGAAGATTCCCTTTGCATGATCCACTCTAAAGTACATGCATGCAATTGATCAGGTAATGTGGTTTCCTGCTTGGGGTGTATATAAAACAAGGGGTGGTGGAGAAGGAAACCCTTCCCCAGGCACCATAGTACTGTTGTTCAGTCTATTTAACTTTATTAGCAGTAGCCTACTTTTTGAGAAGTGGAAAATGCACGCATCTCTAGCCCCAGTGCCCAGTGGGGTTGCCTAACACTCTCTCTCTCTCTAATAATGGCTTGAATAATGGGCTAGTCCGAGGAGTTTTCTAGGCAGAGACCACGGCGTGTTATTTAAAGATGAGAATGTCAGCTAGCATTCAGACCGTATGACTGTGCACTCTCAGTAGCCTTTTGAACATATGGCTAGCTACGCTACTCCCCAGGATAGGCATTGAGTTGGGCAGCTAACAGGTTGTTTGTTGAATCCCCTGATCAATCCATTCCTGCGTCTCATATTTTACATTACAAAATGACTGTGTTATTATGATATTACAGTGGTTATGATTACCATATTTCAATGATGAATAGAAATACACCTTGCAAATCACCTCGTCATCCATATACCACTCTATCGAAGGACAAGAACATCTGTAAATTATCAAAAACGTTGTGGCATGTAATTTGGCTACTGGTCTATTGTGTCACAACATTTTGGTGCAAAATAATTTCCTAGGATAACTATATGAGCTAAAATGCTGAACATGTATGCAATGTTTGCAGTGCCAGTGCACTCAGTTGTATTGATTTCTATGCCACCAGTTTAGCGAGTGGTTCCCCCAGTGCTGACACAGAGCAATTGACAGAAACCAACTGTTTTTCAAAACGTCTCTGCAAATGAACATAAAAAGTAGTCTTGTTTTTTTTTTAAACAAGGTGAAATTAGATTACTATTGGTTGTTAATAGGCTACTGGGTGGTTGTCGAGTTGTTTTCTAACAGTTGTTTGCCCTATTAAAATGTTTCATATACTCCTTTCAACAACCAATTCCCTTCTGTAATTTGGAATTCACCCCCATTACCCTGTGCTCGTGTCAACATGGCACAGTACAATGCCAAAATTACAAAGCGTAATGCAAGGATTGCTGAATCACAGGCTAAGTGGCTATACTTGTACATACTCACCAGGCATCAATCCATCTGTAAGCCAGCAAATTCCTAGGTTGTTGGGGTCCAGCAGAGACTGGAAGACATACATGTTCATTTAGAGGAACCACAGCACAGAAAATAACTATCAGCAGGAGAAATAAATGGTCCTAAACATGAGGACTATATTACAGTCAAGACAAGGGCATGCTAGCAGTCATAGGCTGACACAGAAGTGAAGAAACCTTACCACGTTGAGAGCCGTTTGGTGAGTGTTGCCGTCCAGAATATGTTCCGCAGACGCTCGACGATCAGTGTGACCATGGCATGGTTGCGAGGAGTAGGGGAGGTGGGTGAGGTGGAGGGTAAGGGGGATGGGTGACCCTCTGTCTGTTCGTCCGTCTGATTGTGAGTAGCCGAGCTATTCTGGCACCTCCAGTACTCCTCTGGGCCAGGTTGCCCTGCCCAGTCTCACTGGGGCATGTTCATCACTGTAGTCAGCTCACCTGAAGGGAGAAATCAGACACACAACAGGAGCCCTGTTACCACTTTTGTCTTCTCAACAGGAAAAGGCAGTACAAGGGTCACCTTCATTAAGCTCCAAAACAGGAGCAGGTGTTTAAAACGGTGGTGGTGCCTCTTAAATGGGAAATCTGTCTAAATGTTTTAGGACATTTGCAATAATCCCATTTTCATCATATTCTGTACAGTTTTCCATATTGACTTTGGTGACCCATCCCTTTCTCTGTCAAAAGTCTCCAGACCTAGAAGATGGAGACTGACATTGAGATACTCAACCACTGAACAAACCTTTAGGAAACATGCACATTAACATGTGTTCAGACACACACTATGTAAGTGCAGAAAGAATGGTGACAGGTGCCTGGGGAGAGCATGAAGCCTCAAGGTGCCTGCTGTTCAGAGCTTACCTGCCTGATGAAGCCACTCTGGGTTTCTTGAACAGTCCACGCTATCCGGAATCCCTTGGACGTCCCTATCCCATTGAAATTAAAATGTAAAATGGTTAGGGTAAGGGTTAAGGTTATGGACATCCCCTAGATTCCAGATGGCATTGATCACTACGCACATGTCCAACAACCAGAACATTTAACCAAAAACGAATATCTCAACCAGTAACCTTAAAAGGATACTTTGGGATTTTGGCAATGAGGAAATGTATCTATTTCCCCAGAGTCAGATAAACTTGTGGATGCCATTTTTTATTTCTCTGCGTGCAGTTTGAAGGAGTTAAGTTAACTACAGCTAGCGCCATGATTGGAAGTATATGGCAATAGAGAGCAATAGTAATAGCGTCTTTTTATAGGCACTAAATCCGCCATTGTTTGTTGAACAAAGTCTATGGAGAAAATGCATGGAGTTGTTTTTTTAATATTGTAATGAAACAGGCTTGGAGCAGGTCTCGAACCCTCGACCTTCTAGCCCGAGGTCCGGCGCGCTATCGACTGTGCCGCAAAAGCATGCTCGTGCAGCAGAGTCGATTTCCGCGCTTATAAACCCAGGGTCGTTACAATATTTTGTTGATAACTACCGAAAATAAGGTCTGTGGTAAGCAGGCTTAGGAGATCTTGTACGTTTTGTTCTACGATATAATCTTCATCAGCTAACGTCCCTTTCTGTGATTTTTTTAAGCATGTATGTAATAAAGCACAACAAAGCTCATAAAGGCTTCATAATTCACGAAGGTCATGTTAACTGATACCTCATAGAACAAAACGTATAAGATCTCATAAACCGGTGTTAAACGGCAACAATAATGTCTGAGGTTATTACAAAACCCTATTCTTTCCCCATAGGAATGTCTGAACAAACCAGAGATAAATCATTCCGTTTTTTTAGGACTACAAGCTGGCGAGCTCAATGAACTGGAAGCCTATGGTATCTGCTAGCATGCTAGTAGATACCCATAGACGTCCAGTCATTGCACTAGCAGATACCCATAGACGTCCAGTCATTGCACTAGCAGATACCCATAGACTTCCAGTCATTGCGCTAACGCTAGTTATCATTGGCTCGCAAAACTTACTCTTACTTCATACTGGACACCAACATAAAAATGGTATCCACCTGACTCTGGAGAAGATAAACAAAGAGCCTCATTGCCAAAGTCCGTAAGTATCCCTTTAATGATGGATATGTACATTTGAAAGGGGGGTCATACTGAGGTCCAATCGTGCAAATTATTTTTGTATTTATTATGGATCCCCATTAGCTGCTACCAATGCAGTAGCTACTCTTCCTGCGGTCCAGCAAAATGAAGGCAGTTAACTTATATACAATGAAAAACATTACATTTCAAAACACATTAAGTGTGTACCCTCAGGCCACTGATTTACAACACAAAATCCATATGTGCGTGTGTGTATGGTGCGTATGTTATCAAACTTGCCATAATCTATCAATTGGCACGCTCTTCTGCATGATAAAATTGCCAATGGAACAGATTGAGAAATAGCTAGTTTGTTCAGTAGCTACCATTTGGGGGGGGAGGGGGGGGGGGGCATTTGGAAAGCCAGAATGACGGCTACATAGGGCTAGCTAGTAGATAACACAAACTGGCAACCCTGTAGTCCATTACAAACATATCCAGTGTGCAATAGTAGCTATTCATTCACAATTATTATATCGTAGTTTTGAAGGTCGGTCTAAACCCGTTCACATGATATTAAGCATTCTCATCGCTATATCAAATACAACTAACGTTAGCTATTCCGCTAACATTGGTAGCTAGTTGTGGATGTAACGTTAGATCCACAACTAGCCGCACTGTGACAATCTGATGCTATGGTAGCTAAGTAGCCGGTCAGTTAACGCAAGCGCAAATCGTAATGTCTATGGCTAGCAAGCTAACGTTAGCTCAGCCTACGTCCATTTAACTGATTATGCCGATTTGCAGACAAACACATACACATTAAAATCAACATAGCTTGTTGGCCTTAAATTAGTCATTTACAATGACTCCCTCCCCACCATCTGATTCAATCCCTAGCTATCGAGGCTCGCGAGCTATTGCATGCATTTATTGCTACACCCTAGGACCTCTGTGCTGTGTCTAGGACGCGTGCTAGCAAAACACGGCCATGCAGAATATAATGCAGGGAGCTATTTTCTGATTAATGAGGCTGGTACCAATAACTTTTAACGGCTACTTGATTTAATGTCGTTCTTACCTTGACCAAGAACCCCACCGGAACTTAGGCCTTGCACACACGGGTTAAATACTGCTCATGAAGGATAAACCCAATTTGTAGCCTGTGCAGCTCCCGACTAGTCAGCCGCGCTAGTGTTCGGCTATGGGTCTCCGATGTATTGACCTATTAAGAAGCATAACATGTACCAGACCATTCGTCGATTCCAATATCTGGAACATAAAATTTAATATGATCAGCGTGCCAAATATCTAAAGATACTATCGCCGATTGAAAAATACATCGCCTACAATCAATTCATCCAGTCGTCCATTTAAAAAAAAAAAACATTCACACGCCCGTAAGCGATTGGAATTCATAAATAACATTTACCGTGAGAAGGGGGGAGGGGGGCAAGCATTGAGCATTCAATAGTTCAAACAAAATATAAGTCGACATTTAAATAGCTCGGAATTTATGCTGGAAATAAAAAGTTAGCTCAAAATGTCATTCATGTTTGGAAATTGCAAAAATTGGACTGAACCGACAAAACTGTTGTGGGACTTGTAGTTCGCTATATCAGGATCAGTTGTTTACGTGACAAATTGATAAGACCTGACAAATAGTGTCAGGGCCCAACATTGGAATCGATAACTTTTTATATTAGGCTCTAAGACGCATTGATCATCCCACAATACATTTGCGTCAAATTGGCGGGTATTGGTGTGGCAAGTAAAAAAAAAAAAAAAAAAACACCCTAAGCGTATAGTGTCATCTTGTGGCTGATTGGCGTAATGCAGTTAGTATGTTGGAGCCTAGTGCCATTTCAATTCATTGCCATGTCAATTTTCAACATATTCAATTTGGAACATATCTTTATTAATTTCGTTCTGCATCAGTACTCAGGTTGTACAAAAAGACAATTAAGAAGAAAAAAAAGAATAAAAAACTACTAAACAAAGTGATAGCATTTTCCCCATCGAAATTGTTTTTAGAAAAACAGCTAGGTAGGCAGGAGAGGATGGTGCATGAGACCGTATAGAGCCTGACAGTCAGTTGGGTCACAGACTGGTGAACATGGTGATGTGGCTGGTGAGCCAAACGCAACAAAGCTAATACATCTTATCTCTTTAGAGAGAAAACAGAATTCAGGCAGGTCAGGATAGTCCTGCTTTAGAGGATGGGGCAGTGAAAACCTAACATAACTAAATGTAATTGTGACAAAGGTAAACAGTGCAAAAAAAGTAAATTACAGTGGGTCCAAATAGACATCAATGTAGGTACATGATTAGTGAAGCAGTTTGAAAATGTGCAATACAAAACCATAACCAAAGTGTAAAAAGTGAACCCAAAAGTTGTAAATATTTTACAGCAATCATCCCTTTCATAGTCAGCACAACACCCAGTGCAACCCTGCAAGTCTATTAGGATATACCCAAAAGATCTACCGCTGTGACTGACAGCAATGATCAGTATGGCCTCCACAGTAGCCGGTCGCCCTGCAGGGGCGCCTGTTGATCGCGGGAGTGGTCAGTTTCCAGGAGAAATCTCAGCCACCCCACCACATTCTCATCAGCTGTTAGATGACTGCTAAAGGCGTACCCCAAGCCTGGCTGGGAGCATGGCACCTGAGGACCTGACACATCCACCTAGAGAGACAAGTCACAGTCTGTACAGTTCTCCAAATACAACAAAATCAGGGGGGAAAAATTAAACAAACAAAAAAAAAGAGAAAAAAAAGATGAAAACTGACACACCTGAGATCCATGGGGAAACATCCAGGGACTGTTGAATGACATTACTGCAGGTTTAGAGGAGAAGGGGGCTTTGGAGTTTGACAGCATCCCTCTGGTCCGCTCTTTACCACTACAGTCTTCATATAACTCGCAATTCATCTGCTCAAGCAACCCCTGCCTGCATATAGTCAAGAATTGATCGGGTCAACTTAAGACAAGCAAATACTATTACAAATGTAAAGACACCCAATACCTACAGTTGGTCAAGAGGGTCTTGTTCCTCAGCTTCTCCATGCGGTTCAGACAGAGGGTCCCACGCATGCAGAGCTCTCCGCCAAAGGCGAACCTGCATGTCCCAGGAACGGCGGCTGTATTTTCTATATTTGTTTGGAGTGGATGGGTGCAGCCCAGAGATTCTCAGACGCCTTGTAATCAGATAGGGAAGAAAAGCATGAATAAATATTCCACCTACTCATGGAGACTTACATTTATAGCCAACTTTTAAGTTTCATCCAATAAATAGTTCAGTAAATGTGTTTAGGGCTTTTCACAGGCCATTAGTTATCCTTTAGAACCTAGTTACCGTGCCCTTTTCTGATTGCAAAAAAATACAGATAATAATCAGTTGTCATACTTGGGAACTTGCTCCAGGTAATTCTGGTAGCCAGAGGTGTTCTTGCCGTACTGAACCTGTTTCTGCCGTCGTTTCAGAACAGATTCATTGCCTTCCATGTGAGCTGGATCCAGGTTTCGTGGGGCCAAACGCATCCCTGCCTGGGACCTAGGGAAACAAGCCTTCAGGATTTCTACTAAGATTGCTTGAAATAGTGCATGGAATTTCCCATCTAAAAAGAGAACATGTGTAACAGTATAACTTTAAACCGTCCCCTCGCCCCGACACGGGCGCGAACCAGGGACCCTCTGCACACATCAACAACTGACACCCACGAAGCGTCGTTACCCATCGCTCCACAAAAGCCGCAGCCCTTGCAGAGCAAGGGGCAACACTACATCTAGGTTTCAGAGCAAGTGACGTAACTGATTGAAACGCTACTAGCGCGTACCCGCTAACTAGCTAGCCATTTCACATCCGTTACACTTGCTAAACATTTCAAAAGAGCAATGGTAAAAGGTTCAATTCAACTGATTAAGGAATTGAGGCCCTTCATATAGGAGTCCTTAACTATGCTCTTTAGGCTAACAAAAATAAATGAGTGGATTCCTACCTCCTGATACCATCCATGTCTTCCGTTCCAACAGCAACACTTGCAGTAGACATCCTAAGGATACATCGCTCAAGGATAGAGGCCCTGATAGGAAAAGCAATCAGACAAAAGTTCAGGTTCGAGTAATCAAGATAAAAATCAGGAAAGAAATTACCTAAATGTTTTCCTATGCAAAAAAAAATTCTCTAGTGTGCACTAACAAATAGAACCGTTATTAGAGCAGAAGTCCAAGGCAGGTGCTGGAATACCAGAGTAATGAAAAATACCTGCGCAGCTTTTGCATAGCAGGGGCAGGTCCTCTTTCTCCATTAATGGGGGAGGGCGGCATGGCTGGGGCTGTATTACTGAAAGGGACAGGAAAAATAAAGTAAAGGGGGATACCTAGTCAGTTGTACAACTGAATGCAGTCAACTGAAATGTGTCTTCTGATTTTAACCCAACCCCTCAAACAGAGAAGTGCAGGGGCTGCCATAATCAACAGCCATGTCTTCAGCACCAGGAGAACAGTGGGTTAATTGCTTTACTCAGGGGCAGAACAACCTTTTTACCTTGTCAGCTCGGGGATTCAGCAACCTTTGGTTACTGGCCCAACACTAACCTTAGGCTACCCACATAAGTAACTAGTGATTAGGTGGACTTTTGCCCAGCTGAACAAACATTTAATTGAAGGCATAATTATGGTTAGGAACAAGGGTTAGATGAGAGTTCCGGTAAGGGTTAAAAGTCAGGGAAAGGCACAGAAGTTAGTTGGGGTTAGCGCACTGCCTTTCGTTTTCTGCAGGTCAAATATTCTCTAAAAGTACACCAGACATTTGTGCCCAAAGCAGTTTCTCTGGGTAAGTTTAGTTTGACTGTTGTCGTGCTCAAATCAACAAAAGAAATGTACCTGACCAGACTGTCATACACAGAGCTACATCCTGGGAGAAGCCAAGGTTCAGGGCTGCTTGGATAAGAAGGTGGTCTGGACCTGAAGCCTGGGGGCAGCGCTGGAACGCCAGACAAAAGAGGCATTGACCAACCCCTAAAATAACAGTACACAGGGAGAAAAATGTGATTCAATATAAGTGAATAGTTTTTTTTCCAATTATACCACTTAACTTTGAGGGTAGACTATACCATTTTTCAGAATAAATTACGTGACCTTGTTGTAATTTGTGAGAAAAAGAAAAAAAAAGAAAAGATCTAGCGGTGGTCCGCCACTTTATGGTGATGATTTTCGGCCATTAACATAAGAAAACTATCCTATTCATCTTCAATGTAGACTCGATTTAAACTACACCTGATAGAATGACAAACAAAAAAAAATACAGACCTCGGCTCCATAAATGGACCTTGAAATGCGGATTCCACTCTTGTTGACATGATATATTTGGCTGCAGCCACGCAGTAAATTCACCAGTGCGGCAAGGAAAGGTTTTAAATGAACGCCAGGTGCCATCAGGGCGGGGCTGCAGGGGTGTGGCACCTGCCCCATCTTGGGTGCGTTCAGTTCGATTGAACGTTGGATACGTTGCATAATGGTTTGTTCTGAACGACATGCTTCCCCAAAACGCCAACACCCGTTTCAAGGTGCATTTATGGAGCCGAGGTCTGTATGTTTTTTGTCATTCTATCATGTGTAGTTTAAAACTACTGTATATTGGCTGAGTAACATTTTGTTCCCTGCTCCCTCCCTGCTATTTTAGGGGTTTGCTATAACTTTGGTGCTCATGAAAGCACCATATGTTATAGAAATCTGTCAGTCGATGACACAGTCAAAGATTTTGACGCATGCAACATCTGAGCAGGGGAACAAGACCATAGTTATGGCTAAAACCCTTATTTCTACAATTTGTCCTTGTTCAAGAGGATCAAATCCATAATGTATCGTTGGTAAATTGTGACTGACTGACTGATTTACAAATAATAATGAGTAGGGCTAGTTATTTAGAATGCAAGGTTCTTTGTAGATCAGTCAGCAGACACCTGAACTGAAGGCTGCCATGACATACAAGTCCAAATATAGAGTTATATGGGGCGAGATGCCCCATAGGGTAGGTTGGCCCCCACCCCCCTGTAATTCTCACAAAAACCACATGATGTAAAAAAAAAAGATCAACTACAAATGCCATAATTCCATCAAAACGATTTTGAGGTAAGTTTATAATTTCAATTGCAATTTAGAAAAAGTTATAGATATAATCCAAGGAAGTTAGATCCATTATTATTTATTAAATGTACATGTAGGGAAGCCTTAAGATAAATCTTCCACTTTTTTAGAGAGAAAAATGTTGATTGTTTTTTAGTGAAGTAGTAATATGTTAGATTAGTATGTTGGGGACAAGATGCCCCTCCTGAATGTTGGTAAGAAAAATACATGTTTGCAACAAACACCCTAAATGAGCTCTTCTCTGTTACCGGTGGGGACTGGATACGGTGCAGGCAGTGTCCGAGGTGGGCTCAAGAGCTATGCTCAAATTTAACTGTCGTGGGATTCATTTGTGACCTTTGTGTCAATAAAAAAATCTGGGAAAATGCCATTGTGTTAAGTTATTGTTATGAAATGCTTAATGTGTGTGTGTTTAATCAACATTTAATCAGTTAAATTCCAATGAAAAATATCAATATTACAAACTATTGAAAACCGTTTGCTCTTGAATTCATTTTAAAGACTGCTGGGATATAAAACCTTGCCTTATTCAAATGATGATGAGTTTAGTTTAACTGTACATAATGGAGTGTAAGGTTAAAGACGAAAGATAATGTATTTGCAAAATAGGTAAAATTGTATTTTTTCAAAAAAATAGGGACACTTCTGTGAAACCCTATGGCATAATCTTCTATTAGCTGCCCCTTTCCTAAAAAATAAATGTTAACATTTAAACTGTAGGCATTTATTTTCCTTTATAGTTTGCTACTCTAAACATGGCCAAAAATGTTTCTCCAAACTTTGCTTTTTTGTTTCAGCTATTAGGCATTGGGGGGGGGGGGGGGGGCTCTTACCCCATGTTACCCTATCTTCTTAAAATCTGCTAACTTTATGCCTAACGATAAACTTAAATTAAGACCTTATGCCTAACCCTAAACTTAAACTTGGCCCCCAAATGACAACCTCACAACTAAATTCATTAAATTTGACGATATAGCCTATTTTTACTTTGTGGCTGTGGTAGGCTAACTAGTGACAACCCTTTGGTCCGGCATCCCAGTACGCTTAAAGTACTTAATTTAATAGCTAGCTAATCTTATCTGATGTACAGTAGATAATAATGATGAATATGATTGTTTACCATAATGCAATGCATTCGATTTTTCCATTTCATAAAAAATTCTAAGAAAGGTGTCAGCTTTTGTTTAGAAATCCCATTATATGACGAATCTATGACTTGATATGAATAGGCCATTTATTTTTCCTAATTAAAACAAGGCGCTCGACATAAAAACGACAATATACTTCCCATCCCCAAAATATTGCGACAGTGACGTATTCCAAAACGTTGTTACAAACAAAATGGCGTCCGGCAGTGGGGTATGTATCGTCTAAATTCGCGAGGCTAATTAATCCTAAAGGTTTTAGAGTGAAATCAACACGACTTTTGTATGTCATAATTCGTGTGAGAGTAGAACGTTTGAGATAAATTCTAACTTTGTAAAATCACCAGCCATTATGTACGTAAGCTAGCCGTGCTAACTAACTAGTAAAGCTTGTGACTGTTACCAATGGCTGTTTGTTTAACTCATTGATTCTCAAAACTCTCCTCTGGACCCCCCCAGATGTTTCACAATTTTGTTGTAGGCCTGAACTAGTTCACCTGATACACTTAGTCAAGGGCTTGATAATTAGTTAGTCAAGGGCTTGATAATTAGTTTACAATTTTAATCAGATTTGCTAGTTCAGGAATATTTCAAATACAAGATACGGTTGTTGGTCCCCAGGAGGTTTAAGAACTATAGGTAGGAAGTAAAAACTATAAGTAATTGTGCTTGAAGAAATTGTTCTGTCTTGAAATGTACTGTCATCATGCATTTCTTAAACTAACTTTTTTTTGTTTTGTTGCTAAAGTCCAGTGGTGGAGGTAATAGCAGCAAGAATGATTTTCGACGAAAGTGGGACAAAGATGAGTATGAACAACTGGCTCAAAAACGTCTCGATGAGGAGAGGGACAAAAAAGATGGTAATTATCCATTCGCCCCTGTAACTAACACATGGGAGTTAATAATACAGATTAAGTGTTTCTACCTAAACCATCAAACTATGGAGGCAAAATTCTAAGTGAAAGCTTCCAACTGAAATTGATCCCCACGAATCGATTAATTCCTGTGAGTAATGAATAGAGAACAAACACACCTTGAACATATACATAATTATCATGCCCCCTTCTCTCAGGCAAGCCAGCGCCCCCAGTCAAGCGGGAGCTCCTGCGACACAGGGACTACAAGGTGGACCTCGAGTCCAAGCTGGGTAAAACCATTGTTATCACCAAGACCACACCACAGGCTGAGATGGGCGGGTAAGAGGCTGGCATCCAAAGATGCTCCTGAAATGAAGTTGACACTGTATTGTCACTCCCTTATCTAAGAGCTGTATGCATTATATTATTTATGGATACAGATTAGCCCTAATTGATGTCATTGTCTTTTTGACAAGTGATAAAGGCATTGAGTGCTAACCTCTTCTATCTAATGTTCAGGTACTACTGCAATGTGTGTGACTGTGTTGTGAAGGATTCCATCAACTTCTTGGACCACATCAATGGAAAGAAACGTGAGTATGCACAACATTGTCATCTACATTAGAAGTGCAGTGTATGGCCTGCCGAGCGGCGCAGCGGTCTAAGGGACTGCATCGGAGTGCTAGAGGTGTCACTACAGACCCGGGTTCGATCCCGGGCTGTATCACAACCGGCTGTGATCTGGAGTCCCATAGGGCAGTGCACAATTAGCCCAGTGTCGTCCGGGTTAGGGGATGGGGTGGTGCTTTACTTGGCTCATCGTGGTCTAGCGACTCCTCGTGGCGTGCTTGGCGCCTGCAGGCTGACCTCGGTTGTCAGGTGACCGGTGTTTCCTCTGACACATTGGTGCGGGCGGGTGTTAAGAAGCTCGGTTTGACGGGTCATGTTTCACAGGATGCATGACTCGACCTTTGCCTCCCGAGCCCGTTGGGGAGTTGCAGCGACGAGACAAGATTGGAAAAGGGTGTAAAATACCAACAAAAATGTAACGTGCAGCGTAGATGGCTAAATTGGTAATCTGTTTTTTCATCTACTTTCTCCTCACAGACCAGAGGAATCTGGGAATGTCCATGCGCGTTGAGAGATCCTCATTGGACCAGGTGAAGAAACGATTTGAAGTTAACAAGAAGAAGATTGAGGAGAAGCAGACGGAGTATGATTTTGAAGAGCGCATGAAAGAGCTTCGAGAAGAGGTAAGTGATGGGGCTAGAATACTGTCAGTCTTACTCTGTCAGTCCAAATGGATCTAATGTGTATTATTAGTTCAGGTCAGGAAATAAATGCCTTTGCTGGTATGTTTAACAAGTGAGTATAATGAGTTTAATGATAATTTAAGCCATGTTAAAACAAATCGTGAAAGCATGTATCCCTGTCACTTTTCCAAGGAGGAGAAAGCAAAGGCTTACAAGAAGGAGAAGCAGAAGGAAAAGAAGCGTAAAGCAGAGGAGGATCTTTTCGAGGAGGATGATGAAATGGCTGCGGTGATGGGATTCTCGGGGTTTGGTTCCTCAAAGAAAGGCAAATGACCTAAAGACTTTATGCATTTCTTTACACTCTACAACCTTTCCCTTTCGGCTGATCAAAGTAAACTTTGCTGTCTGTAGTATTCTATCAGCCTGTTCCCAGATGTGCTTAAGTCAGCTACTTGTTGTCATGAGCACAACAGAAGGGTTGGCTATAGAGCAAAGCGTTCTGCCACCAGGTCGGTATTCTATGACTCCTCATATCCCCAAAACCCCCCATTCTATTCCCAAACCAGCTTCCCCAAAAAACTAAACGCATGCTGTACATACAGTCTGAGGAGTCCCTGAAACTGCTAGGTTTGTGGTTGATAGAATGGGATAACATGTCATAGTAATACAATTAGTAATTTATTGGGAATTTTATATCTGAATTTAGGGTAAATGTCCACAGATGTTTTAAAAATAATAATCATAACTTACAACAGGTTCCCATTGACCTTGAAGATTATTTTGTGTGTTCATTAGCCTACATTCCAGTAGTTGCACTACCTGTTTTTTCACGCAAATATAGTGGATGTTTATCTGCTCAAAGAGGTCAGTTATTGGACAGTGCATTTCATTTTATTTGCCTTTTCAACTGTTCGGCCCCCAAAATAACAACCTCATAACTAAATGCTTCCCTAGTAAATTCCACCTAGAAACATGGGGCAATTGGGTGTAGTAGTGTTGGCCTTACTCAAGACATCTGTGATTCATACAATAAATTGTTTGACTTTGTAAATATTTTGTACTGCCATCCTTCTCAATATGAAACTATGGTGCAAACAAAAGAGGATTACTCTGGAACATATATGCTTGCAAACAAATGTTTTAGTTATGCATTAAGAAATTGTTTAGAAAAAAACATTCAAATTATCCCCAGGTTTAACTTCATTGCCTCTGGATTGATGTTTCTGTCTGGGGTTAGTTCAGTGACTTCCTGGTGCCGTGAGGGTGCCTTAGCGTGTGTCTGATTTTGTCTATTCCTGTAAGACACACCAGGGAGAGAGATCTTACATTATTCCAGAGATAATGCATCATTATGCATACCAAATGTACCATTCCTCTTAGCTTCCAGTGCTGAAATGAATACCGTTGCTCTGCAGTATCTCACCTTGTTTTTCCATGAAGCGGGGGACTCGCAGCACTCCAAAACACATGAGTATGGAGAGAAGAGGGTACATAATAGCCACTGCCCAGAAGAATAACACCAGTGCCACAATGCAATTGTTCCCCAACACCTGGAAATAATAACAAAAGGAGAACCAACTCCATAAATGTTGTGCACTACAGCAATTATGCAGCAGAGGTAACTCCAACGTGGTTGTTTCATTCCTCACCTGGATATGTCCTCCAAGAGCCCCGTGATCAGAGAATAAACCAGCAAGCATCAAGCCCCAGGCCCCTGGAATTAAGTACCCTGACAGAGAAAGTGAGACGCATTATGATTCATGTGGGTTTTGGGGATGGGAGGCAATTTTTTGTTGTATTTCAATCAGAAATATGATTCTAACCAGAGATGATGTTAAGGGGGTCATCCACCTTCACAGCACAGAGGAAGCGGCGAAAGCCAATAAAGAGGAGAGATCCAGTGGCCCCACACATGACTGCCACACCAGGCATGTAGGTGTCTACTCCTGCACACACTGCCACCTGTAAACACCACAGAAAGACCGTACTCTGAGATCAGCGTAAAAACAAATGCTTAGTTATTGATTATGCACAAGTCAACACAAGCCCCATAGATGATGTGCAGTCACAACAGACCAACAACTCCCAAGCCCCGAACTGTTACCATGCCAGCAATGGCCCCAGAGAGCATGCTGTCGAGATCATAGTAGTTCTTATCGATGCGTTGGATCATTAGTCCGTAGAGTCCTCCGCTTGTAGCAGCATGCAGCAGGTTCACAGTGCCTAGCCCCAGTAACAGGCCCTCATCAGCATCCAACACACGGGGGTGAGTGCCTATCACCAGGCCCAAGAAGCCCAGCATTTGAAGGCATCCTCCCAGCACCACCATCTAAGGACAGTCATACACATGGGAGACAAGGAGTTGGTGGATGAAGAAGAATGCATCTACTTGTGTAGTCTTCAGATGGCCTTTGCACTTGTATCCATGACTAACAGGCTGTCTGTGCTCTGTCCGTTTGAAATGGGGACTCCAGCGTCCAGCCCGTGATCCTATAACCCGCAGTGAGACAGCTGCCGCTGCACCACCCAGCAAGAAGATCACACCGCTGCCTGCATAGTCCTGAACGGAAATGTGGGTCAATACGAGAATCTCTGCTTGTAATGCATAGTTAAATCCTGAATTTGATTATGGTATGTGATGTGACTGGTTCACACCTGTGATGGGTAGGAGGTGGAGGTTGGACTGAAGATGCCTTGCTGGTCCCAGACCCAGTGACAAGCCAGAGGGTAGATTATTCCTGAGGAAACAGAGAGACTCTGAACACGAGCAATATAACAAACCTCACCTTAAAAGTATTGAATGAAGGGAAAGTGGCCCAAAAACTGTGGTTTTAGAATCAGTGAGTGAGAATACCTGAGAAAACGTATGCGGATATGAGGTAGCCGATTGGTTCTGTCCTCTCGTTGGCAGCCCCTAGTGCCAGAGTAGTGGCCACAGCACAGCGAACATAGTTGAAGAAGAAGTTTACCATGTTTGTCTTGTTCAGTGTGAGGAAGAATTGGGTTCCGATAACAGCGTTGTGCTCCCCAAAGGCAAACGCATAGCCATGGAGAAAGAAAGCTAGCAAGGTGACAACTGAAAACAAACAAGGGATGGAATGGGTTAAAATAAGTAGTGAACTTAGGTTTATCCATTAGGCCGTTTGTTAAGTCGGTTGCATTGCATAAAAACATGAATACTTTTTTTCCAGCAGATTAAAGATCTTCATGAAGTAAACAGTCACCTACTCATTTCCTTCTTTGACCTGTAGGCCTATAGTTCATACTCCTACTCTGCCACATCAGTCACCAGGAAGTGGAAACTGCTATCGAAACAACAAGCAGCATGCATGCTATTGCCACTTCTTGCACTAACATGCAAGCATAAAGCTTGCAATGTGTTTATGGGTTGGTGTTGGTGGAGGCCTGTAAGCATGTGACAGCTACAGTAAGTATCCTGAGAATACAGCCTCATTTCATTCTAGTCACATTTAAAAAATATATTTAAGATGTGATACCTGATTCTTCACAGATTAAACACTCACACAATGCTCTCCTTCAAAGTTATCATTTTGATATTGCAAAAAGCACAGTTGCCTAAAAATGTATTTACAACTATGGTTGTGCAGCTCAATAAAAGCAAACCGACAAAAAATTACACTTCCATCAAACAGCATTGGGTGAACAAGTTCAAGTTGATCAATTGTAACAATTTGGCATATGTGTTTGCATCTCATGAAATGTAGATTTTTATAATCTCCTTGATTCCTTGATTATCTTCATACTGGGCAACAGAAACTACCAAAAAATGTCAACTTACATGTGTCTGCTACATTTTTAAAGATGACATTGGAGACGTTCTTTGGATCTGTTTTGCCTGCCTCCACAAACGCAAAACCAAACTTGAGGCCTGTGCAATCAAAGTTGAAAGTAAAGTTAGAATATATATTTTTTTTATCATCAAATAATAATATTATATTTATTTTATATAGCTAGCGCTTTTCATACAGAATCTCTAGGTCGCTTTATTTTTTATTTTTTAACAATTCAGGCAGCTGGCAGTTCATTGGAGATGTCTTCCACAGATCGATGATGATCCCGTTCAATAAAGGAGTAGCTTGAGTGGTGGTGGCGTCGATGGTACAGCCAGGGAGGGAGAAACATCAGTCAGACAGGCCAGGAGCTTTTCATCAGGCACTTCTGTCGTTGAAGTTCACAGTTACGGCTCTGTATAGGCTGGATCATCCACCACCGAAAGTGTAACACCCACCTGGGTCATCCTTCGGCAGCTATAAGAGCCTGAGAGACCACCACAGTTCGGCAGTTATCCTATGAGGCGAGCCTCTGTAATCCACTCGCACAGTCCACGTCCATCCAGAAACAGGGGAAGGTGTATAAAAAGCCGGTGCTGTGTTGATCAGGTGTTGCATGCATTATTCAAATTAAATTAGCCAGCTAGCTATAGTTAGCCAAGACAAGTAAACATACTTGCCATCGTCAGTCCTGCAACTCCATGAGTCACCAACATATGTTTTAGCCCAACCCTCAACAGGCTATCATCAACCCCCACAAAAAAAAATATATATTTTAAATACTTAAAATAACAAAAATATCAACATTTACAGAGCTCTCTGCCAAAGCTTCCTCACGGCGCCATGGCAACCACGGAACTAAGACGAGATAACAGTAAGATCTTACTTTACTACTCTAGCTAGCTAGCTAACGTTACATTACCTAGCTTGCCTGTCAGACAGACAGATTCATGAACAATACTCACACAATGCAAAGAAGCTGCAGAGAAGGATGAACGCATCATGGACAGCTATCGAATCAGGGAAAGCCATGTCAAAAAACTGTACAGCTAGCAAGCTGGTAGCATAAATAGCTAGCTACTAGCTTGCAATCTGGTTCGTTAGCGCAGCCGTTAGCTAACTATGCAATGGCAAAACAAACAAGTAGCCTAGCTAATGTTACACGTATAAGCACATTAGCTATGTGTGGTTCACGGTATCAGGCTCGCAAGTGACTGATCGTGATGGAGGCAGACACGATACATACATATATCCAGGCTAGGTTGAAGATAAGTAGCTAGCTAGCAAAGTATAAGTTGCATTTTTTCGAACTCGCATTCGGGTGCTTCTATTACGTCAAAGATCCTTACCGGTGTGATTAGCTAATCATTAAAAAACGTTTTTATTTATTATTATTCATAATACAAAAATATATTTACATTGCTACATTAAACATGTCTAACAAAACAAAACACAGGTATTAACAAGAAAATACTCAAACATACAAAAAATATCAATAAAATAATACAAAAAATAAACAATTTTAGTGTAATTGTATTCACTCTGAAAAAATAGTATTCTAATGATTCAGGAAAATGTTATTCTTGTTGTTATTCATTAGTGTTAATGTTTTAATAAGATAGTTGAATTCAATCAGAAAAAATGTGTAATTTTAGTATAGAATTTTGGACATTTTGTTTGTGTATGAAGTATTTGGCAACAAGAATACACTTTTTTACAATCATTTCAGTGGTCTTGTTATCATTGTAATAGTAACATATATCTTTCATGTCAAAAACCTATGCCGAAGAGAGCGCGAAATGCCTGTGTGATGGGTCGTTCGCGAACGAGTTGGCTCTAAGAACCGGCTCTTGTAGGTGAACGTTGGGATCCGGCTCGAATATCAGAAGATCCGAATCTATTTTTTTTTTAAATATTGAAAAATTAAGATATAAATAATCAAAATATTTAAATGAATAGAATTAACTAATTCAAAGAACGAAAAAATTTATAAAATAATATAGGCCTAAATGCTCAAGAGCACACACATTCGTTCTGACTGTTGACTCTCTGCTCAGACTAACAGCCTCACCTGTTGTTCCTGTCAATCAGACACGCAGTGTCAACCAATGAACCAAAGATGAATGAGGGAGGGCCGAGCCAACTCACTCACAGTCACACCAGAGAGAAGCAAATGTAACCACAGGACATGTGACAGAGTTGATGGACACCCTATGTTCATCAACGGACAGAAAGTTCCACAGAATGGAATATAATCACGTGCTATCAGAAACCGCTGCACTTGACCCCAGGTTTAAGAAGTTAGCCTTCAGTGATGCCAGAGCAATTGGTGAGGCTCTTCAAAGAATAACCTCAGCAGCAGGGAGGGACAGCCCCAGCAGTCAGCTGGCTCAGGCACCAGGGCAACAGGAAGAAGAAGGATCAGATGGAGCAGAAGCACCAGCAGTAGTGCCACAAGCGTCTGCTGTTTGGATGCTGTTTGACGAGAGAGCAACTGGGGATGCAGCGTGAAGGAATCCCTCAGCAGATGCCATAATGGAGGTCCGATCCTATTTGGAGGAGCCCCTCCAAAGATCTGCAGATCCTCTGAGCTGGTGGAAAAACATGGCCTCTGTCTACCCACGGCTTACTAAAGTTATGACAGAGAGACTCTGCATAGTGGCCACATCCGTTCCCTCTGAAAGGGTCTTCTCGGAAAACGGGACGTAATTACTGGGAGAAGATACCGCATCAGCCCCTCGAAATTGAGGCAGCTTGCATTTCTGAATGCAAATGTCTCATAAAAGCAAAATATGATCAGCATTGCTGTTTGCTGCTGGTTATAACATGGCAATGAAGAAGAGAGAGAAAAGAGGGACCAGTTTAATGTTTTAAGTGGGATGCTGCAGTTTTACACATTGTTATTTGTTTTTATTTGATATGGTGCAATATTCTATTATTATGCTATTCAGATTGTATTCGTTTGAATGGTTATTTATATGGACTTTGTTTATATACATTAAAAAGTTCTACTTTAAATGCACATGTTTAATAGCATTCTTTTTCATAACAAACCAATGCATTTTAAAATACATTTTGGTAGAGGGTAGAGTATGATTTCATTTAATAATTTAATTAGAATTGTTTTAACACCAATCATAGTCAAACTATCGCAAACTGTTTGAATTGAAAAAAATACAAAACATATATTTTTTAAAGAGCCGAATGCCCATCACTACTGGCTTAGTCTTGGATTATTTTCTTTTACAAGTTAGTGACCTTGATGAAGTCTCAAGTCATTAAAGTTAAATAAGTTGGCTGTTGTCGTCCAAACCTTTGTCAGATAACATTAAATGTGTGTTCATTTTATGGTTCAAATAAAAGCAAAATAAGATTAATTCTGAATAGAAAATGTCATGCATAAATCATTATTTTAGAATAACTGACATTTTAAATGTGTGGCCCTCAAAAGTTTCTGTGTACTGTTCCCCATCTAAACTTATGAAATATGTGACACTTATGTAATAATAAATAAATAAAATAGTAACAACAACAATTTATGTGATTTGTGTGTGTGTGTGTTTGTGTGTTTGTGTGTGTGTGTGTGTCATTAGGTTTATTGTGTATAGTGTTATGCTTCTATGTTAACTGCAGTTGTTCTTAGAAGGGGCTGTAACTTCTCTTTGCTATTGCCCCCACTGTCATCGTCAACAGGAAACTCATGAGGAAGTTTGCTTTCTTTCTTTCTTTCTTTCTTTTCTCAGAGGTCTCAGAAAACTGACTAGCCTACCGTTTAAGATATTGACATTTAAATGTTTGTGTTGGTCTTGTCTGGACTTCAGATCATACATAACTCTTGGTGAATAGATTTCATCACTTACCAGACAATTGACACACCCAACATGATTTCACAGAAGAGGAAGGAGACAAAATAGTAACGTTTTTTTTTTCTTTCTGTAGTCCTCAGATTGCACTTGTGGTGGGTGTCGTGCTGCTTTTCTGTGTGGTGAAATAGTAATATCTTCCTATTTTATTTCTCTGAATACTGGTCAGACTGCAAACTTCCTCGACAAAGGGCCAGACAGAGCATTGCCAGAGCATTGCCAAGGGCGTAGCAGCAAGATACAAGGAGCCATTTTCTGACAGGCCTCGAAGTCGAACATGGCTGTGGATATGACTGCACCGTAACAGAGGAGGTGTTGCAGCCAATTGTCTTTCAAAGGATTTTGTATTTAATTTATATTCAGAAGAAGAGAAGGGAACAATGAGTTTTGACCGAGTGCCATCCAAGTCAGTGGTAATGGACTGGAATCCACACCAGTTGGCAGACTACATGAAGAAGGTAAGTCCTTTTCAGGATAAATTATTGAACCTTTTGTTGACAGTAGTTCACAACCTGTAACATTTTTCCTTAGTTCTCTGTCTTACAACATCATTTCCAAAGCTGTTTCCCAGGATCCATATTAATTAATTTGTTCTATGCATTTACAGTTGAATTTAAGTGGCTGCGATAAAGTCATTATGAAATGTAGCATAAGTGGAGAAAGGTTCTTGGTAAGTGATATGAAGCAGATGTGTGTCCCTTTTCCCATGTGTTCCTTGTATAATTATGTATCTTTGATCAGGGATTTCATATTCAAACAATGCTTTGACTGTCATGTAATGTATCACTTGATGGAAATACTTAATCTATCATTTTGTAGAACATGACTGAAAATGACCATCAGAAATTCCCCAAAATCCATGCGCCGTAAGTAATTAATTACTTTCTCTTTCATTATTTTAAGAAAACTGAACATTACAACAATTACATTAAACTATGAATACGTTGGGAAGTATGATAATTGCACAGGGAAAGGAAATTATTCAACAGCAAGAAAATGGAGCTACATTAGTGTTTTAGGGCAGGAAACTGAGTAAGCAGCGAGACCATGAAGAACATGAGAGATAGACAGAGAGGGAGGAGTGTACTAGTGTGCCGTATTTTAGAGAAGATGTGGAGACAAAGACTGAAATTGAAACTTAAATATACTTCAGATACCACATCCTGTCACAGTGGCAGACTCAAATAGAACTCACCAATCACTGCTCAATATATTGAAGATACGACACAAGCTTAGAACATAACTATAAGGCAGTTGTAGACTGTCGCTACACGACTGTGTGACAAAAGATGTAAGCACTGTTTGCCCCAAAATATGGTAGCTGTATTTACTGCCACAATGTTGTATGCTCTTTCTGCAGACTCATCTCCAAAATCTGCAGTGAAATCAACAGGAAAGAAGAAAAAAGGAGATTCTTTACTAAAAGGTGTGCACTTATTGCCATTCTTAGCTATTCAACTGTAGTCATTTAATTCAAAGCAATATCCAAGCACAATTTTGCTCTCCTCTGTATTTTCTCCAGAACTGCAGCACCAAAATACGAACCAGGTATGGATTATTTCAGACCTTACCTTAGATCAAGTTATTATGATCAACAGAGAAGCAATTGGACCATGATAAATTGCCAATTTTACCATTGTACTGCTACTTACTACAGCTATGCCGCAAGAGGATCAGCCCTGGGGACCGGATGAATTTGTAAGTCTGTATTTGGTATACCATTTCTTCCTGTTTTATTCCGTTAAAGTGTTCCTCCCGAGATGATTTATCACTCCATCAGTAATCAACTTGGTTGTCTGTCTCTCCCAGGATGAGGGGAGTGACGAAGACTATGAGAATCCAGATGCTGAGGAAGATGATGGCAGTGGGGGAGATTACGAGTCACCAACAGAGGGAGTTGGACATGAGGACAGTGACAACGGCTATGAGTCACCTCCGTCTGAGGCGCCTGAAGAGATTCCCCATCAGCTCCGTGCTGCCAAGCCCATGGCTGACGAGGAATACATTGGTACGAAGACATCAATACAACATTGCCTTGCCTTGCTCAACTCCTCTCACAAAGAATATGTGTTGTGATTTTCAATTTTAACAACATTTTAATTTGTTTTGTCCCACATTGATACAATTTTGTGTGTGCGCGTCTGTCTGTCTGTCTGTCTGTCTGTCTGTCTGTCTGTCTGTCTGTGTATGTCTGTCTGTCTGTCTGTATGTGTTTCTGTCTGTATCTGTCTTTGTGTTTAGATAGTACACCGCACCGCAGTACAGCTAGAAGCCATCCCCCTCCGACAACCCAACGCCCTGGGACTGGTCCTCCAATCCCCTCTGCCAGTCACCCTAGTGTGAGTATATTCCCTCTGACTACACCCCCCTTTTCACTCCTCCACTCTCTCCCTCCCTCCATCCACGCAGTCATTCAACATTACATTTCATACCTTGTATCTGCAGCTGCTGCAGCCTCCCCCACCCAGAAGAGAGCAATCTCCCCAGCACCCTGGCAGAATAACTGGCAAGTGTAAGTGTACAATCTGGAATGTTAGTATCTAACTATAATTATAAACTGTGTGGTTCGAGCCCTGAATGCTGATTGGCTGACAGCCCGCATACCACGGGTATGACAAAACATTTATTTTTACTGCTCTAATTATGTTGGTAACCAGTTTATAGTAGCAATAAGACACTTTGGGGGTTTGTGGTATAACACGGCTAAAAGCTGTATCCAGGCACTCTGCATTGCGTTGTGCATAAAGAACATCTCTTAGGCATTTGATAAAGTAAGACTGGATTTTATTTATAAATGCCTGGATTTTTTCAATTTCGGTAATTCTCTTAAAAAATGGGTAAAAATATTGTATAGCAACCCCACGTGTAAAATAGTAAATAGCGGCTACTTCTCAGAGAGTTTTGAATTGTCAAGAGGAGTTAAACAAGGGTGTACGCTGTCACCATATCTATTCGTTATGGCCATCAAAATGCTAGCTATTAAAATCCGATTCAATAACAACATTAGAGGATTAGAAATACAAGGCTTAAAAACAAAGGTGTCCATGTATGCCGATGACTCAAGTTTTACATTAAGTCCGCAAGCTAGATCCCTGCAATGTCTCATTGAAGATCTAGATAACTGTTCTGCACTCTCTGGACTAAAACCTAATTATGATAAGTGTACAATATTACATATTGGATCTTTAAAAAATAAAATTATTCTGCAGTTTACCAATACAATTGGCTGATGGTGAAGTAGACATACTCGGTATTCATATCACAAAAGATATAAATAAGCTCTCCACAATGGTTTTCAATAGAATACTTGTAAAAATAGACAAGATCCTGCAACCATGGAGAGGTAAATACCTGTCTATTTATGGAAAAATTGCCCAGATTAACTCCTTAGTCATATCTCAGTTTACTCACTTATTTATGGCGCTGCCTACTCCTGATGATTCGTTTTCAAATCATATGAGCAAAAAATATTTAGCTTTGTCTGGGACGTTAAACCAGACAAAATAAAACGTGCCTATCTATATAATGAATATGAATTGGGTGGGTTGAGATTATTAAATATAAAACCACTGAACCCCTCTCTCTCTCTAGCCTCACTCATTCAAAAGTTTTATTTGAACCCTAAATGGTTCTCAAGTAGATTACTAAGAAAAGCTCATCCATTGTTTAAAAATTGCCTTTTTGCCTTTGTGCAGATTGCCATGTCTCATTTTCGATTAATTGAAAATGATACTTTTTTCAAAGAATCTCTCTTTTTCAAACAAGCATTGCAGAGCTGGCTACAATTTCAATTTCATCCCCCTGAAAAGATAGAACAAATATTGCAAGAAATATGAACTCTGAACTCTGAACTCAAGTGTGCTGGTTGATAAAATACCTGTATTTATGGAAAAGATGTTTGAAAAGGGTATTTTGTTCTTAAATTATATTGTAAATTGGAATGGTAGAGTTATGTCCTTCATGGAGTTATCAGAATTGTACGGGAAGGTCTGCTCAATCCAAGAGTACAACCAATTGATTACAGCATTACCCCAAAAATGGAGGAGGCAGGTGGCAGCGGGAGGAGGTATGATACTGGTCTGTCTGCCCAATATGAAGGATCAAATCTGGCGGAGGAGTAAAACTAGCAGAAATAGGAAATGATACCAGTTTCATTTGAGGACCAGGATGTTGACAACTGTGCCATACAGATTGCAAAATAGTTGTGAAGAGATTTTTGATGTACCGATTCCATGGTACAGGGTGTATGAGTTGATATATAAAACAATGCAAGATTCAAGACTTTGTGCTTTTCAGCTAAAATTATTATATATAATTCTTGCCACCAATAAAATGTTGAATATTTGGGGGATAAAGTCATCGAAGCTCTGCAGATTTTGTTGTGAGGATACAGAATCAATAGACCATTTATTTTGGTATTTCCCTACCTGAGGTAGCCTGTTTCTGGTCTCATGTTCAGGAATGGCTGAAAATGCATAGCATTGATCTAAAATTGACCCTAAAAATAGTACTGTTAGGAGATTTGGAGAGACCGGGCCAGTCAATTACTAATATACTAATACTCTTAGTAAAAGTATTTATCTTCAACTCGCAATGTGTGGATTCTATTCGATTAGATAGATTGAAATTGTACGTTAAACATCACAGCATAGTTGAAAGATATGTGTTGCATAGAAACCCGAAGTGGGTGGCCAGCAGAGATAGATGGGATGGGCTGAGGGAAGCTGAGGAATTGGAGACAAGTGGGAGTGGAGTTGCTGTGTGGGAGATAGAATGATGGTCAAAGATAAAAGTAAAAAAATAAAAAATAATGAAAACCTATTAAAAAGTACATTTGAATGACACTGAGGGGCAGTGTTTTTACAACTAATGCCGGTGTTCCCGAGGCTGATGCCGTGCAGGTGTTTGTACACATGCATATACACACACTCTCATTCAAATAAACACATACAAGAATACACACATACATGTAATAGTGCCAGACATGCACACAAACATATACAGTTGGCATTGCTGTTATGATTTCAGTTGTCCTTAATGTCCTTTGTTTTAAATGTATTATTTTGTTTTATAATTTTTTTGCATTGTTGTTTTCTGTATTCTTCTGTCTTTTCCTTTTTTTTCTTTAGTTCATTCTCTAGGATGTCGGTGATTGGGGGGTTCTTGGGGGTGGGAAATGGAATTAATTGTATTTTATTTTTTATTTTTTTCTTCTTGGGGGGGACTGTGGGAGGGGTCTCGAATGGTTGAGGGACAGCTATTGGGGAACTGTGGGTGGATCTTGGAGGGTTCAGGTTCACGTTCTTTGGCCTGGTGGTATCTTAGCCGTGGTATATTGGCCATATACCACATCTCCTCATGCCTTATTGCTTAAATATAGCATTTGAACACTTTTTATTCCCTTGTATTGATTTGTACCCTGTCTTTTCATATTGTCTTTTAAAGTGCCTGCTACTTCCTCAAATGCTGCCCCCGCTCCACCAGTTGACCGCAGAAGAAAGCCCACCAAACTGGATCACACAAGACCTGCTGAATCTCCAATACCAGGTACTCTCACATCACAGGAGGCTGCTGAGGGGAGGACGGCTCATAATAACGGCCGTAACGGAGCAAATGGAATGGCATCAAACACCTGGAAACCATGGAAACCATGTGTTTGATGTATTTGATTCCCTTCCACTGATTCCGCTCCCGTTATTACCACGAGCCCGTTCTCCTCAATTAAGGTGCCACCAACCTCCCGTGTCTCCCACCAACCTCCCGTGTCTCACACCAACCTCCCGTGTCTCACACCAATCTAAACCTAGCAAGAAAATGTTTACTACTGCAGTTGTCTGTTCCTACACCTGCCTGCCCACAGATACATGTCATGTAACAGTTCCTCTTCCATAAGTACGTGTCAATGTTAGTATAGAGAGGATACTTTCTATTTATGTTAGATTTACATTCTTAATCACATTTAGGGGATTTATCATCACCATAAAGCAATAATGTCATGTTTTTTTATGTCCTCGTACTGACCTGATCTGTTATTCCACACAGCAACGAAGTTAAACACAACTAATATGGTGAGAACTAACTTTGGTTATGTTTTGATTAGTCCTGTATTGTGTCCAAACAACATTCTTGTCATCTCAATGTCAAGTGAACAAACATATGCCTATAAATCTTTGCATGTGCTTGCTGAAGTTATAGTTGGCCTATATAACTGTATAGCTAATAGCTATAAGAATGTCTACATATGAGTGTTTAAAGGCCATCCCAGACTCTTTGCTAATAGTTTGAAATATGAAGATTTCACAATGAAGTGTATGACATGTTTGTTTTGTCTCTCACACGCAGCCTGCTCCACATTCATGGAGGTATAGAATACTTATTTTGGTTCTATATTGCTTTCCAATCATGTGACTTCTCGCTATTCTATTTCATAATGTCATTGACAATGCACTTCCTTTTCTATTTGAACGATGACTGCACATAAGTATATTCACACCCCTTTGACCTTTTTCAGAAATGTGTGGTGTTACAAAGTGGGATTAAAATGGATTTAATTGTCACTACCTTGCTTGAAAATATGAAGAGTGGTACTCGGTGATGTGTTGTTTTGGATTTGCCCCAAACATAACACTTTGTATTCAGGACATGAAGTTAATTTCTTTGCCACATTTTTTGCAGTTTTACTTTAGTGCCTTGTTGCAAACAGGATGCATGTTTTTGAATATTTGTATTCTGTACAGGTTTCCTTCTTTTCACTCTGTCATGTAGGTTAGTAGTGTGGACTAACTACAATGTTGTTGATCCATCCTCAGTTTTCTCCTATCACAGCCATTAAACTCTGTAACTGTTTTAAAGTCACCATTGGCCTCATGGTGAAATCCCTGAGCGGTTTCCTTCCTCTCCGGCAACTGAGTTAGGAAGGACACCTGTTTCTTTGTAGTGACTGGGAGTATTTATACACCAACCAAAGCCTAATTAATAACTTCACCATAATCAAAGGGATATTCAATATCTGCTCTTTTATTATTTTTACCCATCTACCAATAGATGCCCTTCTTTGCGAGGCATAGGAGAACCTCACTGGTCTTTGTGATTGAATCTGTTTGAAAGTATCTGCTCGACTGCGGTACCTTACAGACAATTTCTTTCTGTGGGTTACAGAAATTAGGTAGTTATTCAAAAATCATGTTAAACACCATTATTGCACAAAGAGTGAGTTCATGTAACTTGTTAAGCACATTTTTACTCCTGAACTTATTTAGGCTTGCCATAACAAAGGGGTTGAATGCTCAAGACATTTCAGCTTTTCATTTTTTATTAATTTGTAACATTTTGGAAAAACATAATTCTTCTTTGACATAATGGGGTATTGTGTGTAGGCCAGTGAGACAAAATCTAAATGTAATCCATTTTAAATTCAGGCTGTAAGACAACAAAATGTGGGAATAGTCAAGGGGTGTGAATACTTTCTGAAGGCATTGTACACCACATTTGTTGTACATACATTCAGTTTCTAAAAACGGTGCCTTTTCTACAAGAAATGAACCAAGCTATAACTTCCTGAATTGGTAACTACACTGTCCAGTTTTGGAACCTCTGACTTCACATTGCTCCTATATCCAGGCCTCAGGCAGAAGAGAGGGGTCCAGATCCTCCCAGAATGCCCAAACCTCCCCTCCCTGGGTCAAGTAGTGTCAGCAGGAGCAGCTCGTCGGTCAGCAGAGCCCCGCTGAACAACAGGTCTGCAGTGCACCTAGCCTCTCTGCTTCCTCCATACGGCACAGCTCCAGACACACATCACATGTAGACTACACATCAACTGATCCTTAAATAAACGCACTGTGATTCAGTGGTTAGTTAAGCCATGGTATATTGGCCCTATACCACAAACCCCGAGGTGCCTTAATGCTATTATAAACTGGTTACCAATGTCATTTTGTCATCAGCATTCATGGCTCGAACCACCCGGTTTATAAGGAAGTACACTCCATCAGAAATACATGGAATTGTGGTTGGTTTAGTCAGCAGGAGCTAATTGAGCTGGGGTGAATCACTGCCACAGAGCACAGCTTCGTAGGACCTTTACTTGTTGTAGAATGAAGGAACTCTTCATCTTAAGACGTGTATCGTTTTATGATTACCCTTCCAGTCTTCCGTCTGCGTTTTGTTTGATTTGTTGGTTGTTGCACATACAGGATTTGACTAGATCTTCGTGCTCGCTTGTTGAGTTCAACACTAAGAAGCAATATGCAAATGAATATGCAAGTCATTTCCATTTGTGTTGCAGATATGTGCCTGATGCAAGAAATGAGGTAAGGGTATTTCATGGTGTACACGTGGTGACATCACCATGATGGGAGGAAGTAGCTGATAAGGATTTTCAAACTGTGTCTTTGTCGTAACTGAAAAAAGTTTATAGTTCCTCCTCATAAGATGTTTAATATTATGTCATCAACAGGTACAAGATGATGGTAAGACATTTTCTGAAACCTTTTTCTACTTGTTAAGGGAACTTTACATTGTAGCTATTTAATCTTCATCCTGTTTTACATTGAAGGACTATGCAGTCATAGTGATTGCATGAGTGTATCTCTCTTTTAGTGCCCATGCCCAAACCATACAACTCCAACACATTTCCTAGACCAGGGCACCCTAGAGCAGCGCTCCCCGGACCACTCTTACATTCAGACGGGTAAGATCAGTTTTGTCTTGTCAAAGTTAGGAATTCAAATGGCCTCTAGGCTTACATGGAGGACAGAACTTTGCTGGAGGTGATGGAATTAAAAGGTTCATTTTAATGTTAATCTGCAAACTGTTGTTCCATCTGTCTCCAGCTTTCCTCCTAATATCGCTTCCACTGCATCTCTACCTTCAAAACTGCAGGCACTGCAGGCATGTGAGTGCTTTGTTCTCACTTCAGTACCCATCCTTAAAATATACTGTACAGTGTGTAAATATGACTCACAACTTCTCCTTTTGATAACTGGTATGATTCTAATTTCTTTCTTTCTTTCTAAGCCATCTCACCCAGGGGCAGTTCTAGGATTGTGCAAGACAGACACATTATGCCCGCTCCGCCACCTATGCAAGCTTCTCTCCCCCCACCGGCAGACCTAGAGGATGAACAGGTGATCCCCACTACACACACACACACACACACACACACACACACACACACACACACACACACACACACACACACACACACACACACACACACACACACACACACACACAGACAGACAGACAGACAGACAGACAGACAGACAGACAGACAGACAGACAGACAGACAGACAGACAGACAGACAGACAGACAGACAGACAGACAGACAGACAGACAGACAGACAGACAGACAGACAGACAGACAGACAGACAGACAGACAGACAGACAGACAGACAGACAGACAGACAGACAGACAGACAGACAGACAGACAGACAGACAGACAGACAGACAGACAGACAGACAGACAGACAGACAGACAGACAGACAGACAGACAGACAGACAGACAGACAGACAGACAGACAGACAGACAGACAGACAGACAGACAGACAGACAGACAGACAGACAGACAGACAGACAGACAGACAGACAGACAGACAGACAGACAGACAGACAGACAGACAGACAGACAGACAGACAGACAGACAGACAGACAGACAGACAGACAGACTGATTGATTGATTGATTGATTGATTGATTGATTGATTCTCAAAAATGACCGTACATACTTGTATGTTGGATGTGGTCTAGTGATGCAATGACTTGCGTAGCTCAGTAGGTGGCGCCATTGCATTGTTATTCTAAGGGAGTATTGTACATTCAGGCTGCCAACCACTAATCTCAAAATCTGTGTTGAGCAGAGCCCTTTGTCTCTAAGACTAGTCAGCTCTTATTGATTAGACCAAATATTTCACTAGGTCCTAATATAGTACAGTATGTGCAAATAATGTTCATTTGGAGCATTTAACAACTCACTTCTATTGAACAATGTGGAAACATGTTGCAAACCCAAGGATTTTTGTTCATGTGGTTTTTGTTGTTGTCTGAAGCCTATCACAGAAATTAGTAACAGGTCACAAAGTCACAAATCCCATCTGATTGATGTATGATTTTGTTCCTGTGTGAATATGTAGGACCTGAACCCTCAGTGGTATGTTGGTCAGGTGACACGGGGTCAAGCGGAGGGCTGTCTCAGACAGGTCAACATGGTGAGACATCTTCTGCTGCCAATATCACTCACACACCTGATTAACTGTAATAACAGGCAAACTGACATTCACACTCTGTACTCACAGATTAATCGGGACAATGGTTTTTGAAGGGACAATGCAATATCACATACAGTGCATTTGGAAAGTATTCAGACCCATTTACTTTTTCCACATTTTGTTACGTTACAGCCTTATTCTAAAATGGATTAAATAAAAATGTGTCCTCATCAATCTACCCGCAATACGCCATAATGACAAAGCGAAAACAGGTTTTTAGAAATTGTTAGAAATGTATAAAATGTTTTGAACAGAAATACCTTATTTACATAAGTATTCAGACCCTTTGTTATGAGACTGGAAATTGAGCTCAGGTGCATCCTGTTTCCATTGATCATCCTTGAGATGTTTCTACAACTCGGAGTCCACCTGTGGTAAATTCAATTGATTGGACATGATTTGGAAAGGCACACACACCTGTCTATATAAGGTCCCACAGTTGACAGTGCATATCAGAGCAAAAACCAAGCCATGGGGTCAAAGGAATTGTCCGTAGAGCTCTGAGACAGGATTGGGTTGAGGCACAGATCTGGGGCAGGGTACCAAAAATGTTTTTCAGCTGTAGGAACTGGAAGACTAGTCAGGATTGAGGGAAAGATGAACGGAGCGATACTTGATGAGGTACTTGATGAAGTACAGAGAGATACTTGATGAAAACCTGCTACAGAGTGCTCAGGACCTCAGACTGGGGCAAAGGTTCACCTTCCAACAGGACAACCACCCTAAGCACACAGCCAAGACAAGACAGGAATGGCTTCGGAACAAATCTCTGAATATCCTTGAGTGGCCCAGCCAGAGCCTGACTTGAACCCAACAAACATCTCTAGAGAAATAGCTGTGCAGCGACGCTCCCCATCCAACCTGACAGAGCTTGAGAGGATCTGCAGAGAATAATGGGAGAAACTCCCCAAATACAGGTGTGCCAAGCTTGTAGTATCATACCCAAGAAGACTTGAAGCTGTAATCGCTGCCTAAGTGCTTCAACTCAGTCAGCTCAGTAAAGGGTCTGAATACTTATGTAATGGTGATATTTCAGTGTGTATTTTGCTATTCTTTGTAAATAAATAAATAAATAAAAATGTTTTTGCTTTGTCATTATGGGGTATTGTGTGTAGATTGATGAGGGGGGAAAACTATTTAATCAATTTTAGAATAAGGTTGTAACGTAACAAAATGTGAAAAAAGTCAAGGGGTCTGAATACTTTCCGAATGCACTGTCCAAAATGACAATATACTGTATAAAATATTTTTTATGTGGATAGTTCACCAGTGCTCTTTGGCGATAGAATACAACACAAACACCACTATAATGGACAATGTTTTTCTGTTTCATTTGCTGTTTAGGACGGTGCATTTCTGGTACGGGATAGTTCGAAACGTTCGTCCATTCAGCCCTATACACTCATGGTACTCTACCAGGACAAAGTTTACAACATCCAGATCCGCTGTGAACAGAATGAGTTTCTGCTGGGGACTGGTCTGAAGGTCTCAGAGGTACACAATATCTGCCTCATTCATTCTGACTATGGCCAAGAATTGTTCCTGACCAGGTCACACGGTCAGAAATGAACTCATATCCCTAATTATGACCAGTCAGAGTAATGTGTGTCATTGTATATCATATTATCAATCACTCTGAGGACGAAGTAGTGAGCTTTGTGAACTGGATCCATGAATCTGTCATCTGAAAGTTTGTTATATAGCAAGTTTGGCCAAAACATCAACTACGAGATTCAATTAGATGTACTGCAAGCCGTCTTACATGTTATGTTTCAACTTCTGTTATGACACAGCTCAATGATGCCCTGCTAATGTATTGGTTCATGTTTTATGTTCCAGACCTATCCGATGGTGGCACACATCATCGCCCATTACAGACAGTCACCGCTTCTGCTGATTGATGCTAAGAACCGTGGATCACAACAGCAGAGCCAGTGTCCCCTGATCTACCCAGCAGGAGGAGCACTAGCACGTCTCTACCCGTCCTTTTAACAGACAGCAGAGCCAGTGTCCCCTGATCTACCCAGCAGGCAGAGCACTAGCACGTCTCTACCCGTCCTTTTAACAGACAGCAGAGCCAGTGTCCCCTGATCTACCCAGCAGGAGGAGCACTTCTCTACCCGTCCTTTTAACAGACAGCAGAACCAGTGTCCCCTGATCTACCCAGCAGGAGGAGCACTTCTCTACCCGTCCTTTTAACAGACAGCAGAGCCAGTGTCCCCTGATCTACCCAGCAGGAGGAGCACTTCTCTACCCGTCCTTTTAACAGACAGCAGAACCAGTGTCCCCTGATCTACCCAGCAGGAGGAGCACTTCTCTACCCGTCCTTTTAACAGACAGCAGAACCAGTGTCCCCTGATCTACCCAGCAGGAGGAACACTTCTCTACCCGTCCTTTTAACAGACAGCAGAGCCAGTGTCCCCTGATCTACCCAGCAGGAGGAGCACTTCTCTACCCGTCCTTTTAACAGACAGCAGAGCCAGTGTCCCCTGATCTACCCAGCAGGAGGAGCACTAGCACGTCTCTACCCGTCCTTTTAACAGACAGCAGAGCCAGTGTCCCCTGATCTACCCAGCAGGCAGAGCACTAGCACTTCTCTACCCGTCCTTTTATCAGACAGCAGAACCAGTTTCCCCTGATCTACCCAGCAGGCGGAGCACTTCTCTACCCGTCCTTTTAACAGACAGCAGAGCCAGTGTCCCCTGATCTACCCAGCAGGCGGAGCACTAGCACGTCTTTACCCGTCCTTTTAACAGACAGCTGGGGGAGGGATAACAATAAAATGGAGCAATAGTCAAGATTCACAGTGGTTTTAAAGGACTGCCACTAACATTATGGGTGGAAGGACTTATGCAACCTTTGAATTGCAGTTCATAGTTCATGTAAGGTAATTTCATGTAAAGACAAGTGACTCTTGGATTGAGATGGTAGGTACGGTACATCTCTGTCAACTGTTCACTGTATGGACCTCAGAAAGAAAAGTCCATATACACAATAATATTCGTAGTTTTTATCTCAATGTGTATTTTATTATTTCAGTATTGAAAGCACAGAAGCTGAAAATGTGCATGTGAGTAGTTATGTAAATGCCTGTGTTTGCTCTCTGTTATTTCCCTGTTACATGCAATGGAAAGGTCTAGAATAGCAGCTAGCTCTGCAATGAATCAGAAGCAGCATACATTATGCAAGTAAGGAAATAGTGGGGTAGACAGTCAGTCACAACTGCTGAGCTTTTTTAATATGGATTTTGTTTCAATTTCCTGCATTGTTTAATGGTTAAATGAAAACTATATTCTTTCATCTCTCACACTGTATGTTCCATAGCATAGCTATTATCAATATTTCAAATAAACGTTTGCATTTTTTTTATTGGAAACTTGTGGCAGAAATTCTACAAATCATTGGTCACTCTAGGAAAAACTTCCCTGACCTCTGTGCCAAATTCTCCCTATCTTTTTCATTCAACTTTATATCATCGACATCCATTGTTTCTCTAACTTCTCTGAAGCATGGACGATTACCAAATCCTCTTTACAGCTGATCTGGCGCTGTAATATTAGGCAAGTGAATACGAAGGCGTGTCGGATCTGCACTACTAACCTGTTGTAAAATACAATGCCTCACCGTCGATATCATTATTATAATCAGACCGTATAAAAGCATTATGTCCCTAATCTCTCTCATTTGTCTGTTGTAATTTACACAAGCCTTGTCATTTCGAGTGTGAAGATCTTAAGCATCCAGTATGTAAAATACAATGGGCCGTTATGTCTGTGTCAGCACCACTGGAGAGGATTACTATAATCACACTAACCGCCATCCTTGGTAACCTCCAAGATTTGCTTCTTTGAAATGAATCATGGAACACTTAGCCTGTCCTTGCAGGCAATTTGAGAGAGACACCATCTCTAAACTGATAAAGTAGGATATATCTTTGGAAGGAATTTCCAAGTTCACAAATGATGAAAAGCAGAAACAATCAAACTGCCATCATGTCTCTGCCCAAATTCAGGCTGAAGTTACAGGACACATGACAGTGCAGAAATGTTTGCAGTAAAAAAAAAAAAAAAAAAGCACATCAACTCTTCTAAGCCTGCATGGATCACTGAACTGAGGCATGTAATCATAACGTTCCTGAATCACTCATCTCATATTTATGTTTCCACCCACCCAGAAAAATTCCATTGCGGTACATACTACCGTCCCAGTAAAAATAAATTATTCCGCATGAAAAAGAAGCCATAGTAACCAATCCGCGCACAATGTGTGCAGATTGCCAAATATCTTCGCGCGCGCTCCGCTCTTGTGTATCCTATTATGGGCATTGAAGAGCACGCTACAATGGAAAAACATTCATTCCTGGCGTCCTGGCGACGGCCATTTATCAATTAAACTACGAGCATAGGTCAATCAATTAAACTATACGAGAAAAACAAAACCGTTTAGAGACATTTCAGAACTGCTAATGATATGTCATTATTGTGAGCTTTAAATGTCCATACGCAGAGAAATAACACCATTGTATGTTTTAAAGTAATGTAATATGGAGAACAGGGCATTCTTAAAAGCATTATTTGGCGGGGTAAATAAATTATATTAAAATCATCCATGGCAGGATGGAGAAACAAATCCGCTGTGGCGCCAACCCAAGTCACCAAGCCACAATAATGAAAGGTGTGTCAGGGGAGAAGTAAACGCGAGCAGCTGATGTAAATTTGACACGGGTTAGCTAAATAAAAAAGGGCAGTCATAATACAAATAGTTTTAACAATCATATCCGTTTTGACGATGAAGGTGTTAATGGCTTCACACCCAACCCAATTCGTTGTAGTATTTATAACACCTGTTTCTTAATAAAAACCTCTACATTTCCTGAATAAAAATCTCTAAAAACCTGTAAACCTCTAAATCTAAATTTCAACAAGCATGATGTCTAAAATGTTTGTGACATCTAAGAAATGGACAAGGGGAGAAAAAAAAAACGTTTTGGGATAGAACAAATATGTAATTCCGAAGCAAGAAAATGATTTATACGAAGAAGCCTAAATGCAGTTTCCCCTTGGAATGTTGAGCGCATGAAATCACATGTGAAAGTGATTGCCTATTTGAGCCTATCGTCACAATAAAACAGTTGCACGTATTGCCCATACAACTATGTTAGAGGAAAAACAAAAATAAATGTACAAACTTCAAATTCAACTGACATTCAATTATCCTTTCATAGTACGTTATATTTATATATTATATTTGAGTCTTTAAATTGTCATACATTAAATTACTGTAACATTTGTAAATGCAGCACCCATTATCCCATTCTGCTGTAAAATAATCAACTTTAAAATGTTCTTAAGTAAATGGTTGGATGTCAAATTAAAATAGCTAAACATTTCACAGAGTTTAGACTAACTTCTGGTGGAGAACTGGTGGAATTTCACCTCCTATTCAAAGGGAATTCTCCACGCCTAAACTCACTGAAATGACATAGTCACAGAAACACCCAATGAGAGCAGACATGGGTGTTGCTGTAGTACTATAAATTGATCAGGTGAGACAGGTGTCAGGTTGTGATGCACCTGTACTGGACACTAAATACAGAGCGAAAGGAAAATACCTCTCAGCTGGAAACAGAGGAACAGATAATACTGAAGAAAAGCGAGATCCAGATTTTTTTTTTTACCAGAGACATTTATTATACTGAAGAGACCAGCTGCCAATCCAAGGATCAGTCTGTGGGTGAGCATGATGTCGTTTGTGCCACAGGGCCTCTCCCCACCTCCTTGTGGAACCCAGTACCCTAGCCTCGAACAGGAGCCTCCAGAGTTCAGCCTGTACAGCGACAACTTCTACAGCCCTCCAACCCTGCCGAGCCCGCAGCAGGCCACCCCTACTTCCTACGACCTGGGAGACTACACCAGCCCTCCTTCCAACCCTTACTTGTGGTTCAACGGCCCAGAGCTCAACAGTGTTCCCTACCTAGGTGGGCCCACAGGGCCAGTCTGTGGGCCCTATGTGCCCCAACTCTACAACATGCAGAGGCCCTATCTGGGTGCTGGCGCCCCGAGGGGTGGTGTAGGGGACCTGAGCTGGTTCTCCATGCCCTCTCAGGAGGAGCTGATGAAGCTAGCCAGGCCACCCTACTCCTACTCTGCCCTTATTGCCATGGCGATCCACGGGGGCCAAGACAGACGGCTCACCCTGAGCCAGATCTACCAATATGTAGCAGACAACTTCCCCTTCTACAACAAGAGCAAGGCCGGCTGGCAGAACTCTATCCGCCACAACCTCTCCCTCAACGACTGCTTCAAGAAGGTGCCCCGAGATGAGGATGATCCAGGTAAGAACATTTGGAACTTGTTTTTTTTTTTTATTATTTTAATTTCCAGGTGTTCCATGCCTACTCAATGTTTGAGAAGTGTATACACACGTACAGTATAACCCTTAAAAAAAAAGACAAATATTAACTCTTGCTTAACTATGTGAGAGCAATTCCTTAACAAAAAATGGCTTATGTGTTTCCTTAAAGGCAAGGGTAACTACTGGACCCTAGACCCCAACTGTGAGAAGATGTTTGACAACGGCAACTTCCGTCGCAAGAGGAAGAGGAAGTCGGACTCCCTGCCTGGTGAGGGGGGCTCCTCGGGTTCTGAGTCGTTAGAGTCCAGCCCCAAACACCACAACAACATGAATGACGTTTCCAGCTCCTCCGAGCGCGGCCCCTCCCCCATCTCCTCAGCCCCCTCCCTTTGCCTGAACAGCTTCCTGTCTCAGATGGCTGAAGTGGGGACGGTATCAAACACAGTAGTGTCAGATACCCTCCACAGACCTAGCCTGGCTACAGAGCTGTCCCAACGCGTCTCTCCGGCCCAGAGATACGGCTCCTACTCGCCCAATGCTGCGATGCCTCAGTGGGAGGTCTGTATGTCCCATCCACAGCAGCCTACCATTTCCTCCTCTCCTCCCCTCTACCCTGCGGGCTACAGTGACTCTGTCCTCACCCAGCTCAGCAGCCAACTATACCCAGCCCTGGACTCTGCCTCAATGCTTTACCCACGGGAAGGCACAGAGGTGTAAAGCACAACTGATAGATCTACTGGGTCGTTCCACCAATTAGGTGCCTTCGAGTACTTTAATTTGACGATTTAAAAACAAAAAATTCACCTACTTTTAACATTCTTTCATAAAGAGCACTGGTTCAACTTAATAAAAAACACCATTTCCCATCTCAAGAAGTTAAATAACTAAAATACTATAGTAAGTGCCTGTTAAGTGTCAAATAAAGTAACAGTGTTGACCATGTTAAATCAGCCATAAATCCCCTTGTGACAGGGGGAGTGGAAGCATGTTGTATGCAACAGGGAAGGGCAATCGAAAGCAAGCTTCACAAAATTTGTATTTATTGTTAAAAAACATTCTAGCCTGTATCTCTGGGTAACAGGGTTGACGTGTTATGCTCTACCCGCTCAGTTTTCCACCACAAAACAAATTGTAGAGCCAGCTCACCTGCTTTTACTCTAGGATTTGACTATTAGATGTTCAATGTGTCTTTTGAAAAAAATATTTTAAAAGGAATAGCTTCACCATATTATTTTAATTTTATTTCAGTTCACATAACATGATTGACCTTAAAATAAGTCACTAATAACATTAAATAAATAATCATCTTTAGAAATTACTTTGCTAAAGTAACAAAATAACTAGGGCTTTACAATGATGGTGAAAATTTGGAGAAATGTTGGGGTTAAAGTGGGTTAAAATCTTCCAGAGGATGAACAGGGGGATGTGTCGAAATGCAGAATTATGGCACTTTAGCAAGTCCTTATTCTTATTAAAAATCAGATGTATTAAATTTTCCATGTGGTCTATATTAAAGGGCACTTCATTTAATATAACAGGCTTTTAAATATTTGTGCACAATTTCTACTTAAAGTATCAAAGAAAGGCACTCATTTTGTGGAACAACCCGTACTGTGTAGTGTAGACCATAGGACAGCTTGTCTTGGACAAACTCACTGGAATGTCTTCCCCAGCAGAGAATGAAAGTGCACTGAACTCATACTAAACAGTGGGTGATTTACAATGTTTTTTTTTTCTCTTAATTGATTGTACATATGTATATTGTTTGCGGTTCCACATATTGTCTTCATAATATCAACTTAACTATCTGTCAAATGTTTATTGAGCGATTCTTGACTTTAGTAAAAACTTGTGGGTTGTGTATGAGCTGTACATAAATGTCCTGTCATCATGCTTTTTCATATTGGTAAAATAAAGAACAGCAAAAACAATACATTCTCACTGCTATTTTTCTGGAAGTATTTATTTAAAACGGAATAAAAGAGAGAAATACAGGATATGGTCACACTTTAAACCCCAAAACGTTATTTGGCTTGTGATAAATTCAGAAATTCCTATTTAGCATGGTGCTTAAACACAGTTTGATCAAGATTTGTGATTGCCAGTGCTTTTGGTTGAGACGACAAGTCAAGCTCCCATTACAGTCAATGACCCACATCACAGAGACAGGTTGTGAAATGAGGGAGATAAAGAAACCGTTAAACTACACTCTGAACAGGGGGGAAAAAGACAGGTTTGACTGCCAGTGAACTAAAAGATACATGCAACAGAACTTGTTCCTCAAGGTTCCCCTCTGCTCCCACTTACTGCCACAGCTCCCTCTCCTCACACCTATCACCCTTTATTTGCCCCTCTTGGGTTCAGGGTATAAGCCCATGCCTCTCAACATCAGTCAGCCATGCTTTTGGAGACCTAATAACCGATTTAACAGATTTATTTCCTTTTACACTATAGGAACAGAACTTCTTAGACGGCTATTTGTAATTGTGTTATTTTCCCCATATTGGCAAATACAGTCTTTAAAGGCCCAGTGTAGTCAAAACTCTGTATTTCCTGTGGTTTGTATCATATTGTACAACAGCTGATAAAACTGACACTGTAAAAGTGTGGATTTTTTTAATCAGTATTATATCCTGATAGTTGCTGAATGAAAATACAATCTACACAGGACCTAATCAGCCTGTTTGCATTGGCGGGAGTTTCAGCTTGCCTGGTGACATCACTAGGCGGTAAATTGGTTAATAGACCAAACACAAAGAGAGTTCCAAACCTCTCTGCCAATAACATCTAGTTTTCAGTTTTCCCCTCCCCACTCAGACCACTCCCAGACAGTCATAGCAAAAATCTTCCTTGAGAAGTAGTTTTTTTTTGTTGCTAAAAAGCATTTTTTTTTGTAAATGGAAAATTATTATAGTAAGGTATTTGATTATTAAACTGAAATGATTTGATAAAGATGGCTGTATTGGCCCTTTAAACAACTTCATTACCTTTTCTGCTAGGGTTTGGAGGTGGTGTGGCATTTCAACTTTGGATGGCCTCAACTTTGGATGACATCTCCTTCTTGAGTTTTCTCCTAAAACGTACACTCCACACCTGTCCCATTTCTGTCCCACCCACTTCAAAATTTAAATTGAGTTCTGTTCACATTCTGAAATGTAGTCTTCGACATCTCTCTAACACACCATTGGTTTGAAGCGTTTTTTTTAGCTTCTCTATGCTGTTTCGTGGAGGATACACAACTGTACAACCTGGGAATGTGAAAGTAGACTCTTCTCACAACAAGTATGACAGTTGACAGTATTATAATTTTTTCAGCGCATTACATGTTTGGCATATATCTATTTGCTTTAACAATTTGCTTTCATCTCAGCACAAAGAAAACTGCTGATAGTATAATTTAAAATCTCACACCAATGTTCACACGAGCTGAAAAACATGTCACCTCAGCAGATTCAATTGAGGAGGTCTGTGAGATGCTACGGTCAACACCTGTAGCCCAACGCTTACAGCCGTGGGAACCAAAGCACCCCATGTCTCCCTCGGAGTTGCAGGCAGCAAATGGGTACTAGAGAACCTCCGTGGAGAGGCCCGAGAGTAAAAATTGAGTGAGAAAATGAAGGGATTAATGGGGCGAATGAGGAGAAGGGTTTAACGATCACTCTCACAGATCACCCCATGGAAAGAGGGACGGTGGGATAATGATCCTCTCCACTCTACAGGCCTCAGCGCCTTCAAATCCCTCTCTCCTCTCCCCATACCCCTCATTCCATTCCTCTCCTGTTACTACTAGTCTGGAAGGAGAGGGAGGGGTAAAGACTGATCCCCTAACATGGAGGGAGAGGGAAGGGTAAAGACTGATCCTCTAACATGGAGGGAGAGGGAAGGGTAAAGACTGTTCCTCTAACATGGAGGAGAGGGAAGGGTAAAGACTGATCCCCTAACATGGAGGGAGAGGGAGGGATAAAGACTGTTCCCCTAACATGGAGGGAGAGGGAGGGGTAAAGACTGTTCCTCTATCATGGAGGGAGAGGGAGGGGTAAAGACTGATCCCCTAACATGGAGGGAGAGGGAAGGGTAAAGACTGTTCCTCTAACATGGAGGGAGAGGGAGGGGTAAAGACTGATCCTCTAACATGGAGGGAGAGGGAAGGGTAAAGACTGATCCTCTAACATGGAGGGAGAGGGAAGGGTAAAGACTGATCCTCTAACATGGAGGGAGAGGGAAGGGTAAAGACTGATCCTCTAACATGGAGGGAGAGGGAAGGGTAAAGACTGATCCTCTAACATGGAGGGAGAGGGAAGGGTAAAGACTGATCCTCTAACATGGAGGGAGAGGGAGGGGTAAAGACTGGTCCTCTAACATGGAGGTAGAGGGAAGGGTAAAGACTGTTCCCCTAACATGGAGGGAGAGGGAAGGGTAAAGACTGATCCTCTAACATGGAGGGAGAGGGAAGGGTAAAGACTGTTCCCCTAACATGGAGGTAGAGGGAAGGGTAAAGACTGATCCTCTAACATGGAGGGAGAGGGAGGGGTAAAGACTGATCCCCTAACATGGAGGGAGAGGGAAGGGTAAAGACTGTTCCTCTAACATGGAGGGAGAGGGAGGGGTAAAGACTGTTCTTCTAACATGGAGGCATGATCACCTGTCTCAGTCGTCTTGGACGTGTGATATTCGCCTCTGTTCTTTACTTTGATTGTATCCATTCCACTATTAGGGAAGAAGCAGTGTGATTGTGACTGGTTGATTTTGAGAAGAAGTGTGATTGTGACAGGTTGATTTTGAGAAGCAGTGTGATTGTGACAGGTTGATTTTGAGAAGGAGTGTGATTGTGACTGGTTGATTTTGAGAAGCAGTGTGATTGTGACTGGTTGATTTTGAGAAGCAGTGTGATTGTGACTGGTTGATTTTGAGAAGCAGTGTGATTGTGACTGGTTGATTTTGAGAAGGAGTATGATTGTGACTGGTTGATTTTGAGAAGCAGTGTGATTGTGACAGGTTGATTTTGAGAATGAGTGTGATTGTGACTGGTTGATTTTGAGAAGCAGTGTGATTGTGACTGGTTGATTTTGAGAAGCAGTGTGATTGTGACAGGTTGATTTTGAGAAGGAGTGTGATTGTGACTGGTTGATTTTGAGAAGCAGTGTGATTGTGACTGGTTGATTTTGAGAAGCAGTGTGATTGTGACTGGTTGATTTTGAGAAGCAGTGTGATTGTGACTGGTTGATTTTGAGAAGCAGTGTGATTTTGACTGGTTGATTTTGAGAAGAAGTGTGATTGTGACTGGTTGATTTTGAGAAGCAGTGTGATTGTGACTGGTTGATTTTGATAAGCAGTGTGATTGTGACTGGTTGATTTTGAGAAGGAGTGTGATTGTGACTGGTTGATTTTGAAAAGCAGTGTGATTGTGACTGGTTGATTTTGAGAAGCAGTGTGATTGTGACTGGTTGATTTTGAGAAGAAGTGTGATTGTGACTGGTTGATTTTGAGAAGCAGTGTGATTGTGACTGGTTGATTTTGAGAAGCAGTGTGATTGTGACTGGTTGATTTTGACACCAAATTGTGTCAAACATCAATATGTGCCCTTGCTCTTACTTGTGCTAAGCAAAATCCACACTTCTACAGTATCTCAAATGTAAGATATAAGAGTGAGTCCAGTTAAAGTCCAGTCATAGATTTCAATATAATAGCCTGAGGTAAGGAGTCATGTGATATTCAGTTATTACCCCAACTTGCCTCATTAGCCTAGTGAACCCTCAGAGAGGCAAGTGTCTCTCTGTCAGTGGATGACAACAGCAGGCTGGTCATTGCCCAGTCAACACATGTGGAACTATAGCCCCATCCCTTCCACCACCCCACCCACATGCTCCAGGACCCCCATCCTCATGTGTTTATTGACACAATACTGTGATCCACTATCTTGACATGATGAGACGGGCCATCCCCTTCAGATGTCGAGGTGATGGATAGGCGACCAACGACAGCGTAGGTGTGCCCTGTGTTTATGGTCTTGTGCCTCTTTAACTGTATCTGTCAGTGTTGCTTATGAGGAAATCTAGAGATTTCGCCTGTAGCTTTCTGCATGACAGTACTTTTTTCTTTTTTAAATCCCCCTTTACATTTTTTTTTTCATTTAACAAACATTGTTATCCGGAGCAACTTACAGGAGCAATAAGGGTTGAGCGCCATGCTCAAGGACACATCGATAGATTTTAAACCATGTCACTTCAGAGCATCGAAAAACCAACAACTTCTCGGTTAATGGCCCAACTAAGCTACCTGCCGCTCTCATCTCATTCCGCATACTGTGTACTGTAACCAACTCAGGCCCCCTATCAAAATCTAAGCCAGGCCAATTTAATTAAGATAAATAAAATTAATATGAATACAATTTTAACCAGGTAAATTTTACAGGATTTCACCCCCATTTTTTATGTAAAATGAATTATGTAAATGAATGTTTTTAACAAGTCAAATAGATAAACAGCTGCCAGATGGGTGCAAATGAGGGCTTTAATCTGTTCTGTGTGACATGTAGAATATACCTGAGGTTCTTCTCTAGTTCACAGGTGTGTGTGTCTAGCTCACAGCATGGGCCTGTCTGAAGCTGGGCTGGCCGGTCTAGTCTATGAGACCAGGCTGGTCTGAGGCCAAAGGGGGATAAACAGCTTCTTAAAACCCTTCCCCCTCGACATGCTGTTAACATCTCTCTGCTTATCCACAAGTTCAGTCATGTCTATAGTGTATTGATGAAATGGGGGCCAAACGGCAGCCTTGATCAGCTCTACCTGTTGAAATGCGTCTCTCCTGATTCACTGTCTTAAACTTCACCGCGCGAGCGTTGCAAAAATAAATGTACACGTACATGTCTTCATTCAATCATTTTACTCATACCGCTCGCTCGTGTGAATGAGCGTCTGGGCGGCCAGGCGCTAAAATATAACTTGGTTCTATTTAGATGGTCGACGTGCTGCTACTCCCCTTCTCATTGGATATCAGGAAGGCACAAACCCACGAAAGACAAATGCGGAGAGATTAGGAAAAATAACTAACTTCAGAAAGTAATTCACACCCCTTGACTTTGTTCCACATTTTGTTGTGTTACAGCCTGAATTAAAAATTGATAAAATGCGTTGTTTATTTTGTCACTGGCCTACAAGTCCATAATGTCAAAGTGGAATAATGTTTTCCGAAATATTTACAAATTAATTTTAAAAAGAAACGCTGAATAATAAGTATTATACCCCTTTGTTACTGCAAGCCTAAATAAGTTCAGGAGAAAAATGTGCTTGACAAGTGACATAATAAGTTCCATGGACTCACTCTGTGTGCAATAATAGTGTTTAACATGATTTTTGAATGACTACCTAATTTCTGTAAAATCATAATGTTAAAAAGTTGTTTGTGTGTAATAATTTAAGTATAGTACTGTAATACCCCATATACTGGTAATGGTACCATTCATCATGTGAGCACTTTCAATCCAAACAGTGGCACCAATAAACCCATTTTGACACAGAGACGGGTTCTACTACCATCACAACTGGGTCATTCACTTAATGACTGTGATTAAGGAGAGGCGTTGGAGAATAACGTGGATTTCGATACCAAGACCCCAGCCTGGCAACACTGGGGCAATAATCATTGATAAGGCCGTCCCCCCCCCCCCCCCCCCCCACACACACACACACACACACTTATCTGAACCCTCATGACCTCACCCTGTCAAAGGTTACACTCCTTCATCTTTATTGATACAAGACTGCAGGCTCAAGGCTATCTCTACCTGCCCTTGGTAAAACGATATATAAATCTGACAAGACGTCCAACGACACAGTACGTGTGCCTTGTGTTTTACTGACGCCCCACCAAACACGTCATGTAACCCGACAAACCCCTGTTTAATGTATTGGTAATTACTGGTAATGCCATGACATTACCTTCCCACAATGTAGCAATGTTAACATCATGACCACTGCATTTGGTCATCTTCCTTACTTCCTCAACAACTCGCAGCAACGTGATAAGGTAACATATTGGTCCTGGTTATATAAATCTACACCTACGGAGAACACAGTATGACTGATATGGTTTGTTTAATTGGCTGGCTACTAAGCGCATTTGCATTGCTGTGTTTATTAAATAATTTGGTATGGTTCCAACCTTCTGTATGGTTCCAACCTTCTGTATGGTTCCAACCTGCTGTATGGTTCCAACCTTCTGTATGGTTCCAACCTTCTGTATGGTTCCAACCTTCTGTATGGTTCCAACCTGCTGTATGGTTCCAACCTTCTGTATGGTTCCAACCTTCTGTATGGTTCCAACCTGCTGTATGGTTCCAACCTTCTGTATGGTTCCAACCTTCTGTATGGTTCCAACCTTCTGTATGGTTCCAACCTGCTGTATGGTTCCAACCTTCTGTATGGTTCCAACCTTCTGTATGGTTCCAACCTTCTGTATGGTTCCAACCTTCTGTATGGTTCCAACCTGCTGTATGGTTCCAACCTTCTGTATGGTTCCAACCTTCTGTATGGTTCCAACCTTCTGTATGGTTCCAACCTGCTGTATGGTTCCAACCTTCTGTATGGTTCCAACCTTCTGTATGGTTCCAACCTTCTGTATGGTTCCAACCTTCTGTATGGTTCCAACCTTCTGTATGGTTCCAACCTGCTGTATGGTTCCAACCTTCTGTATGGTTCCAACCTTCTGTATGGTTCCAACCTGCTGTATGGTTCCAACCTGCTGTATGGTTCCAACCTTCTGTATGGTTCCAACCTTCTGTATGGTTCCAACCTTCTGTATGGTTCCAACCTTCTGTATGGTTCCAACCTTCTGTATGGTTCCAACCTTCTGTATGGTTCCAACCTGCTGTATGGTTCCAACCTTCTGTATGGTTCCAACCTTCTGTATGGTTCCAACCTTCTGTATGGTTCCAACCTGCTGTATGGTTCCAACCTTCTGTATGGTTCCAACCTTCTGTATGGTTCCAACCTTCTGTATGGTTCCAACCTGCTGTATGGTTCCAACCTTCTGTATGGTTCCAACCTGCTGTATGGTTCCAACCTGCTGTATGGTTCCAACCTTCTGTATGGTTCCAACCTTCTGTATGGTTCCAACCTTCTGTATGGTTCCAACCTTCTGTATGGTTCCAACCTTCTGTATGTTTCCAACCTTCTGTATGGTTCCAACCTTCTGTATGGTTCCAACCTGCTGTATGGTTCCAACCTGCTGTATGGTTCCAACCTTCTGTATGGTTCCAACCTGCTGTATGGTTCAAACCTGCTGTATGGTTCCAACCTTCTGTATGGTTCCAACCTTCTGTATGGTTCCAACCTTCTGTATGGTTCCAACCTGCTGTATGGTTCCAACCTTCTGTATGGTTCCAACCTGCTGTATGGTTCCAACCTTCTGTATGGTTCCAACCTGCTGTATGGTTCCAACCTTCTGTATGGTTCCAACCTTCTGTATGGTTCCAACCTTCTGTATGGTTCCAACCTTCTGTATGGTTCCAACCTTCTGTATGGTTCCAACCTTCTGTATGGTTCCAACCTGCTGTATGGTTCCAACCTTCTGTATGGTTCCAACCTTCTGTATGGTTCCAACCTTCTGTATGGTTCCAACCTGCTGTATGGTTCCAACCTTCTGTATGGTTCCAACCTTCTGTATGGTTCCAACCTTCTGTATGGTTCCAACCTTCTGTATGGTTCCAACCTGCTGTATGGTTCCAACCTTCTGTATGGTTCCAACCTTCTGTATGGTTCCAACCTTCTGTATGGTTCCAACCTGCTGTATGGTTCCAACCTGCTGTATGGTTCCAACCTTCTGTATGGTTCCAACCTGCTGTATGGTTCAAACCTGCTGTATGGTTCCAACCTTCTGTATGGTTCCAACCTTCTGTATGGTTCCAACCTTCTGTATGGTTCCAACCTGCTGTATGGTTCCAACCTTCTGTATGGTTCCAACCTGCTGTATGGTTCCAACCTTCTGTATGGTTCCAACCTGCTGTATGGTTCCAACCTTCTGTATGGTTACAACCTGCTGTATGGTTCCAACCTTCTGTATGGTTCCAACCTGCTGTATGGTTCCAACCTGCTGTATGGTTCCAACCTTCTGTATGGTTCAAACCTGCTGTATGTGCTGTATGGTTCCAACCTGCTGTATGGTTCCAACCTTCTGTATGGTTCCAACCTTCTGTATGGTTCCAGCCTTCTGTATGGGTCCAGCCTTCTGTATGGTTCCAACCTTCTGTATGGTTCCAACCTTCTGTATGGTTCCAACCTGCTGTATGGTTCCAACCTGCTGTATGGTTCCAACCTGCTGTATGGTTCCAACCTTCTGTATGGTTCCAACCTTCTGTATGGTTCCAGCCTTCTGTATGGTTCCAACCTGCTGTATGGTTCCAACCTGCTGTATGGTTCCAACCTGCTGTATGGTTCCAACCTGCTGTATGGTTCCAACCTTCTGTATGGTTCCAACCTGCTGTATGGTTCCAACCTGCTGTATGGTTCCAACCTGCTGTATGGTTCCAACCTGCTGTATCAAATCAAATTAAACGTTATTTGTCACATGTGCCGAACAGGAGTAGACCTTACAGTGAAATGTTTACTTACAAGCCCTTAACCAACAATGCTTTAAGAAATGTTAAGAAAAGAAATACAAATAAGTGTTAAGTAAAAAATAGATAAGTAAACAACAAAGCCTCCTTCACTCAGGCTGCTAAACAAACCCTCGTAAAACTGACTATCCCACCGATCCTTGACTTCGGCAATGTCATTTACAAAATAGCCTCCAACACTCTACTCAGCAAATTGGATGTAGTCTATCACAGTGCCATCTGTTTTGTCACCAAAGCCCCATATACTACCCACCACTGCGACCTGTATGCTCTCGTTGGCTGGCCCTCGCTACATATTCGTCGCCAAACCCATTGGCTCCAGGTCATCTATAAGTATTTTCTAGGTAAAGCCCCACCTTATCTCAGCTCACTGGTCACCATAGCAACCCCCACCCGTAGCACGCGCTCCAGCAGGTATATTTCACTGGTCATCCCCAAAGCCAACATCTCCTTTGGCCGCCTTTCCTTCCAATTCTCTGCTGCCAATGACTGGAACGATTTGCAAAAATCACTGAAGCTGGAGACTTATATCTCCCACACTAACTTTAAACATCAGCTGTCAGAGCAGCTTACCGATCACTGTACCTGTACACAGCCCATCTATAAATAGCACACCAAACTACCTCATCCCCATATTGTTATTATTTTTTGTTGCTCTTTTGCACCACAGTATCTCTACTTGCACATCATCGTCTGCACATCTATCACTCCAGTGTAAATGCTAAATAGTAATTATTTTGCCTCTATGGCCTATTTATTGCCTTACTCTCTAATCTTACTATATTTGCACACACTGTACATATACTTTTTCTATTGTGTTATTGACTGTACGTTTGTCCAGCCCATGTGTAACTCCGTGTTGTTGATTTTGTCGCACTGCTTTGCTTTATTTTGGCCAGGTCGCAGTTGTAAATGAGAACTTGTTCTCAACTCGCCTACCTGGTTAAATAAAGGTGAAATAAAATAATAATGAAAATGGAAAATAAAAGTAACAAATAATTAAACAGCAGCAGTAAAATAACAATAGTAAGGCTATATACAGGGGTACCGGTACAGAGTCAATGTGCAGGGGCACCAGTTAGTCGAGGTAATTGAGGTAATATGTACATGTAGGTAGAGTTAAAGTGACTATGCATAGATTTTAAACAGAGAGTAGCAGCAGTGTAAAAGAGGGGTCTGGGTAGGCCTTTGATTATCTGTTCAGGAGTCTTATGGCTTGGGGGTAGAAGCTGTTTAGAAGCCTTTTGGACTTAGACTTGGCGCTTCGGTACCTCTTTGCCATGTGGTAGCAGAGAGAACAGTCTATGACTAGGGTAACTGCAGTCTGACAATTTTTAGGGCCTTCCTCTGACACTGGATGGCAGGAAGCTTGGCCCCAGTGATGTACTGGGCCGTACGCATTACCCTCTGTAGTGCCTTGCAGTCAGAGGCCGAGCAGTTGCCATACCAGGCAGTGACGCAACCAGTCAGAATGCTCTCGATGATGCAGCTGTAGAACCTTTTGACGATCTGAGGACCCATGCCAAATCTTTTCAGTGTCCTCTTCACGACTGTCTTAGTGTGTTTGGACCATGATAGTTTGTTGGTGATGTGGACACCAAGGACCTTGAAGCTCTCAACCTGTTCCACTACAGCCCCGCCGATGAGAATGGGGGCGTGCTCGGTCCTCCATTTCCTGTAGTCCACAATCATCTCCTTTGTCTTGCTCACATTGACAGAGAGGTTGTTGTCCTGGCACCACACGGTCAGGTCTATGACTTCCTCCCTATAGGCTGTCTCATCGTTGTCGGTGATCAAGCCTACCACTGTTGTGTCATTGGAAAACTTGATGATGGTATTGGAGTAGTGCCTGGCCATGCAGTCGTGAGTGAACAGGGAGTACAGGAGGGGACTGAGCATGCACCCCTGAGGGGCCCCTGTGTTGAGGATCAGCGTGGTGGATGTGTTGTTCCCTACCCTTACCACCTGGGGGCGGCCCGCAGGAAGTCCAGTATCCAGTTGCAGAGGGAGGGGTTTAGTTCCAGGGTCCTTAGCTTAGTGATGAGCTTTGAAGGCACTATGGTGTTGATCGCTGAGCTGTAGTCAATGAATAGCATTTTCACATAGGTGTTCCTTTTGTCCAGGTGGGAAAGGGCAGTGTTGAGTGCAATAGAGATTGTATCATTTGTGGATCTGTTGGGGCAGTAAGCAAATTGAAGTGGGTCTAGGGTTTCTGGGATAATGGTGTTGATGTGAACCATGCCCAGCCTTTCAAAGCACTTCATGGCTACAGATGTGAGTTCTACGGGTCAGTAGTCATTTAGGCAGGTTACCTTAGTGTTCTTGGGCACAGGGACTATGGTGGTCTGCTTGAAACATGTCGAAAATGTCAGTGAAACCACTTCCAGTTGGCCAGCGCATGCTCGAAGTACATGTCCTGGTAATCCGTCTGGCCCTGCGGCCTTGTGAATGTTGACCTGTTTAAAGGTCTTACTCACATCGGCTACGGAGAGCGTGATCACACAGTCGTCCGGAACAGCTGGTGCTCTCATGCATGTTTCAGTGTTATTTGCCTCAAAGCGAGCATAGAATTAATTTAGCTCGTCTGGTAGGTTCGTATCACTGGGCAGCTCGCGGCTGTACTTCCTTTGTAGTCTGTAATAGTTTGCAAGCCCTGCCACATCCGACGAGCATCGAAGCCGGTGTCGTACGATTCAATCTTAGTCCTGTATTGATGCTTTGCCTGTTTGATGGTTCGTCGGAGGGTGTAGCGGGGATTTCTTATAAGCTTCCGGGTTATAAGAAGCGTTATTGAGCTTCTTTTGAGCTTCTTTTGAATGCACTACACATTTATAGATTAAAGGTTTGGGTCAATTCAGTGGTTTTTAAATAACACTAGCATATGGAAGTTCTCCCTCTGTTTATAAAATATATATTTTCATCTGGAGCTTCAATATTTGGATTAGGGCAATTTGAGATTTTTATCCGCAGGTGATGAATACCACATTTTTTTTAAACGAAGAAATGTGATATACTTCACCTTCAAGTCATTTAATTTTCTAGGTCATTTGCCAGATAAAATGTATGTAGGTCTCTGCTGTCCAGTATCAGATGCTATCAGTGATGCTATCAGAGATTGTCCCTAATTTAGAGAATCTCTATAAATAATTACATTGTACTACAGGTTATGTCAATGTTTTTTGTTGTTCCAAAATCCACCCAATTTAAAAGTGCACATTCACTTCCATTTGTTCTACCAGCATATAAGATATACATGCACAATAATAAATTACAAAAGCTGCACTAATAGATTACCCTTTTAATAGGCTACCCGGTGAAAATGCAGTACTGCAGTACAATTAATTAATGGTTGTTAAATGATATCTGGTAGTTTGCTGTGTTGGCTTCTAATTGTAACAAGGTAGAACAAAAAAACAAATTATATAAAAATGGTCTTATATTTTAAAATATATGTCATGTTCTTTGATGTACTGCATAAGGCATATACTACTACCATATATGACTTGTTTCTATGGGCTGTAGTAGGAAATTGTAATTTAAAATATTTGGCACAGGTCCTCAGATCCTCAAAAAGTTCTACAGCTGCACCATTGAGAGCATCTTGACTGGCTGCATCACTGCTTGGTGAGGCAACTGCTTGTCATCCGACCGGAAGGGGCTACAGATGGTAGTGCGGACGGCCCAGTACATCACTGGGGCCAAGCTCCCTGCCATCCAGGACCTCTATTTCCCGAACGAAGGCCCTAAAAATGGCCAAGACTCCAGCCACCCAAGTCATAGACTGTTCTTTCTGCTAACCCACGGCAAGCGGTACCAATGCACTTAGTCTGGAACCAACAGGACCCTGAACAGCTTCTACTCCCAAGCCATAAGAATGGTAAATAGTTAGTTAAATAGTTCACCAAATAGCTACCCAGACTATCGGCATTGACCCTTTTTGCACTAACTTTTTTGACTCATCACACACACTACTGCTACTGTTTATTATCTGTCACTTTATGCCTGGTTATACGTACATATCTACCTCAATTACCTCGTACCCCTGCACATCAACTTGGCACTGGTAGCCCTTGTATACAGCCTAGTTATCATTACTCATTGACTAGGTACTGGTACTCCTTGTATACAGCCAAGTTATTGTTACTCATTATGTATCTATTACTATTTATTACGTGTTTTACTTTTCTATTATTTCTCTGTTTTCCTTCTCTCTGCATTGTTGGGAAGAACCCGCAAATTTCACTATTAGTCCATACCACAGGAGGTTGGTGGAACCTTAATTGGGGAGGACAGGCTCGTGGTAATGGTTGGAGCGAAATAAGTGAAATGGTTTCAAATACATCAAACACCTGGTTTCCATGTTTTCGATGCCATTCCATTTGCTCCATTCCAGCCATTATTATGAGCCGTCCTCCCCTCAACAGCCTCCACTGGCTCCACACCTGTTGTTTATGAAGCAAGTGACAAATAAAATGTTATTTCATTTGAACAAAATAAATTAAGCAGCACAATAAACAGGGCAATTAACATGACAAAATATTATGTTTAGTATTACATTGTTATTGATTACTACATTGCTGGGGTTAGAAAGGCATTTCACTGCACGTGACATTAAAACTTGAAACTTGAAGACAACATTTCTTGACTGGTGAGCTTTACAACGTAACGATAAGGTTTGTAAGTTACGTTGTAACGACCAACCAAAATAGGTCCGTCCCTATTCCGGTTCTAGCGACGTGAGATAGTTACGTACAGTAAGCGATACGAAAAGTTACGTTCTCAGTAGGTCGTGACAACGTAATATTGTTTGTTGTGGTATTCCACATCAATAAGTCTGTATTTTTGGTAAACACTAGTGCTGATGGGGGCAGAGATATGAACACCTCTGTGCCTCACTATACCCTTGTGCTCATTCAGAAAGGTATGAAACAAATTGTTGTCTAGAATGCCAGCATCCCGGAGTCGCCTCTTCACCCTTTACTTTGAGACTAGTGTTTTGCGGGTACTATTTAATGACGCTGCCAGTTGAGGACTTGTGAGGCGTCTGTTTCTCAAACTAGACACTCTAACGTACTTGTCCTCTTGCTCAGTTGTTTACCGGGGCTTCCCACTCCTCTTTCTATTCTGGTTAGAGCCAGACTCAATTTTGAGTCTCATAGCAAAGGGTCTGAATATTTATGTAAATAAGGTATTTCTGTTTTTGATTTTGAATAAATGTGCAAACATTTCTAAAACCTGTTTTCGCTTTGTCATTATGGGGTATTGTGAGTAGATTCATAAAAATAAAAAAAATCCATTTTAGAATAAGACTTTAACGTGACAAAATGTGGAAAAAGTCAAGGAGTCTGAATATTTTCCGAAGGCAATGTATGTCTCTAAAATATTGCAAAATGAATCACATGTTTGTTTATACAATATATGTCAGAACATAATCCAGGTTTGCCTGGGGAAATATGATCTTAAATGGGGTTGTTGGTACTAATCCTCTTAACACAGACATACAGTGGCTTGCGAAAGTATTCACCCCCCTTGGCATTTTTCCTATTTTGTTGCCTTACAACCTGGAATTAAAATAGATTTTTGGGGGATTTTTTATCATTTGATTTACACAACATGCCAACCACTTTGAAGATGCAAAATATTTTGGGTGAAACAAACAAGAAGACAAAAAAAACTGAAAACTTGAGCATGCATAACTATTCACCCCCCCAAAGTCAATACTTTGTAGAGCCACCATATGATGCAATTACAGCAGCAAGTCTCTTGGGGTATGTTTCTATAAGCTTGGCACATCTAGCCACTGGGATTTTTGCCCATTCTTCAAGGCAAAGCTGCTCCTGCTCCTTCAAGTTGGATGGGTTCCGCTTGTGTACAGCAATCTTTACGTCATACCACAGATTCTCAATTGGATTGAGGCCTGGGCTTTGACTAGGCCATTCCAAGGCATTTAAATGTTTCCCCTTAAACCACTCAAGTGCTGCTTTAGCAGTATGCTTAGGGTCATTGTCCTGCTGGAAGGTGAACCTCCGTCCCAGTCTCAAATCTCTGGAAGACTGAAACAGGTTTCCCTCAAGAATTTCCCTGTATTTAGCGCCATCCATCATTCCTTCAATTCGGACAAGTTTCCCAGTCCCTGCTGATGAAAAACATCCCCACAGCATGATGCTGCCACTTCGCTGTGGGGATGGTGTTCTTGGGGTGATGAGAGGTGTTGGGTTTGCGCCAGATATAGCGTTTTCCTTGATGGTCAAAAAGCTCAATTTTAGTTTCATCTGAACGTAGTACCTTATTCCATATGTTTGTGGAGTCTCCCACATGCCTTTTGGCGAACACCAAACGTGTTTGCTTATTTTCTCTGGCCACTCTTCCATAAAGCCCAACTCTGTGGAGTGTACGGCTTAAAGTGGTCCTATGGACAGATACTCCAATCTCCGCTGTGGAGCTTTGCAGCTCCTTCAGGGTTATCTTTGGTCTCTTTGTTGCCTCTCTGATTAATGCCCTCCTTGCCTGGTCCGTGAGTTTTGGTTGGCAGCCCTCTCTTGGCAGGTTTGTTGTTGTGCCATATTCTTTCCATTTTTAAATATTGGATTTAATGGTGCTCCGTGGGATGTTCAAAGTTTATGATATTTTTTTATAACCCAACCCTGATCTGTACTTCTCCACAACTTTGTCCCTGACCTGTTTGGAGAGCTCCTTGGTCTTCATAGTGCCGCTTACATAGTGGTGCCCTTTGCTTAGTGGTGTTGCAGACTCTGGGGCCTTTCAGAACAGGTGTATATATACTGAGATCATGTGACAGATCATGTGACACTTAGGTTGCACACAGGTGGACTTTATTTAACTAATTATGTGACTTCTGAAGGTAATTGGTTGCACCAGATCTTATTTAGGGGCTTCATAGCAAAGGGGGTGAATACACATGCACAAACCACTTTTCCGTTTTTTATCTTTTAGAAAAAAATTGAAACAACATTTTTTTTACATTTCACTTCACCAATTTGGACTATTTTGTGTATGTCCATTACATGAAATCCAAACAAAAATCTATTTAAATTACAGGTTGTAATGCAACAAAAGAGGAAAAACGCCAAGGAGGTGAATACTTTTGTAAGGCACTGTAATCCTTGATCAATTTGGTCCAGTGCCCATTGATGCTATTCCTACAGTTATAGCTCCAGACAATTTGCTTAGGAATATGGGTGGTGCAGTACATTACCAGAGTGATACTTGGATTGAGAAAACCTTACTTCAGTTTCCTGTCTGGGTTTACAGATGTTATATTAACTACCAAAAATGTTGTCTTACTGACAGTGGTGAAAAGTACCTAAGTAAAAATACTTTAAAGTACTACTTAAGTAGTTTCTTTAGATATCTGTACTTTACTTGATTATTTATATTTTGGACTACTTTTACTTTTACTTCAGTACATTCCTAAAGAAAATAATGTACTTTTTACTCCGTACATTTTCCGTGACACCCAAAAAGTACTCGTTACAGGAAAATGGTCCAATTCACTCACATATCAAGAGAACATACCTGGTCATCCCTACTGCCTCCGATCTGGAGGTCTCACTGAACACAAATGCTTCGTTTGTAAATGCTGTCTGTGTGTTGTAGTGTGTCCCTGGCTATCCATAAAAATATTTAAAAAATAAATTGTGCTGTCCGATTTTCTTATTATAAGCAATTTTAAATTATTTCTACTTTTACTTTTTAAGTATATTTTTGCAATGACATTTCTTTTTGATACTTAAGTACATTTAAAACCAAATACTTTTAGATTTTTACTCAAGTAGTATTTCTCTGGGTGACTCACTTTTACTACTCATTTTCTATGAAGGCATCTTTACATTTACTCAAGTATGACAATTGGATACTTTTTCCACCACTGCTTACTGATTTATCTGAACTTCATTAACTTCATTAATAAAAGGGTGCGTTTATTTGGGGTTCACAACGGTTAATCTCCACTTCACTAGAACGCTTATTCTACTGTGTAGCCTCTGATTTAACCAAAGGGCTCTGTGGGTTTCTATGGTCCACTTCACATGTCCAGATCACATAACAAAAATCTCTTGAACACTGTCATGTATACCCTCTTGTACACTCAAGGCTCTTGAACACTGTCATGTATACCCTCTTGTACACTCAAGGCTCTTGAACACTGTCATGTACACCTTCTTGTACACTCAAGGCTCTTGAACACTGTCATGTACACCCTCTTGTACACTCAAGGCTCTTGAACACTGTCATGTATACCCTCTTGTACACTCAAGGCTCTTGAACACTGTCATGTACACCCTCTTGTACACTCAAGGCTCTTGAACACTGTCATGTACACCCTCTTGTACACTCAAGGCTCTTGAACACTGTCATGTACACCCTCTTGTACACTCAAGGCTCTTGAACACTGTCATGTACACCCTCTTGTACACTCAAGGCTCTTGAACACTGTCATGTACACCCTCTTGTACACTCAAGGCTCTTGAACACTGTCATGTACACCCTCTTGTACACTCAAAGCTCTTGAACACTGTCCATGCTGACCCATTTCAAACACAACACATGCAATGACAATACTTTGGAATTGTTTACAACAATTTTATTTCCAATATTCTGTCATGTGCTGTATATCCCCACTCATAGTGACGTTTTTGGGGTCAAGTTATAAACTGTAAATTGGCATTGGTCAAATAGTGTCTGATAACATGACTTAGAGGAAGGTAATGGATCACAAAACATGGATGGCATTTGGATGGTGCAAACCTGAGGACATCCCTGAGCAACCATGCTTGTCAGTTTATGCATACCATCAAATTTCTATTTGGCAGATCACCTGAAGATATTGCAAGAAGGCACTGATGTAGAACTTGAAAGAACAGATAACATGATGATATGAATGCTTTCATTAGCATTAAAGACACTTATGTCGAGTTTCCATCTAAGATATACCCTGGTGTTTGTTTTTCTTCAAAATATGGTATGTCTGCCTGTGGTCCTGTTCCAGCCTGCATAATTTGTCACCCTGGCGGGCCGCTCTGTGAGCCCCTATATGAACTTCCTCGCCCCTATACCCCTCCACTCGTCCCACGGGTTTCATTCAATGGGATGGGCGCACACCGGAGTAAACAAACACAGACATTAACACACAGAGAAACAGAGAAGTTGGCGACTTTCGCCAGCTACCCTGTCTGAGGAGAGGATTAGGTGTTTGTTGTCTGATGAGAGTCTCTGCTGACAGACTGTGTGACGACACTCAGATCCATTGATACCCACTGTCTCTCACATCTTCCATCGCACCCAAACACATCAACACAGTCATCCACCATATCAAACCACAGAGGATTTGACCTCCTGACAGATACACCTCAACATAATATCAACATAATATAAGACAGCGTTTCCCAAATCCGGTCCTGGGGACCGTGGCTAGTACTTATCAGTGTACAACTAGCCTGCCGTCTAGTGAAGTTTTGGACCAGGGCTAGTAAAAATTGCAGTCTACTAGCCCTGCTGCCCAGTGCCCAGTCTACTAGCCCTGCTGCCCAGTGCCTAGAATCCTTATATAATCCAATGAGTCTGGGTCTTCCAACGCTCAGACACATCTCAGCATCTCACCATTGTCGGCTATACAAATTATTTTACAGAAAATAGGCCTTTTGAATTATGATCTGAGGGCCACAGAACTTACTGTAGTGGACTGAATAAGAGAGGCATAATGTTAATGAGAATATGTGCTATCATTTAGGAGCACGGAGAGAGCAGGTGTATGACAGTTCTGCAGGTGCAGACAGGTGTAGATGCAGGTGCTTGACAGCCAGTGAAGCTTGGATAAACAGAACTGGTATTCCACTCTACTGAGACTGTATGTGTACATCTCTACGTCAGTGGCATGCAGCACTGACGAAGGAAAATATCATGGTTTCCAGACGTCTGGGGAATACATTGGCATCATCTCTTATATGAAGGAAAGCTAACCTCCCTCCATTACAACTGCCTTGGTTTATACAGACATTGAGTGTAGTGGGTGCTCTGCTTTGTGAAACAGTCTTGAAGTGACACACAACGAGATGAACTTAAGGTTGATGATACATTACATCTCAAACCCGCCGAGCGAGCCTCAGAGCCAGGCCCTGTGTGGGGTAAACCAAACAAAGTGTAGGGGTAAAACCCATACCCACACTGCCAGGTATATATATATATATACATACGCACGCACGCACATGTAACAGTAATAACTTTAAACCGTCCCCTCGCCCCGACACGGGCGCGAACCAGGGACCCTCTGCACACATCAACAACAGTCACCCACAAAGCGTCGTTACCCATCGCTCCACAAAAGCCACGGCCCTTGCAGAGCAAGGGGCAACATTACTTATAGGTTTCAGAGCAAGTGACGTAACTGATTGAAACGCTAGTAGCGCGTACCCGCTAACTAGCTAGCCATTTCACATCCGTTACACTCACCCCCCTTTCAACCTCCTCCTTTTCCGCAGCAACCAGTGATCCGGGTCAACAGCATCAATGTAACAGTATAACTTTAAACCGTCCCCTCGCCCCGACACGGGCGCGAACCAGGGACCCTCTGCACACATCAACGACTGACACCCACGAAGCGTCGTTACCCATCGCTCCACAAAAGCCACGGCCCTTGCAGAGCAAGGGGCAACATTACTTATAGGTTTCAGAGCAAGTGACGTAACTGATTGAAACGCTAGTAGCGCGTACCCGCTAACTAGCTAGCCATTTCACATCCGTTACACACACACACACACACACACACACACACACACACACACACACACTCACTCACTCACTCTACTGGGCTCTTCAACATACTGAGCTGCCCAGGTCCAGTAGAGAGGGGGTCGGTGTAGATAACACCTGTAGATTCCATTGACCTTTCACCGTTTACATTTCTCAGACAAACTGTCAAACTGTAACCTTTTGTCTCTTTCTCTCTCTGAGACAGTGATTGATATTTGGGGTAAAGGAAACATCAAACAGAGACAATCAGTGGCTGGCATTTTATTGGTAGCTAGCTTTCTGTAGTCATGTCCGTTGCTGAAACAGAAGATTTTATCAGATCGTAAGTCAAGATTGGACATTTTCGGTGCACTCAGGTGTCAACTGTTGGAGCTGACAGGAGTTTATGAACGGTGAGGGATCTGAGAACAAGCCCCCACAAGCCCCCAGAGATAGCAAGAACAGGTCGCCTCAAGGCTGTTCTGTTGGCACACCGACACCCCTATAACCTGCTTTTACACACACCTACACAGGTGCACAAGAACACAAGTGCACACAAGTACTGAAAAAAAATTGCAAATTCTAATGCAATTGATTTAGTATTTGACTGAAATATATGATTGACAGCACAGGAGGCAGTTTAAGAAAACAGTTGAACCAGTTTAGACTGACATAAAAACAAAAGTATAGACCTCACACGCATGGTTAAGGGCTTACAAAAGAAGACACCTGTACCATGTCAGATATAGAGTCGAAATATATTACATTTTGAGTTTGCATCCCAATATTACACTTTATATACATCACAGAAGACTGTAATCTAACAAAACCTTTTGACATAGAAACAACAGATTTTCTGCAACAACAAAAAAGTGTATTAATTATGAAAAATATTAACATTCCACCCATGAATGTTAATAGTCAATTGACTGCAGGAAAGGGCTATGGGCTGAATTCAATCCATATCGCAGATGTATAGCAGAAGATTTCCGTTGTAGTTCGATTGCATTCGTGGAGACTGAATTCACGGTAAACGTTGCCCGGCTCAATCGAAAATGACCTTTACATTTTGACACAGATCTCCCGCGATACGGATTGAATCAAGCCCTAAGTCATTTACAGGATCCCTTCCATTAAACTACACACTAATCCTGTGTCTTTTGGGACAGTGAGAGAGGTGCTATGCCTGCCTCATCACCCTTCATTCATATGTGTACCGGCGTTCTGCGGACATGCCTGCCTTACGCCTGGGGCTGGGAACTATTGCTCAACAGAATGTGATTAAAATCAATAAATCTCCCACTACACCTGCTCCATCGCTCACTGCAGACATCCACACACCTGCCTGATAAACTGACGGTACTGCAGGGAGAGAGAGAGATGGAGAGAAATATATATACACTGCTCAAAAAAATAAAGGGAACACTTAAACAACACAATGTAACTCCAAGTCAATCACACTTCTGTGAAATCAAACTGTCCACTTGCACATTTGTGCATTTATGCACATTTGTGGCCTGCTGGAGGTCATTTTGCAGGGCTCTGGCAGTGCACCTCCTTGCACAAAGGCGGGTGTAGCGGTCCTGCTGCTGGGTTGTTGCCCTCCTACGGCCTCCTCCACGTCTCCTGATGTACTGGCCTGTCTCCTGGTAGCGCCTCCATGCTCTGGACACTACGCTGACAGACACAGCAAACCTTTTTGCCACAGCTCGCATTGATGTGCCATCCTGGATGAACTGCACTACCTGAGCCACTTGTGTGGGTTGTAGACTCCGTCTCATGCTACCACTAGAGTGAAAGCACCGCCAGCATTCAAAAGTGACCAAAACATCAGCCAGGAAGCATAGGAACTGAGAAGTGGTCTGTGGTCACCACCTGCAGAACCATTCCTTTATTGGGGGTGTCTTGCTAATTGCCTATAATTTCCACCTTTTGTCTATTCCATTTGCACAACAGCATGTGAAATTTATTGTCAATCAGTGTTGCTTCCTAAGTGGACAGTTTGATTTCACAGAAGTGTGATTGACTTGGAGTTACATTGTGTTGTTTAAGTGTTCCCTTTATTTTTTTGAGCAGTGTATATAGAGAGAGAGAGGGAGAGAGAGAGACGGAGAGAAACGAAGAGAGAGAGGCAGCGAGAGAGATGGCGAGAGAGAGAAACAGATAGGGCTTTAGAAAGGGGAAAAGAGACTAGATCAATGATATAAAACTTGATCCCCATCTTGAGCAAAGTGTTTAAAATAAACAAGAACAAAGTCATATCAATCAGTTAAAAACGGTTGTCAGCTAGATGGGGGCGTGTGGAGTCGGGTGGTAAACAGAGAGTTAACATGTTGGTTGATGTTGGGGTGCCCAGCAGTGTGACCTGGGGCAGCGTTGTACTCTCAGTAAGTGAGGAGATTAGGGGAAACGGCACGTGTTAGGTTATGGCGCGTGCTACGGTGAATTAGGGAGGAGGAGGCAGGCAGCAGGTGCACTGTTGACACAATAAACATACACACGGACAAAGCCAAACTCTAAATTAGTCATCCAGCTCGCAGCACAGAGAGGAGAGGGAGAGGGCCAGGGGAATGACACAGTTGCAGTTGTTTCATAAGGCATGCCACAGGAGAAGGTGGCCTTTGGGGCCGCTGCCTGCCTACTTGCCTTCCCTCTCTTTGTCTTTCCATCTCAGCTGCTCATCCATGGATCTCCCTCTGACAGCCCGCTTAGACGTTGAATATGTCAATAAAGCACTGTTAGAGAGAAAAGGACAGAGAGGAACAGGGAGAGGAAATAGGATGAGATGAAGAGCGATAAGAAATGACAGAGAAAGAGAGAGTCAAGCAACTAGTTCGACATGGCAGTCGACAGTACGGGCGACTGCCGACCGACTGATCTACGAAGAACCTTGCATCATAAACAACAAATCATTATTATTTGTTGATCAGTCAGTCAGTCAGTCACAATTTACCCATTAACTGTAGACCTACAGGTACATTGTGTCCCTACTTTGGGTTCATCTGTCTTGTTTTGGATAACAACATCCTAATCCCCATCACCGTCACAACCAGACAGGACCCTGGCCGTGACCCCGGTCCCTGCGGGTGTCGTACTGTGAGTTGGGATATGGTGACCCTGGCCGTGACCCCGGTCCCTGCGGGTGTCGTACTGTGAGTTGGGATATGGTGACCCTGGCCGTGACCCCGGTCCCTGCGGGTGTCGTACTGTGAGTTGGGATATGGTGACCCTGGCCGTGACCCCGGTCCCTGCGGGTGTCTCAGTGGGAGTTGGGATATGGTGACCCTGGCCGTGACCCCAGTCCCTGCGGGTGTCGTACTGTGAGTTGGGATATGGTGACCCTGGCCGTGACCCCGGTCCCTGCGGGTGTCGTACTGTGAGTTGGGATATGGTGACCCTGGCCGTGACCCCGGTCCCTGCGGGTGTCGTACTGTGAGTTGGGATATGGTGACCCTGGCCGTGACCCCAGTCCTTGCGGGTGTCTCAGTGGGAGTTGGGATATGGTGACCCTGGCCGTGACCCCACTCCCTGCGAGTGTCTCAGGGGGAGTTGGGATATGGTGACCCTGGGCGTGACCCCACTCCCTGAGGGTGTCTCAGAATGAGTTGGGATATGGTGACCCTGGCCGTGACCCCAGTCCCTGAGGGTATCTCAGTGGGAGTTGGGATATGGTGACCCTGGCCGTGACCCCACTCCCTGCGAGTGTCTCAGGGGGAGTTGGGATATGGTGACCCTGGCCGTGACCCCACTCCCTGTGGGTATCTCAGAAGGAGTTGGGATATGGTGACCCTGGCCGTGCCCCACTCCCTGTGGGTGTCTCAGAAGGAGTTGGGATATGGTGACCCTGGCCGTGACCCCAGTCTCTGTGGGTGTCTCAGGGGGAGTTGGGATATGCAGAAACACATTTCCATTGGACACTTGTACAAGTGTGTAACAGGACAAATGTAAGCAAATTATGATTGTTATTTAAGATAACATCCAAAAGACACGGTCATGTCAAATACTCTGAGTCTTTGTCCAACCAACTATGGTTGTAACGTGCCACAGAGGTTCAGCTAGGCTGGTCATGACTGGGAAGGGAGGGCTATGAGGGATGTGTGGAGGACAGATGGGACAAACGGACAAATATGAACAAAAATGTCTGGATTTCTTAACACACACACACAGAATGAAGGTCATTCTGAAGAAGACAGGTTGTATAAGAGAGCAGCCCTCATGCCAAACCTGAAGGTCCAACTCAATCCACCCACCATGCTGTTTACTAAAACAGAGCTGAGCTATGAGGCTTGTTTGGTAAACAGAGAGAGAGCAGCACACAGTTCTGTTCCTGTCACCCTGCTCCGGAACACAGGCCACCCGTGCATCCTTCTCCTCCTTCTCTGCCACCGAGGTGTGCTGTTGTGGAAACAGGGCCCCCAGCAGCCAGCCACGTGTCACACAGGGAAGGACATCCACACGTCCTTGGTTCGTTGTCACCTCCATTGCTCCAACTGCACAACATTGTTCTGTTCTCTAACTACTCTCTATCCTTCAATAGAAAATTAAACCATCTGCAGTAACTACTCTTCTAGTCTCTTAAGAATACTGTCAACAAGTTTATTTTAAAAAATAAAAATACATTTAAAGTGTTTTCTAAAACCAAATGACCCCTCCAAAACTACAGAGATGTTTCAGGCACCAAGGTGAGAGTATATTTATCTTTAAATAAATAATAACACAGATAGAAATCTTGACTACTACTATTATTAGAGTACGTTAAATCATTTATAATGGTAAAATATCTCATTAATGGTAAAATATCTCATTAATGGTAAAATATCTAATTAATGGTAAAATATCTCATTAATGGTAAATAACCTAATCAACTCCCTATCATTGAAGCTGTTTGTTCAGACACTTGCCTATTTCGGTCATCTCAAATAAATACCTTGGTCTCAAATAAAATATATATGAATTCAAAGCAAAGTAATATCTGTAGATATCCACCAGACTGGGGAAGAGAAGATCCAAAATGGTAAGGATTATCTCCATCCTTGTTAGTAGACATCGAGGTTAATAATTCCAGGAAATATATCTGGAAAGTAGTAAAGATAATCTTCAGTTAAAGTTCCTTCTTGGATGTTCCCCTGTTAAAACCATTGTGCTCTGATGGACTGAGACATGGCTCTTCTGTTTTTGTATGATTTTGGGGAAAATAGAGCTAAACACAACAAACACAGTATTGCTGGCTTTTTTGGGGGAAAATATTTGAAATGTCAACACAGGAAAAAACAGCAACATAAATGTTGGCCTGGTGAGGACTGAGGGGACAGAGGGGTTCACAGACTGTTTCAACAGCCAACACGCCAGGTGTTTCCTCACCAAATAAAGAGCAGCACTACCCTGATTATCATTTTTTTTAATCCCTGCATCGTTGGGAAAGGGCTCGCAAGTAAGTATTTCAGGTAGTCTACACCTTTTGTTTTCGGCGCATGTGACCAATAAAATGTGATTTGATTCACCCTATTCAGTTCACGCAGAATGGTTGGGTAAAATGTGTGAGGGAAAGTGGCCATAATATTTTGTGAAATGTTCTGTTGAAGGTCAGATTCCAAGCAAAAAAAACCCGACTGTATAATAATGGGTTTTAAAATAAAGCCGGAATAACAGCAGGTGAAAGTCTTGACTCAATGCCTAGAGAGGCTACCAACAGGACAACGCTCACACCTAGTGGAGGGATATTTCTACATCAGGGACGGGCAATTTTGAATGGGGGTGGAGGCCACAATAAAATCAGAACTCATTATGAGGGGCCGCAGTGCCTCACGGGTCTGTGTACCCACATATGCAGGGAGCCGGACCTAGCCTCAGTTACATTTTGTTGGGAGGCCCCCGTACCTTGCAAGGAAAAGATTTTAGCAGCCCCCCTCTTGACAGTGGAGAGAATAAATGGAAGGGAGTTAATTTGCTGTATTCCTACCCATTTTGCCATGGGCAGAGATAAGATTTTGCAATTGTATAACTCATTTCAAACAATCATACAAATTTTCCCATGGGGCAGAGAAAAATGTGATATTTTTTATTGCAGTTAATATATCTGAGTGAGAGTGACTAACAAAATCAATGGGGGCCCTGTGGTCTATAATTTGACCATGATTACAAGTTTAGCTGGCTAGACTAATTTAACAAAACATATTTTTGCTGACATGGGCTAATTGACTGTCAGTGAGTGACCTAACAGAAAAGCTGTGAAATGCATCTTGTGTAATCTACTCTTTTAACTCTTAACATTAGGTTGAGCTCCCTAATGTTCACATAGGGGGGGGGGGGGGGTTTATCTGCAGGCCCACATAAGAGGGTACCAGTTGCCCATCCCTGGTCTACATTAAAACGTGACACTACTGGCACCTTGTGGTTGTTAGTAATAAGATGAGTTATGGATGCGTGTACCAAATCAAATTCTATTGGTCACATACATATGGTTTAGCAGATGTTATTGCAAGTGTAGCGAAATGCTACTCAGTTTCATAGGCTAATTTTGGCCACAACCTGCTCCAAGAGCAAGTGCTATACGCATACAAAAAGACATTCAGCTCAACTTCTTTCAGATAAAGGAATTTAAGAAATGACAGTCTGTAAAATGAGAATTCATCAAAAGTGTATCTGTGAAAAGGTGAACGAACGTCTGCTCAGTTTGCTGCTACCAAGCATGGCCTACTAAGTTCATGTTTCCACCATAATGTTCATATACGTAATAATCATCTCCAACACCCACCTAGGCTTTTGCAAAACAAACATTGAGGACGTCCATTTTGTATCACCATCAGTGCCTTCATGATGTAAATGTATTCCCCCCTCTCCTAACGTAAAGAAGCAGACGTTGTATTGAGTTGTACCAACAAAAAACAGGTGTATTTATTGCATCAATACAACAGATCACCCACAACACACCTTCCTCAAAGAGTATGAAGAACCTCTGCAAAGGAGAATGTCAATAGCCTGTGACGAAATAAAAAATTAGAAGACAAGATAGAACGAAGACAAAACGATGAAAAAAAAACAATGAATCGGGGAGGATTTACCTACTAAATGTAAAAGTACGAGTTAGGATATTTTCAACTTGACCTTTATTTAACTAGGCAAATCAGTTAAGAACAAAATCTTATTTACAATGACATCCTAGGAAAAGTGGGTTAATTGCCTTGTTCAGGGGCAGAATGACAGATTTTTACCTTGTCAGCTCGGGGATTTGATCTTGCAACCTTTCGGTTACTAGTCCAACCACTAGGCTACCTGCCACCCCATAAGTGATACATTCGTTTACAACTGCAATGACCAAACATATCAGAACGAGATTGCAAAAAAGTATTTAATGATGTTTAACTGCGCAGGAACCATGTAGTCCCCTATGGTTAGAATTGGCTGTTCACGCCAACAAAAACACACAAGATACACTAATAAGCACATGATCTGTTACCTAACCCGAGTCTTTACCATTCAAACACAAGGCTTATCAACTCATAAAATCAGTGTGCAGATTTATTTTTCATACCAAAATGTATGTTTCATAGCAGTGCAACCGATAGCAAGTGTGACATTGAAATAACACAAGTTATGAAAGCACATAATACAATATAAAAACTGAATGTACTTGATAGGCATATTCATATCTGGCTGTAGACAACGCATGAATGCCACCAAACGAGGAAAATAAAGTTATGTCCTTTTTCAAGTCAGCACCTATTTAAAATACCAAAAATTGCTGTGTCAACCTTCATAGGCCCCATTTACATTTAATAACCAAAACAAACAAAGATGACTTGGGGGGGGGGGGGGGGGGGGCATCGATGTATACTGAGACTGAAATACAACACCACCCTGTAGCTTGGCTCTAGTGTTAGTCAGTTCATTTCACCCCCCCCCCCAATTGATTCTGCCTACAGCCAGACATTCTCAGATACAATTTGAGTCTGATAGCCAGAGAACATGTTCAGAGGGGTTTGGGCAGGGCAGAGACCTCCTCGAAACACTCATCATAGGCCTCCTTATAGTCCTCATGAGATTTGATCATGATGACGCAGGTGGGCCGCTTTGAGCCTGCAGACGAACCAAGGTCCTGAGGAGATAGGGACATGGCAGGGTTACTTTAAAAGGTATTTGTTACAATTGATTTCATGGGAGAACCTCAATTGCATACTCCTCACATCCTTCTCAAAACTCATTGAAAAAGAAAGACAGAGGTTTGTTATATTGTACATTGCTCTCCATGACTCTTTTTGTATAACTCCGTGGACAATGACGTGATATACGAATTCAGACATTTTTATGCACTTCCGCAGTTAGGCCTTTTAGTTTGGAGAACTCACCACTTTTGAGGGAATATAGGCATATGGCAGACTCCTGTCCTCACACATGACGGGTAGATGGCAGTAAACATCGATTGGAAGAGTATCTCCAGCCAACACCACAATCCTGCAAATAAAGAATAATTGTATATAGATAATCATGCATATGATCTGAGCCAGAACTTTAAATATCGAACGTAAGCAAACTATTAAAACAGTACGGGCTAAATGAATTCAACTTACCCAATTTCTCCTTTGTTAATGAACTTCTGAACTTCTTTCACGCCACGGCGAATTTGTTTGAGCTTAGATGCTGAAAATGACAGAGTTGCACGTAAAAAAGACGGAAAGTTAGCTGAAGTAGCTAGCACCACTCAGCTCACTTGCCAACTACTAACGTTAGCAAATGTCCTAGCTAACTAACTGTTCACCAATCTAACATTAGCAGGCTGACTAACGTTACATTGCTGGATACTACTGGAAAATGTCGACCACATTCTTGGCATTTAATTGTCAATATGAAAATATGTATAGTTTACCTTTTTTGACACATTTGTAGAGCTTCTTGCTTAGCTTCTTAGTGGCCAGTGGATTAGCAATTGGGTTGATGTTTGCAATCAACTCTTGATACGACTTCTCTGTCCCTACAGTCTCCGTCGCTCCAGCCTCCTCCTCCTTGATGCCTTTGTCCTTCTTTACCTTGGTCATGTTTCTGAGGGATAACGCAGAAGTTACTTACAGTTTTAGTTAGTTTGCAGCGTGCTACGTTGCAAGTGCGAAAAAAGCTACACACGTGTTGCCAGTGCAGCGCTGTGAAGCAGGTCAGAAATACTTAGCAGTTCCGGGTCAAGTATTTTTGCAATCTTTCAGAATAAGAGTTCCGGGTGCCAGTGCACCGCTGTGAAGCAGGCAAGAATAATTTTGTAATTCTGGGTCAAGTATTTTTGCAATCCTTCAGAATAAGAGTTCCATTCTGTATACCTTTAAAATGAATAAATAGGGTGAAAATGACGGGAAATGTGCACAATTATCGATATATTATATACTAGCTATTATACAAATAATAATTAAAAGTATTTGTGACATATGTGATTATTTTATTTTAAATGTGTTCAAGCCTAAATGGTCAACAATATTTTTGGTGTGTGTGTACTCATAATTTACTGCACTGTACACAATATTCTGTACTTTGTGTCGGATGTAAAAGGGGGGGTCCATTCTACTCTGGAGCCCTTATAGTTTCCAAATCCACAGAGTTTACACAGAGGACCATCATCTGAGGCCCTTAAAGAGTGGCGTAACAGCTTAAATACAATATGTTTTTCATATTGGACTTACATATAACACAGTACACAGTTATCTGTACAAAACAGATCAATTTGAACAAAAATCTAGGTCATAGGAAGTGTTGCTGGACTTTTACAGTGATCAAACGGATTAAAATGGGGTGCCTGCACACTATATGTTACAAATAGAGCATTGTACAGGAAAAACTATAAATTGTTTATGTCCATAAAACCAGGGTCCAGTTTGCACTTTAGCACTGTTCTCTGCTGATTGACTGATTCCGGACCAGGGTTGGGGAGTAACAAATTAATTACATGTAAGGGATTACAAAAAAGGCACAAGTTTAAATTTGTTCCACCTGAGTGAGTCTGACCACAAGTCAGAGACCACTATGATGACACCAAATGTGTTTGATGGATCGCGGGAAAAGAGCAGGAATATTTTTTGGTAGGCTACAGTCCAAGCTATGTCTTCCAATGGTACGACTGCTGTCAGCATCCAAAGATTATCCAACTTGAATAAACGCTTGGAGGTAAAGATGACAGAAGTGGTGTAGTCTACGGCAATACGGATATCACTTATTATTAATATATACATAGCGAATTGATGTGAATCACACTGCTGCTCTCTCATTTAGCTCTCATCTAAATGTGTATTTGAATCCAATAATGGTTGATTTCAAGAAGTTTAAGCTGCCTATCTATCATTGTTTTTGAAACCAGTGGACAGCTTGCTCAATCTAATTCATGCTGATAAAATCCATAGGCCTGATGGACACATGCTCAAGCTTGCACACTTTTGATAGACTTAAAGGGACAATCTGTAATTGTTACATCCATTTTTGGACTTATAAATTATATATACTGAATATCTATCTATCTAGGTAGAGTTCCAGTCAAAAGTTTGGACACACCTACTCATTCAAGTGTTTCTTTATTTTTTAAATTATTTTCTACATTGTAGAATAATAGTGAAGACATCAAAACTATGAAATAACACATATGGAATCATGTTGTAACCAAAAAGTGTTAAACAAATGAAAATATATTTTATATTTGAGATTCTTCAAAGTAGCCACCCTTTGCCTTGATGGCAGCTTTGCACACTCTTGGCATTCTCTCAACCAGCTTCATGAGGTAGTCACCTGGAATGCATTTCAATTAACAGGTATGCCTTCTTAAAAAGTTAATTTGTGGAATTTATTTCCTTCTTAATGTGTTTGAGCCAATTAGTTGTGTTGTGACAAGGTATGGGTGGTATACAGAAGATAGCCCTATTTGATAAAAGACCAAATCCATATTATGGAAAGGACATCTCAAATAAGAGAAATGACAGTCCATAATTTCTAAGACATGTATGTCAATCCGGAAAATTTCAATAACTTTGACATTTTCTTCAAGTGCAGTCGCAAAAACCATCAAGCGCTATGATGAAACTGGCGCTCATGAGGACCGCCACCAGAAAGGAAGACCCAGAGTTTACCTCTGCTGCAAAGGATAAGTTCATTAGAGTAACCAGCCTCAGAAATTGCAGACCAAATAAATGCTTCACAGAGTTCAAGTAACAGACACATCTCAACATCAACTATTCAGAGGAGACTGCATCAATCAGGCCTTCATGGTCAAATTTCTGCAAAGAAACCACTCCTAAAGGACACCAAAAAGAAGAAGAGACTTGGTTGGGCCAAGAAATACAAGCAATGGACATTAGACCGGTGGAAATCTGTCCTTTGGTCTGATGAGTCCAAATTGGAGACTTTTTGTTCCAACCGCTGTCTCTTTGTGAGACACAGAGTAGGTGAATGGATGATCTCCCCATGTGTGGTTTCCACTGTGAAGCATGGAGGAAGAGGTGTAATGTTGTGGGGGTGCTTTGCTGGTGACACTGTCTGATTTACTTAGAATTCAAGGCACACTTAACCAACATGGCTACCACAGCATTCTGCAGCGATATGCCATCCCATCTGGTTTGTGTTAAGTGGGACTATCATTTGTTTTTCAACAGGACAATGACACAAAACACACCTCCAGGCGGTGTAAGGGCTATTTGACCAAGAAGGAGAGTGATGGAGTGCTGCATCAGATGACCTGGGCTCCACAATCACCCCGACCTCAACCCAATTGAGATGCTTTGGGATGAGTTGGACCGCAGAGTGAAGGAAGAGTGAAGAAAAAGGGACCGCAGAGTGAAGGACCGCAGAGTGAAGGAAAAGCAGCCAACGATGAGTGTACTCAGCATATGTGGGAACTCCTTCAAGACAGTTGGAAAAGCATTCCTCATGAAGCTGGTTGAGAGAGAATGCCAAGAGTGTGCAAAGCTGTCATTAAGGCAAAGGATGGCTACTTTGAATAATCTTAAATATACTTTGATTTGTTGAACACTTTTTTGGTTACTATATGATTCCATGTGTTATTTCATAGTTTTAATGTCGTCACTATTTTTCTTGAAAATAAAAGAGAGCCGCACACTCTAGGAGCTCAGATGCAAAAATGTACTATCCAACGTTTCGACAGACAAGCTGTCTTCATCAGGGTATAATCACGAACACTGAGAGATGACTGGTTTATAGTGTCAAAAGACACACAGGTGTCTGTAATCATGGCCAAGAGTGACCTAATAGCATTGGTTAATTCTCTAATATTAAAAAAATGGAATACAAAGAACAGCATACAAAAAAACAAATGGATAGCATACGATCATAGATTCATTTAGACTACACAAGCTTACAAACAATTACAATGGCAAAGTCACAATAATGGCTTCAGATCAAAGTCTACGTTGAGACCGAAGGGAGCAAGGGTCTTTAAGTTAAAGATCCAGGCAGCCTCTCGTTTTAACAATAAATTATCAAGGTCACCCCCTCTCCTAGGGAGGGTGACATGTTCGATGCCAATATAACGCAGAGACGAAATCGAGTGGCCTGACTCCAAAAAGTGAGCCGCAACTGGGTAAGTCAAGTTTTTGCACCTAATGGTGCTACGATGCTCTGAGATATGTACTTTTAATTCACGCTTTGTTTTACCCACATCATTTTTACCACAAGGACAAGTTATAAGATAAATAACTGCCTTAGTGGAGCACGTGATGACACCTTTGATTGGGATCGATTTCCCTGTTTCTGGGTGTTTGAAGGATCTACATTTATAAGTGCCATTGCATTGAGCACAGCCATTACACTCTGATTTACCACCCCAAGATATTCCTGAACAACGTCTATTTGCGCCTCTACTGGATGAGTGTACCAATTGATCTCTGAGATTTCTGCCCAGCGAGAATACGACCAAGGGAAATTCCGAAAACACATTACCGAGACTATCATCGGATTTTAGAATGTGCCAATGTTTGTGAACGACTCCCTTAATTTGTTCAGAGCGCTTTGAATAGCGGGTAGTTAGAACACAAGAATGCGTCTTTTTGCGAGTGTAACGGATGTGAAATGGCTAGCTAGTTAGCGGTGGTGCGCGCTAATAGCCTTTCAATCGGTGACGTCACTTGCTCTGAGACCTTGAAGTAGTGGTTCCCCTTGCTTCGTGGGTGACTCTTGTTGGTGTGCAGAGGGTCCCTGGTTCGCGCCGGTTCGGGGCGAGGGGACGGACGTGAAGTTAAACTGTTACACGAGATTGACCTTGATTTGTTTTGAATTTTCTCAATGGCAATATTAATCTGTTAATTTTTGTACCCCCTCTCCTTGAACTTTCTTTGCGTCTCAGCCATATTTCTGTCGAAATCTGATTGTTTTTTGCAAATTCTTTTGATTCGACAGAATTGGCTGTAGGGCAAATTATTTTTCAAGGGAAGTGGGTGACAACTATCAGCCCTCAACAAACTGTTACGATCAATATACCGTTTCCAAATAATGATGATCGGCAAGAAAACATTTGAGAGGATTGAAAAATCTCCATGTAACCCACATACAAATTAGCATAGTTAGGAGCCATGGGGGATCCCATAGCAGTACCCTTCGTCTGAATAAAGAAATAATTTAGAAACATGAAATAGTTATGTGTGAGTACTATTTCAGCCAATGTTATAATGCATGCACTGGAAGGTAGTTCATTAGGGTCACGTTGCAGAAGGAAATGTTCCATAGCTTCAATACTGCTCTCGTGGGGAATATTTGTGTATAACGACTCAACATCAAAAGTAACTAACAAGATATTCTCAGGGAGAGGATCAAGAGATCATACTGCTGGTGTCCTTTACAAAGGAGGGGAGCTGTTCTGCGATCATACTGCTGGTGTCCTTTAGGAGGAGAGCTGTTCTGCGATCATACTGCTGGTGTCCTTTACAAAGGAGGGGAGCTGTTCTGCGAGTGGTCTAATAAAAAAGTCAACAAAAGTAGATAGAGGGGCTGTTACTGCATCAATGCCCACTACAATAGGGGCCGTTACTGCATCAATGCCCGCTACAATAGGGGCTGTTACTGCATCAATGCCCGCTACAATAGGGGCCGTTACTGCATCAATGCCCGCTACAATAGGGGCCGTTACTGCATCAATGCCCGCTACAATAGGGGCCGTTACTGCATCAATGCCCGCTACAATAGGGGCCGTTACTGCATCAATGCCCGCTACAATAGGGCGCCCTGGAGGTTTTGTAACATTCTTGTGTAATTTCGGCAAAGTATAGAAAGTGGCAATTTTAGGGTGTTGAATAGCCAAAAAGTCATGTTCTTTTTTGGTTATCTGACCAGAACTTAAATACCCATCTAGGACAGTAAAGATAGTATTCTGAAATTGGGAAGTAGGGTCACTTCTGAGTTTCTTGTAAAAGGTGTTGACAAGCAGCTGTCTATGACACTCATGTACATAAACTGTCCCATCCATGAGTACAACCGACCCACCCTTATCAGCAGGGCGGGTAAGGACTGACGTATCAGATTGTACAACCGACCCACCCTGCTCAGCAGGGCGGGTAAGGACTGACGTATCAGATTGTACAACCGACCCACCCTTATCAGCAGGGCGGGTAAGGACTGACGTATCAGATTGTACAACCGACCCACCCTGATCAGCAGGACGAATCAGGACTGACGCATCGGATTGTAAATCAAGCAAAGCTTGTTTTTCATCCTTAGGTAAATTATGGAAAGAGTTTGACTCCTGTGTTCTTAAGATGTCCAACATCTTTTTCAACAAGTCTGCAATGTCTCGATAGAGTGATTGCGATTGGCTGGAGGTATAAAATAACTCTTGCTTCTAAAAGGAGTCGGGGTATGTGCAGGTGAGCAACCTACTGGTCCAATAGAAATATCAGGATTAGGGGAGCTAAAGTGTTTCTAAAAAACGTAAACATGTCTACCTTAACATCAACATCGTTGCACTGGGTTGTAGGCACAAAATAGAACCCTTTATTAAGCAAAGAGACATGGGCAGGGCTCAATATCTTGCTTGATAAATTAAAGACACTCAGTCCGGTGAGTTCGGGGACCGTGTGAACGGTATCCTCTGCCTCTGATAGTCAGTTCTTCTTACCCAGTCGGGTGCGGCATCTCGTCGATGCGCGTGCCTGCGGTCACCTCCGCCCTTCCGTCCGTCCAGTCTCTCGTTGAATAAAAAAAAACTACCACTGAAGCCGATGAGGCGCTGGTTGTAGAGCGTTGATCAGACGGGGGTGGATCGAAGTAAGCGGCATCCCTCCTGCGTCTGCCATGGAGAGAAGGAGCAGGACCTCCCTTGTCAGGGTTTCTCCAGAAGTAGACTTTATCCTCGGCCTTGTCTTTTTTGTCTTGGTTGAATTTCTTGATTTTAAGTTCCTTTTTTTCTGTAGACAACTTGTCCTGGAGCGCTTGGTTAGTTGTCATCAGTTCATTGAATATGCCATCATCATTAACAGCTATTTGTAGAGCTGTGCGTTTGTCTTTAATCGTGTTATCCATTTCAATAAAATCATTTTTCAACTGGTCAACAATTAATGTCATTAAATCAAGAGCATTTGTTCAGGATGCACACCAGCGCTCACAGAAATCATCTGTGCGCTGTCCCAATGATGGTTCTTTTTGCCACCTGAGTCCCGGTGGAATAATGCCTTGACGCACATAATCACTAACGCTTCGAACACACCGACTGCGTCATTGCGTTTCGATACACCAGAAGTACATTCATTTCCAATGGAACGCTGCATTTGCCTTGCAGCATTGCGTTGCAGAGGCAGTTGCAGTGCGTTCTGTGTGGTGCATACGTTCGATAAATCGAACGTATGCATCAAATTGTATGAGTGGACTTGACAGAGTAGCAAAATATGAATGTAGATTTTTTTGTTGTTGCACACATTCAGTAAAAAATTGGGATTACATAAAAACAGTTTGATTGCATAATTTCTTTACATTTTTTATTTATTTATTTGCCAAGTATATTATTTATTCGACACACGGTAATTTGACCAAATTATCAGGGGTACAGTAGTATCTACCATTTCCATTACTATTTATCTAGCATTCACACTCTTTCAAACATGAACATTTGGTAAAGTTATTAGGGGTAGTAACTAGCATAATTTATTTGACTATTTCTTTCACACACACCTCATTGGCTAGGTTAGCAAGCTAGGTTAGCTAGCTAGCTAACGCTAACTAGCCACATCTAGCACAAGCTCACTACTAAACTGACCTGGCAATCCTACTATCGTGGACACTTGTCTCCAAGCAGCATTTTTTGTGTTTATGTCCCTGTAGCTGTCAGCAGTTGTGTCAAAAAGACACGGTTTTGAGGATACTGCGAAAATGATTCTCTCCTCCATGTGTCCAACCGCATGCGACCATTTGCAAAAGGTACCTGCATCAGTATAGTTGCCTAGTTGCGCAAAATGTTATGCAGCAGTGATGCAATGACGCAGCCGGTGTGTTCGAAGCGTAAGAGTGACTATATGTAGACGTGTTCTCGTCTGGCGCTTAGATAAATGTAACAGTTCTTTCGAGAGGTCAGAATTACCTCCCGGCATGTCAAAAAGGGACTCCGATATAATGATCTTATCACGCTCCTTTTGGCTATATTCAAAGTAATCTTGTATGGGTCTATGACCAGTGTCAGGAAAATAATTATCATTCGGCATCGCTTTAGAGCTTTTTTGTAGGTAGGGTGCTGTTTACTGGGTAACAGAACAATCTAGAAGAAAAATAAACGCACACCTATTTAGGCGAGGTGCTGGCTAGCGGAGTAGAAAACTTGAAAATAAAGGAGAGCCGCACACTCTAGGAGCTCAGATGCAAAAATGTAATCACCAACGTTTCGACAGCCACACTGTCTTCATCAGGGTATAATCACGAACACTGAGAGATGACTGGTTTATAGTGTCAAAAGACACACAGGTGTCTGTAATCATGGCCAAGAGTGGCCTAATAGCAGTGGTTAATTCTCTAATATTAAAAAAATGGAATACAAAGAACAGCATACAAAAAACAAATGGATACCATACGATCATAGATTCATTTAGACTACACAAGCGTACAAACAATTACCATGGCAAAGTCACAATAATCACAAGAATGGCTTCAGATCAAAGTCTACGTTGAGACCGAAGGGAGCAAGGGTCTTTAAGTTAAATATCCAGGCAGCCTCTCGTTTTAACAATAAATTATCAAGGTCACCCCCTCTCCTAGGGATGTAGAAAACAATGTAGAAAATAGTAAAAGTAAAGAAAACCCTGGAATGAATCAGTGTGTCCAAACTTTTGACTGGTACAGTATATAATTTCACATGTAAATAGCACTTTTCAGTAGTGCTGAAAGCATGCCATTACATGAGCGCAGCTCGAATCAATGAGCCCAATCAGTCCTCCATGACAACAAAATCATAAACAACAGAGTAGGGCTGGCTAATAAGTCCTATTCTTGAAGCTCAAGGGGTGTAACATTTATTGGAATGACTGGAATTCTGATGGACTTTGTTTTTTAATGTAAAGATATAATTTAATCGTAGTATTATATGTAGTAGAAAGCGATGGGTTAGAAGAAGCCTACATAACCAACCCATAAAGTAAAATGTAACATCCATATATGGCCAGCTATGTAAACTTTAACAATGATTTATGCTGCAATAGATGTCATTCAATTGATAACATACATTTTTGTCTTCTTCGAATGCCTCTTAAGGGGAAAGTAATCTAAAAGTAACGGAATGTAATCAGATTAGGCTACTGAGTTTGGGTAATTCAAAAGTTACGTAACTGATTACAATTGTATACAGGTAACTAGTAACTGTAACGGATTACTTTTATAAGGTAACCTACCCAACCCTGTTCAGGACTATAGTTTAATTACAAAACAATATATGAACTATTTTAGCCTACTCTTTGCTTCCAGTGTGAAACAAAATGCCATTGTATACCAGACCTGCAGTCTTGGCTTGCCCTGTAATGGAGGTGACAAATTCCGACTATTAGCAGGTGATTAGATGAGAAGCTGCGTGGAAACAACGTGATGCACAAAGGTGAAGGTAGCGGTCCTGCTGCTGGGTTGTTACCCTCCTACGGCCTCCTCCACCTTTTCCTGATGTACTGGCCTGTCTCCTGGTAGCGCCTCCATGCTCTGGACACTACACTGACAGACACAGCAAACCTTCTTGCCACAGCTCGCATTGATGTGCCATCCTGGATGAGCTGCACTACCTGAGCCACTTGTGTGGGTTGTAGACTCCGTCTCATGCTACCACTAGAGTGAAAGCACCGCCAGCATTCAAAAGTGACCAAAACATCAGCCAGGAAGCATAGGAACTGAGAAGTGGTCTGTGGTCACCACCTGCAGAATCACTCCTTTATTGGGGGTGTCTTGCTAATTGCCTATAATTTCCATCCACCTTTTGTCTATTCCATTTGCACAACAGCATGTGAAATTTATTGTCAATCAGTGTTGCTTCCTAAGTGGACAGTTTGATTTCACAGAAGTGTGATTGACTTGGAGTTACATTGTGTTGTTTAAGTGTTCCCTTTATTTTTTTGAGCAGTGTATTTTTTGAGGCAGTATCCTAGTTAGATCATGTTGCTACAGGTTAGTATCACCCCAATCACCATATATATTTTTTGAGGCAGTATCCTAGTTAGATCATGTTGCTACAGGTTAGTATCACCCCAATCACCATATATATTTCTTTCTTAAAATGACGTGGAAACAATGTTGATCCAACCAGTTTGTGCCCATTGGGCTGACTCTACCCATGAGACGAAGAGGCTCTTGCATATCATTTGAAACTTCTGTTTTACTGTTGATGATTTAACTTCATTGTGATATTTGTTATTAAAAAAGTATAATTTGTTGACCAAATTGCATCTCTCTTTACTTTTTGAATAAAACATACTGTTTGTTTGTAGAATGAGTGTATGGAGTGTAATCCCTGTGGATTTGGAAATTATAAATTCTCCTGAGTAGAATGGACCCACCTTTTTACTGCGACATCAACATACAGAGAATTGTGTATGGTGCAATATGTATGTCCAACATGAAAAAACGCAATTGGATTTAAGCTGATTGGCCACTCTTTAAGGGCTGCAAAATGAGCAGCGACACTCCTTGGTGTATACATTCTGTGGATCTGGAAAATAGAAGTGCTCCTGAGTAGAATCCCCCCCTCTCCCTATTGCGACACAATGTAAAGGAAAATGTGTACGGTGCAATATGTCTATTATAAAAAACATACTGAACACCGTGCAATACAAATGGGCTGATTAATGGGATTTAAAAGTTGTTTTTTTCAAGTTGATTAGTATAATAATGATAATAATGATTATTATTGTTAATAATATTAATAGTAGCATATTTTTTTAAATATTTATATTACTGTTGTTACCATGATAACTATCTAGTAATCATTAATTAATGCAGTTAACAATAACGTCACTGTTATATTATTTGTGCTATAAAGGCGATAAACTTTTTTCCTTTTTTCATATTGTTAAACCAAATGCTTGGTCTGCTAACGTTTCTAGATTATGTCACGAATTTCAACCACTTGTATAATTTTCTACATGCATTGTGTAGTGGAGCTGCATAAGTGTTGCTCTCCACTTTCTGGAGGACAGAGTTTTAAAATCAGTGGAATTAGAGTTTGTTAGCTAAAGAGATGGAGAAAACACCTGTCTCCGGATTATATCTTCAAAACTAAGGGCAACCGTGGTATGGCATTCCTGACACGTCCATCATGCATGATGATGTAGTGGGGCCTTTCAGACCTCTCCAGTGTCAGCTCTACAGGTGGAGATGGGGAGATGTTATCCATTACAGAAGGCAACAGCTGGCAATAAACTATCGGGTTAACTTACAGGGCATGGGGTGTGTAACGGCAGTCTATTTCGTCCTCCTCATCGGATGAGGATAGGCGAGAAGGATCGGAGGACCAATTAACAGCGTGGTAAGATTCCATGATTTAATAACAAGAAAACTAGACAAAATACAAAACAACAAACGTACTAACCGTCACAGTCCCGTGTGGCACAAACACTGACACAGGAAACAACCACCCACAAAATCCCAACACAAAACAAGCCACCTATATATGATTCTCAATCAGGGACAATGATTGACAGCTGCCTCTGATTGAGAACCATATTAGGCTGAACACAGAAACAGACAAACTAGACACACAACATAGAATGCCCACCCAGCTCACGTCCCGACCAACACTAAAACAAGCAAAACACATAAGAACTCTGGTCAGGACGTGACAGGGTGTCTCACCCCACGAGGCATGTTGGGAACGTGGACAGAATAAAAGCTTTGGATGGGTGGGTTATAACCAGGCGAGGAAAATGGGATTATATGGCAGAGTTTAACCCCACGGTACCCATCCCTGTGAGTCCACCATGGCTACACCCACCTACAGTACTTCATTTACAAGTGTTGGAGAGAGTACGGAAAGACAGGGAGGGAGTTGATCCATCTGAGTTATTTAAAAGACACCTGGATACTGTATATCAGGATTTAATGCCCATACATACACTGAGTGTACAAAATATTAAGAACACTTGCTCTTTCCATGACAGACTGACCAGGTAAATCCAGGTGAAAGCTATAATCCCTTATTGATATCACTTGTTAAATCCACTTGAATCCGTGTAGATGAAGGGAAGGAGACAGGTTAAAGAAGGATTTTTAAGCCTTCAGACAATTGAAACATGGGTCGTGTGTGTGTGTGCCATTCAGGGGGTGAATGGACAAGACAAAGTATTCAAGTGCCTTTGAACGAGGTATGGTAGTAGGTGCCAGGTGCACCACTTTGTGTCAAGAACTGCAACGCTGCTGGATTTTTCACGCTCGGCAGTTTCCTGTGTGTATCAAGAATGGTCCACCACCCAAAGGACATGCAGTGGTGGGAAGCATTGGAGTCAGCATGGGCCAACATCCCTGTGGAATGCTTTTGACACTTTGTAGAGTCTATACCCCTGACGAATTGAGGCTGTTCTGAGGGCAAAAGGAGGTGGAGGGTGCAACTCAATATTAGGAAAGTGTTCTTAATGTTTTGTACACTCATGAACAGGTCAGACTGGGTCAGCCTTTGTTGTTCAGGAAAGTGGGGTGGCAGTCAGGAAACGTATTACCGACCACATGGCTGTATACACGGCAGAGCTGAGGGCCGTACTGTTGGCCTTGCAGTGGCTGGAGGAAGTCATGCCAAAAATAATAGTTATATATAATGGTGTAAAGTAACTAAGTAAAAATACTTTAAAGTATTACTTAAATAGTTTTTTGGAGGTGTCTGTACTTTACTATTTATATTTTTGACTACTTTTACTTTTACTTCACTACATTCCTAAAGAAAATAATTTTTACTCCATACATTTTCACTGACACCCAAAAGTATTTGTTACATTTCAAATTCTTAACTGGACAGAAAAACAATGGTCCAATTCACACAATATCAAGAGAACATCCCTGGTCATCCCTACTGCCTCTGATCTGGAGGACTCACTAAACAGAGAACATCCCTGGTCATTCCTACTGCCTCTGATCTGGTGGACTCACTAAACAGAGAACATCCCTGGTCATCCCTACTGCCTCTGATCTGGAGGACTCACTAAACAGAGAACATACCTGGTCATCCCTACTGCCTCTGATCTGGTGGACTCACTGAACAGAGAACATCCCTGGTCATCCCTACTGCCTCTGATCTGGAGGACTCACTAAACAGAGAACATCCCTGGTCATCCCTACTGCCTCTGATCTGGAGGACTCACTAAACAGAGAACATCCCTGGTCATCCCTACTGCCTCTGATCTGGAGGACTCACTAAACAGAGAACATCCCTGGTCATCCCTACTGCCTCTGATCTGGAGGACTCACTAAACAGAGAACATCCCTGGTCATCCCTACTGCCTCTGATCTGGAGGACTCACTAAACAGAGAACATCCCTGGTCATCCCTACTGCCTCTGATCTGGAGGACTCACTAAACAGAGAACATCCCTGGTCATCCCTACTGCCTCTGATCTGGAGGACTCACTAAACAGAGAACATCCCTGGTCATCCCTACTGCCTCTGATCTGGAGGACTCACTAAACAGAGAACATCCCTGGTCATCCCTAGTGCCTCTGATCTGGAGGACTCACTAAACAGAGAACATCCCTGGTCATCCCTACTGCCTCTGATCTGGAGGACTCACTAAACAGAGAACATCCCTCGTCATCCCTACTGCCTCTGATCTGGAGGACTCACTAAACAGAGAACATCCCTGGTCATTCCTACTGCCTCTGATCTGGTGGACTCACTAAACAGAGAACATCCCTGGTCATCGCTACTGCCTCTGATCTGGAGGACTCACTAAACAGAGAACATCCCTGGTCATCGCTACTGCCTCTGATCTGGAGGACTCACTAAACAGAGAACATACCTGGTCATCCCTACTGCCTCTGATCTGGAGGACTCACTAAACAGAGAACATTCCTGGTCATCCCTACTGCCTCTGATCTGGTGGACTCACTAAACAGAGAACATTCCTGGTCATCCCTACTGCCTCTGATCTGGTGGACTCACTAAACAGAGAACATTCCTGGTCATCCCTACTGCCTCTGATCTGGTGGACTCACTAAACAGAGAACATCCCTGGTCATCCCTACTGCCTCTGATCTGATGGAATCACTAAACACAAATGCTTAGTTTGTAAATTATGCCTGAGTTTTGGAGTGTGCCCATCGCTATCCGTAAATTAAAAAAAACTGTGAAAATGGCGCTGTCTGGTTTGCTTAATATAAGGAATTTGAAATTATTTCTACTTTTACTTTTGATACTTAAGTATATTTAAAACCATTAAAAAAAAAAAATTTAAACTTATTTTACAGGGTGACTTTCACTTGAGGCATTTTCTATTATGGTATCTTTGCTTTTACTCAACTATGACAAATTGGGTACTTTTTCCACCACTAATAAGTTGCATGAACTCACTCTGTGTGTAATAATTGTTATGATTACCCCATCTCTGTACCCGACACATACAATTATCTGTAAGGTCCCTCAGTCAAGCAGTGAATTTTAAACACAGATTCAACCACAAAGATCAGGGAGGTTTTCCAATGCCTCGCAAAGGGCACCTATTGGTAGATGGGTAAAAATTAAAAATTAAAAAAAGGAGACATTGAATATGTCTTTGAGCATGGTGGAGTTATAAATTATGCTTGGATGGTGTATCAATACACCCAGTTACTACAAAGATACAGGCGTCCTTCCTAACTCAGTTGCCAGAGAGGAAGGAAACTGCTCAAGGGATTTGACCATGAGGACAACAGTGATTTTAAAACAGTTACAGAGTTTAATGGCTGTGATAGTAGAAAACTGAGGATGGATCAACAACATTGTAGTTACTCCACAATACTAACCTAAATTACAGAGTGAAAAGAATGAAGCCTCTAAAGAACATACATTTTCCAAAACATGCATCCTGTTTGCAATAAGGTACTAAAGTAATATTGCAAAGAAATGTACTTTTTGTCCTGAATACAAAGCATTATGTTTGGAGCAAATCCAACATGGAGTACCACTCTTCATATTTTCAAGCATGGTGGTGGCTGCATCATGTTATGGATATGCTCATCATCGGCAAGGACTAAGGAGATTTTTTTCTGGGATAAAAATAAAACGGAATAGAGCTAAGCACAGGCAAAATCCTAGAGGAAAACCTGGTTCAGTCTGCTTTCAACAGGGAGACAGTCACCTTTCAGCAGGACAGTAACCTAAAACACGAGACCAAATATACACTGGAGTTGCTTACCAAGATGAGATTGAATGTTCCTGAGTGGCCTAGTTAGTTGTGACCTAAATCGGCTTGAAGAACTATGGCAAGACTTTAAAATGTCTGTCTAGCAATGATCAACAACCAACTTGACAGAGCTTGAAAAAGAATAATGGGCAAATATTGTACAATCCAGGTGTGCAACACTTTAGAGACTTACTCCAAAAGAATCACAACTCTAACCTCAGCTAAACGTGATTCTTAACACCTTTTTTTCAGCACTGAGCAGTTTTCAGGTCTGCTGAGCACAAACTTGAATGACATTCTGTGGAACTTCCGGCGCGCATTTACTGTGAACACTGAGGCTGTACCCCCTTTAAGTTACAGTTTTACTGTGAACACTGAGGCTGTACCCCCTTTAAGTTACAGTTTTAACAGTGGCCAAGTAGGTAACTGTGGCTATTTGATCAGAATGTAAACCTACCGTCAACAATGGAGAAAAATGCATCCCATGAAATGTTAACATGGAAATAGCTGTTCTGTCACTCAGTCTACAGTAGCAGCAAATGTGTGGTGTTCAATGTAGGCCTACATTCCATGAGACTATTGAAGAAAAAACATGCAGGGCTTGACATTTAGCAGTTTATCCACTTGTCCATCAGACAATGTGACTGAAAATGTTGTGTTTGATGCAAGAAACCACTTTACAAAATAAAAATGCACTATCATTCCCATAACATTATTGGCTACTTAGCTTATTCAAGACAGTCTGAAAATACAAAGCTGCCTGCCCCCTTACGACATAATAAAAGCTCTTCACCGGACTTCAAAGATGGCTAGAAATGCACAGGCTTTGTGCTCTTGTAGGAAGCAACCACTCCTCCATAGACATTAGCTATAACTAGGTTAATAACTCACTAACTAGCAAAGAATATGAACAAAAGTGCACACATGGGAACATGCAGCTCTCGCTTTGATAGTTTAATTTTTAAATGCAAATCTACTTTTGCTATATACACAGCAGTTCAAAGTGAATGGCTATTTGCATATAGGCCTACTGCAGCTCTGATTGGTTATGGCTCACTGGTCTGTGTAGAGTAGGTGGACGAGTCATGCCTGTCAATGCAATAGAATCCTACTCCCATGCTGCTCAGCCTACAAGAAAATCTTCTGCAGTTAGTATGCAAAACTAAATCGTGCATAGTTCATTTTCTTTCGGTATGTTACATTGAAAGTGGCTAATATTGCGTTGACTCAAGCACAATTCCCACAGTAGAGTGAAACGTTGATAGTGTTAAGTAAAGAAGTGGAAAACTCTAGTTCACTCTTGTGCTTCTCTGCTTGGGCTGATATTTCCTCTCTATTAGAGGGAACATCACTCAGGGGCTTGAACACTTTTCTGAATCAAGATATAGTACAGTTTTTATTAATAAAAAATACAAATAAAAAATCTTGCACTTTGGCATTAAATTAAATCCATTTTAAATCCTAAATTTGTAACAAAATGTTGAAAAAGTCAAGGGGTGTGTATACATCCGGAAGGCAATGTACATCAAATCATGTGTAGCACATAAGATCAAGCGCATCAATCAAAGTACAATTTAAATTAAGGGACAGATTAAAAAAATAAAAAAAATAATCAAAAGTAGAGAGAGGGGTTGGGTAGACGATATGAACCCACCTAACTGAAACCATTTCATTGTTGCATCATAAAAATTTACACAGTGCTCTTTGGGTAATGCTAAACAAAACACAACATCCAAATAAATACATAAATCTCAACATTTTCAAAGTAAAGTTGCAACCTTCATATAAAGACGCCGGTAACGGCACATTCTACGCAACCATCCCATCCCGTAAGATCACAGATTCTCTCTAACACCAAGATCTTCATTCTTACTTGCTCACGTACAGAAACAAGCACAATTGTGGAGGGCAGGGTGAATAATGCAACTTCTCCAAATGTACACAACTTCCACATGACTAAGTAAACTAAAAGGTTTTCATCAACCAGGTCTTATGAGGTATAACAATATCCTTGAGTATCTACACATATATGTGAATGTCAGTAAATAGCAAAACACATTCATATGACTAATAATAACAATAATAGATTTGCTTCATATAGCTAGCTTTTCTAATACAGAATCTCCAAGTCGCTTTAAAAACAAAACAATTCAGGCAGCTGGCAGTTCATTGGAGATGGTCTTCCACAGATAGATAATGATGCCGTTCAATAAAGGAGTAGCTTGAGTGGTGGTGGCGTCAATGGTACAGCCAGGGAGGGAGAAACATCAGTCAGACAGGCCAGGAGCTTTTCATCAGGCACTTCTGTCGTTGAAGTTCACAGTTACGGCTCTGTATAGGCTGGATCATTCACCACCGAAAGTGTAACACCCACCTGGGTCATCCTTCGGCAGCTATAAGAGCCTGAGAGACCACCACAGTTTGGCAGTTATCCTATGAGGCAAGCCTCTGTCATCCCCTACCAGCATAGTCCCCATCCTTCCAGAAAACGAGGCAGTTGGATCAAACATCCGGTACATCATTCAAGTTTAGAATTACCAGCTAGCCAAGATAAGTAAAGACTTGCCATAGTCAGTCCTACGAACAAAATATTGTAGCTCAACAGGTTATCAAAACACCCCAAAAATAAAAATGTAATTAAACACAAGAAAATCCCATAAAAATAACAAAGATGGGCACAGTCTCAAAGTTAAAGTACTTCTAGAACAACGTGACAGTGACCCTATTTTTTGATCAAGTAAACAAACAAAAAAATACAGGAAAAACTATAATACACAAATTCATACAGTACCAGTCAAAAGTTTGGACACAACATTCAAGGGTTTTTCTTTATTTTTACTATTTTCTACATTGTAGAATAATAGTGAAGACATCAAAAATATGAAATAACACATATGGAATCATGTAGTAACCAAAAAAGTGTTAAACAAATCAAAATACATTTTATATGGGAGATCATTTAAAGTAGCCACCTTGGTATTCTCTCAACCAGCTTCATGAGGTAGTCACCTGGAATTCATTTCAATTAACAGGTGTGCCTTGTTGAAAGTTAATTTGTGGAATTTCTTAACTTCTTAATGCGTTTGAGCCAATCAGCTGTGTTGTGACAGAAGATAGCCCTATTTGGGCTATCAATATTACGGCAAGAACAGCTCAAATAAGCAAAGAGAAACGACAGGCCATCATTACTTTAAGACATGAAGGTCAGTTAATCTGGAATGTTTCAAACGTTGAAAGTTTCTTCAAGTGCAGTCGCAAAAACCATCAAGCGCTATGATGAAACTGGCTCTCATGAGGACCGCCACAGGAAAGGAAGACCCGGAGTTACCTCTGCTGCAGAGGATAAGTTCCTTAGAGTTACCAGCCTCAGAAATAGCTTCACAGAGTTCAAGTAACAGTCACATCTAAACAACTGTTCAGAGGAGACTACGTGAATTAGGCCTTCATGGATGAATTGCTGCAAAGAAACCACTACTAAAGGACACCAAGAAGAAGAGACTTGCTTGGACCAAGAAACACAAGCAATTAGACCAGTGGAAATCTGTCCTTTGGTCTGATGAGTACAAATGTGAGATTTTTGGTTCCAACCACCGTGTCTTTGTGAGACGCAGAGTAGGTGAACGGATGATCTCCGCATGTGTTGTTCCCACTGTGAAGCATGGAGGAAGAGGTGTAATGGTGTGGGGGTGCTTTGCTGGTGACACTGTCTGATTTACTTAGAATTCAAGGCACACTTAACCAGCATGGCTACCACAGCATTCTGCAGCGATACGCCATCCCATCTGGTTTGCGCTTAGTGGGACTATTATTTGTTTTTCAACAGGACAATGACCCAATACACCTCCAGGCTGTGTAAGGGCTATTTGACTAAGGAGAGTGATGGAGTGCTGCATCAGATGACCTGGCCTCCACAATCACCTGATCTCAACCCAATCGAGATGGTTTTGGATGAGTTGGACCGCAGAGTAAAGGAAAAGCTGCCAACAAGTGCTCAGCATATGTGGGAACTCATTCAAGAGGGTTGGAAAAGCATTCCAGGTAAAGCTCTTTGAGAGAATGCCAAGAGTGTGCAAAGCTGTCATCCAGGAAAAGGGTGGCTACTTTGAAGAATCTCAAATATAAAGTATATTTAGATTTGTTTAACACTTTTTTTGGTTACCACATGATTTCATAATTTTGATGTCTTCACTAATATTCTACAATGTAGAAAATAGTCCAAAAAAAATAACAAAAAAAAATGGAATGAATAGGTGTCCAAACTTTTTACAGGAACTGTATGTACATAATTAATCTAGACAAAGTGACAACATTGAAAGTAAGTGAAATGATTGTTGCACATCTGGATCTGTCAGGTGCAGACGACCGTGAAGTACTAGAGAGAGGTCAGAGACTAGCACAAGCCTTAGTCCTGCTCCTGTGTCATCACAGCAATGCCCACCTGAGCATGTCGGATGGTGCGTCCATGGAGCTTGTACCCATCATGCTTCACCACAGCAACGGTGCCAGGCTCCCATCCCTCAGCAGGAGTGTGGCACACTATCTCGTGCTGGTAAGGGTCGTATTTAGCCCCAACAGGGCTCATCTTCATAAGACCGTGCTTTGTGAAGACCCCCTGCAGTCTGTCCTTGATCTGGGCCAGTCTCTGGTCCTCCTCCCCCTGCAGGTTTCCTGTCGTCTGCTTCAACAGGTCAGCTACCTCCACCAGGTCACGGCAGAAACTCTGGATCCCTGTAGGAGTGGAGCGGTAGGGAAGAGGGATTACAACTGCACAAAGTAGGAGGACCATACTTGGTATGGGTCAGAGATATCAGGGTAGGAGGACAAAACATCTCACCAAACAGCTTGGCGTCTTGAACAAACTTCTGAGTTCTTCTTCGAACGTTGTCAGAGTCAGCCATGACTCTTTTGTATCTTTCCTATAATACAATACAGCTTCGGTGAAAAAAAATAAATAAAATAAATAAATTTATATATACACAGATTCCGATGTTGACGCACTAAACAAGTTCTCAAACTCATTCCACATAGGGCTGAGTGTCTGTGAATTTTTGCTCTTCCCTTGTGCTTGATTGATGAAATAAAGTCACTAATTAATAAGGAACTCCCCTCAACTGGTTGTCTAGGTCTTCATTAAAAAGGAAAACCCCAAAACCTGCAGACACTAAGCCAGGGATTTTCAACTAGATTCAGCCGAGGGACACCAGTTGGGGAACCCTGCACTAGGCCCTCCGTGGAATGAGTTGGACACCCCTGCAATGAACCATTCACACCAACTATGGTGTGTTTCCCCCCCCCCACTTTCCTCCAAAATTCGCATAATGTCACCAACACTGCTGCGGTCATTCTCTGTGGCAATATGTTGTTCAAAGTGGCTGGAGAGGACACAATAATGAGAGAAAAATCATATACCACTGGAAAAACAATATGATAAGGCAAACATTAGGTTAAGCTTTACTATACTTTTATCATTTTATAGGATGAATCATGAAAGGTGCTTGGCCACGTTTCATTCAGTCCACCCCATTTATTACGCGAGAAAATGCAAAACCGGCACCTGTCGTCATTCCACGCAAAAATGCTGACCATCATGACGCTTGCTGCTTACAGTTCTCTTTCCATCTGATTAAAGAGATGCAGTCCAGACAGGCTAGGCCTGTTATAGGAAACTTTCTGAAAGGACATAGAGAATTAGCAAACCCACCCACCTAAAAGGACCCGTCAATCAAAGCCGCCTGTAGTGCATCTCACTCAGACATAAGAAAATTACATTTCTCCTTTTCCAAATATGGATTAAAAACCTTGCCTTAGCTTCAAATACTTGCTGTACCATATCAAAAACTAGTCTACATCATAGTATAATGCTAAATCAATGTAGCCTATCATACAAACTGACAAGGAAAGTTTTAAGGGGGAGGTATAGAGACAGCCGTGATACAGGCTATATGAAGATGAAATTGCCAACCATTACAAAATAGAAAAGCATGCAACCTGTCCACAGCCCAGCGATCGGCCGCCGATCCACAGCCCAGCGATCGGCCGCCGATCCACAGCCCAGCGATCGGCCGCCGATCCACAGCCCAGCGATCGGCCGCCGATCCACAGCCCAGCGATCGGCCGCCGATCCACAGCCCAGCGATCGGCCGCCGATCCACAGCCCAGCGATCGGCCGTCGATCCACAGCCCAACGATCGGCCGTCGATCCACAGCCCAACGATCGGCCGTCGATCCACAGCCCAACGATCGGCCGTCGATCCACAGCCCAACGATCGGCCGTCGATCCACAGCCCAACGATCGGCCGTCGATCCACAGCCCAACGATCGGCCGTCGATCCACAGCCCAACGATCGGCCGTCGATCCACAGCCCAACGATCGGCCGTCGATCCACAGCCCAACGATCGGCCGTCGATCCACAGCCCAACGATCGGCCGTCGATCCACAGCCCAACGATCGGCCGTCGATCCACAGCCCAACGATCGGCCGTCGATCCACAGCCCAACGATCGGCCGTCGATCCACAGCCCAACGATCGGCCGTCGATCCACAGCCCAACGATCGGCCGTCGATCCACAGCCCAACGATCGGCCGTCGATCCACAGCCCAACGATCGGCCGTCGATCCACAGCCCAACGATCGGCCGTCGATCCACAGCCCAACGATCGGCCGTTGATCCATGTTTGTGAAGCAATGGGTAGTTATGTTGACACTACATTTTTAATTAAAGTAGAGTGCTTTATCTAAATCTGTGCAACCACTTATTGATAAGGGTTAAATCTGGCAGATATTTACTCAGCCTATAGCACAGATTCACTTTAGCAGACCATATAATACATATATATACAGTTGAAGTCAGAAGTTTACATATACCTTAGCCAAATACATTTAAACTCAGTTTTTCACAATTCCTGACATTTAATCCTAGTAAAAATTCCGTCTTAGGCCATTTAGGATCACCACTTCATTTTAAGAATGTAAAATGTCAGAATAAAAGCAGAGAGAATGATTTATTTCAGCTTTTATTTCTTTCATCACATTCCAAGTGGGTCAGAAGTGTACATGCACTCAATTAGTATTTGGTAGCATTGCCTTTAAATTGTTTAACTTGGGTCAAAACGTTTTGGGTAGCCTTCCACAACCTTCCCACAATAAGTTGGGTGAATTTTGGCCCATTCCTCTAAGTGTATGCAAACTTCCGACTTCAACTGTAGTTTGAAACTTATTTCAAGCAATTTTTTAAAACTATATATAGGCTACCAGGCATAGAAGCATAGATCGATACCCTTAATTGCTAAATGGCTATAAAATAGGCGACAGCGTTGGCAATGAACTGGCGGGGTAGTTTGAATGGGTGAGAACAGCGTGATCCCATTGGCTAAACTTGACACATTGCAAATGTGTCAAGAGAGAACTGTCAGAGAGAAATGTATTATTTTATTCACACAAAGAATCCCCAGACCTATCAGTGGCAGTGTGCGTTATTTTGGTCAACAGCTTATTTTCGCATGCGAAAAGACACAAAAATCCAACCTGTATAAATAATTGACAGATTGCGGCAGGACGATATTTTGCAATTGGTGTGAACGACACCATAAACAAGACGTGCTCATAAATATTTTTATAGACTAATTGTTCGGACAAAAAGAACGGACTTTGTGAGAAAGGGCCTCTCACCATTGAGGCTCTTACCGTAAGCTCCCTGACCTGCTCCTCCAGCTTGCTGGCTCTCATCTCCAGCAGTCTCACATTGGTCCCCGCATGGCTGGAGTCATCTGTGGTGTCATCACCATGGCAATCATCACCTGCTCCCCACTGCTTTGCTGCTGTGCTGTAGAGGCCAATCACGGCGCTGGAATTAAAAATATTGAAGAGAAGAAATGTTCAGAATATCGGCCTCAATAGATTTTTTTACTTTGTGCCGTAATATTATTAGTAGCAATCAGGGCAAACCCGTAAAAACCCTTTATGTATGTTCCCCCAAGTACATCATGTGAAAGAATTTGCTGTTCAAACTATTTCCTTCTGAACAACATTTGACCCCTTAAAATCCTACTTAAATGTGGCTGAGCGCCAACATCTCACTTCTGTGGGATTTGTAACAGAGCTCAGGCTATAACCACTAACTAACTCAGGATCCCTTAAGCCTAGATCTTTGAGAAGAATGACAGTAAAAGATTTTGACAGAGCGTGGGTGTAAACATAGAAGTGTAAACTAGAGCAGTACCAATAAGTGCTTCATGCTTATCTAACACACTCTTATTCTAGTTCAAATAAACTGTTTAAAACAATAGATTCTAGATACAAGGATTGCCATATATGCAGTGCTATGTGAGGCATGATGCTTCAACTCAACATTGACTGAGAGACTGGAATTCAATCAAACCCGCCACAGCAAGGTTTACAATCTCTTGTTTACAAAGTATTGGCCTCGGCAAGGCAAAGTAAATATCAGCTAGCTAGTTAGCTAGCTAAATCAGTGGTAGCTAGCTAGTTAATGATAACAAGTTATCTAGTACTTGAACCAGTATCTGGGCAGAGGAGGAGACGATGAATATGACGAGTCTTGTCTCAAGCCCAGTTAGCTACCATTAATTTTGACATTAGACAGCACTGCAAGCGTTATGTCATATGTTTGTTACTCACCAAATATGGAGTTTCACTGAGCAACTATAGTAATTTACTGCTGTCACACCCAGTATGTACTATTGGTACTATACAGACAACTGGTAACTGACAAAAAACAAGGTCAAATTATGACGTCAATGATCTTAAAGTCAGAAAGTCGGAGCCTTAGAAAGATGCCCGAGTATCTGACTTGGAATTCTGGGTTGGATGAACGTTCAAAGCGATTTTCCCCAATATTTTCTGAGTTTCCAGTTGTCTTGAACACACTGAAGTTGCAGATATCCGAGTTTTCCCCAGTATTTCCTGAGTTTCCAGTTGTCTTGAACACACTGAAGTTGCAGATATCCGAGTTTTCCCCAGTATTTCCTGAGTTTCCAGTTGTCTTGAACACACTGAAGTTGCAGATATCCGAGTTGTTTTAAATGCAGCAATAATACCAGCGGAAAAAAAATCGGACATGATTGTACCACTAAGTTGAGAAATATGGACAGGAATTGTAGCAGTTTCTTGTTGTATTTGTCACAATTTAGTCCTAATCAACGCAAAGTTCTGTCAAAGTCACCACACAATTTGTTGATGTAGCCAAGTTTAAATGTAAGCCTAAAATATTATCAGGTTATTAGCCTACAGCTTAGTGAAAATGACATTAGTGTTGGCTTACATTTGACTGAAAGATGTCAGCCAGCTTGTTGGCTCTTTTCTCAACCCTTGCACCTGGCTATCAGGGAGATTTCAGGAAGGTTGTGGTTGTTTTTACTTGATGATAAACCACTTATTGTGGTGACTTTGACACAGGGAACATATCTGATTCAATATTTTGGCACTTGTTTCCCACATATAAAAGTGGTGGATTTAACCAGTGGTGTATAGTACTTTAGCAGATCACATATATAGATATATATTTATTTTAAACTTCGTGCCGTAATATTATTAGTAGCAATCAGGGCAAACGCGTAATATATATACACTGCTCAAAAAAATAAAGAGAACACTTAAACAACACAATGTATCTCCAAGTCAATCACACTTCTGTGAAATCAAACTGTCCACTTAGGAAGCAACACTGATTGACAATAAATTTAATTAACATGCTGTTGTGCAAATGGAATACACAAAAGGTGGATGGAAATTATAGGCAATTAGCAAGACGCCCCCAATAAAGGAGTGGTTCTGCAGGTGGTGACCACAGACCACTTCTCAGTTCCTATGCTTCCTGGCTGATGTTTTGGTCACTTTTGAATGCTGGCGGTGCTTTCACTCTAGTGGTAGCATGAGACGGAGTCTACAACCCACACAAGTGGCTCAGGTAGTGCAACAAAGCCAACACCTTTCCTTCCAGTTCTCTGCTGCCAATGACTGGAATGAATTTTAAAAATCGCTGAAGTTGAAGACACATCTCCCTCACTAACGTTAAACATCAGCTATCTGAGCAGCTAACCGATCGCTGCAGCTGTACAAAGCCCATCTGTAAATAGCCCATCCAATCTACCCAACTCATACCCATATTGTTTTTATTTACTTTTTTTGCACACCAGTATTTCTATATGCACATCATCATCTGCACATCTATCACTCCAGTGTTAATTTGCTAAATTGTAATTACTTCGCTACTATGGCCTATTTATTGCCTTACCTCCTCACGCCATTTGCACACACTGTATATAGACTTTTTTCCTATTGTGTTATTGACTGTATGTTTGTTTATCCCATGTGTAACTCTGTGTTGTTGTTTGTGCACGGTTTTGTTTTATCTTGGCCAGGTCGCAGTTGTAAATGAGAACTTGTTCTCAGCTGGCCAACCTGGTTAAATAAAGGTGAAATAAAATAAAAAATAAATATGTGATGTGATTTGTTAGACAACACTGGGGAGTTTCTGCTGTTTGATGAGTTCATTGGTAAATTTCAGGGTAATATTACTCAGAGAGAATATATGAAGGTTTACAAAGCAATTCCACTTCCTATACTTGGGACTTATTAAGAACACTTTATTATATTATGAGGTTGTTCCCACTTTCCAAGTTCACAAACAAATGACTTGAACCTTTTGGACAGAAAAAAAAATCAACAATAAGTGGATGCAATTGGCAATTAATTAAGTAATTTTGGTGATAATAATTCAATATATTGCTATGGAAGTGACCAACCCATGCTATGGTCAAAAGCAACTACCTTTACCCTTAATTGTCCCGTTATCCCAAAAGTTAAAGTAATTTATATAAAAAAAAAATCTTCCATCTACCCCGTTAATGATTTCTTGCACAAAAGGTTCAATTTTGACAAAATGCCTTGTGCTTTTTGTTCCTCTGACTCAGAATCTATAGAGCATTTTTGTCATGCCGCCATTCTAGTAAACTATGGATTGAAATTCATGAATGGTTGTGTATAAATTCTCCAAATCTACCTATGTTTACATTTGATGATGTTGAAAGGCATTATGCTTGTCCTTGTAATTCCTTGTAAATCATTATTATTTTTCTTAAACAGTATTATTCTCTGGTGTTTTATTATTTAATTGTTTCATTGTAGTCACATGAATGTCCCTGTATTGATGTGTAATAATGGTATTATTGTTGGAGAAAAAAATATATAAATCTATCTAGTTAGTGACAGCTAGCTAGCACACCGCGTCGCCAACGCCTGCTGTGTACCGGAGTCAGTGTCCTCCGCTCCCGCCTACCGAACATCTTCCCTCGATGTCGCTAACAGAACTGCAGGAAAACATTGCCCCACGGGCGGAGGACACTACCGGTGTGTACTAGCTACTGTTGTCGCCCCCGCCTCTTCTTCTGTGGGGTTTATCGGCTGTTGGCATCCGACGTTATGGTGCATTGCCACCTCCTGTACGGGAGCGCCCCTGCCTCCCGCCCACGTACTGGTGCCATGGTGTACACATTTACCAATAGAAGTATAAAGATGGGTTCCTGCAGATGTAGGCTGGACAATAGAACGAGTCAAAATTCACCCAATGGCAAAAGAGCATTGGCTAAGATGGAACACTAGCGCGAGCCCATAGCAAATTCACATTTACATTTAAGTCATTTAGCAGACAAATGAATGGAATCGAACGTTCTGTTTTGACTGGAGTGACGCTTAGAATTTAATTTAGCCTAAATGGCACCAAAATATATATCCCTTTTTATTCTGTTCTTAGGACAAAAAAGAAAAATAACAATTCGTGAAGAAAGTAAACATCCGCACCTCGATGGTACCAAGTGTGCTTATGTCTGCATAACGAGGAAGTAGGGGGGGGGGGCGGGTGGGAACTTTTGACTATTTCTGGTTTAGCGATGATGACAGCAGAGTACGCTGTCCAACCTTACGTAATTAGAAAGAGGAGGTTATCTTGATTAAAATGGTGTCCGACTTGAAAAACATTCATAATATACACATTGCGAGATATTTGGCGAAATATACCAGCATGCCTCTCCATAGGAAAACAATGGGGTGAGCTCAGCGTTCCAAGGGCAAAAGGTATTTTGGGGCTTGCGTTCGATGACAACCGAGTACGCTGCGCATCCTTACACAATTAGAAAGAGGAGATTCTTATGATTAAAATGGTGTACAATTTGAAAAAATCTAAATATACTGATTGCGAGATATTTGGCAAAATAGAGAGCCATACCTATATTTCCCTATAGGAAACAATGGGACGACAGAGTTCTATGAGTAATTTTGTGTTGTTTACATTTGAACTACCAACAACGTGGGCAGGTCTCATTGCCAACAATAGCAAAGCAGGCATTGTGACATAGTACAATAAGGCTGGGAATAGAAAGTTCGGTAGGCGAGTTGGTGCCACGGTGCTCAATAGAACTAACAGAGCTGGCAGGGTGAAAAAGGCCCTAAAATAAGGCATATTTTTTAATGATTACTTAAATTACGGCAAGCAGCTGGGACATGTGGTAATATTACGAAACTGGCCTCATCGGCTGATGAAATGAACTACTTTTTAATCAGAAAAAAAGTATTGTTAAAAATGTCATGACACTGATGTTTTTCTGATAAAAGCTAGTTCATTTCATCAGCCGATGAGGCCAGTTTCGTAATATTACCACAAGTCCCAAAAATGTCATGACACTGATGTTTTTCTGATAAAAACTAGTTCATTTCATCAGCCGATGAGGCCAGTTTCGTAATATTACCACAAGTTCCAGCTGCTTGTTTTGAAATAATCACGAAAAAATAGGCCTTAGTTTAGGTCATTTTTCAGCCTGCCAGTTCCTGTGCCACCAACTCGCCTTCCGAACTTTCTATTCCAGCCTAGGATCGCCCCGAATTGCGGGCTGCAGTTCCACCCTTCTCGAATACAGCGTTTATAGGTCAGAAAGAATCTGGAGACAACTCCGCCACATCTCCATTTGTCTTATCACCACACCAAACGAGTACCTTGGGAAAACGGATCCCCCCTTTGTATATTCAAGGTCAGAATACGTGCTTAACTAGGGCCTGAATTCCCCCCTAGCTAACGTTAGCTAACTAGCTAACACTGGCTAGTTTGTTGAAAGTGTTGTCTTTACTTTACCGTTTGCACTGTATTTTAAATGGCTAGAGGAGTAGCTATATGTTGCCAATACTCACCTGCAATCATTCGACAAGAGGAGTTGTAATCTGCCGACGCAGTTTAGATTTTTCCGAGCCGAGAAAAAACAACGTATGGCCATATTTTTTAGATTCCGTTAAAATTCACTGCAGCGGAAGTTTAGGCCAGCCAACTGGTCGTCACTAGTTACCACAGCCACAACATCCCAAACCCCGCCTATTTCTACAATTTATCAATTTATATTTAAAATATAAATTGATTAACATTGATAACCTTAAATGGAGCCCAAAACATTAGTTTTCATAAATGTTTACGATATTTTGGCTGTGCAATATAGAGGAAACCAGCCGTTCGAGTTTTCTTCCTTTGGGCTTTTATGGCGGAGTGCAAACCCGATGGTGCATTACCGCCACCTGCTGGATTGGGGTGTGGTAGCGACTGGGACTTGGTTCTTACTGTTTATATTCTAGTTAGGAAAAGTATTAACGCTTTGAGGATGTCTTCATCAGACTGTTGGACATAGCGGCTCTGGAGCTCGCCAGCTTTTTCCCATTTGCTGGTTAAATCGACTGTTCATTTATACCTCAGTGGAGGAGGTTGCCCTTGTCCCGCCTCTTCTTCTCTGGGGTTTATTGGCAGATTACACAACCTATAATATGTATTGCCACCAGCTACTGTAAAAGGGCAGTGAACGTGAAAAATATAACACCCATTGTGGGAAAAGATGACATACCACAAACACCAAAATAGACATCAAATACAAAACCCATCCCACTCTTTCAGCCCAAAACACGTCCCTACAGAGGCTCAGGAGCCTGCGAGTGCGGAACAGTATTCCTTGCAAGGCATTGGCTGTGAATCTCCAAAAACTTTCCGTGACAGAGCCACTAATCTTACAGAATACAAATGTAAAATTGTTTTATTAATATATGCTTGGCCATCAAATATTATCTCTCTCTGATGAAAAAGACAGACAATATCAATGAACAGCTTTTATGTACAATACAAATAACATAAAGTGCAAAAGTAATTAAAAGTAAAAGGCTCATTACACTGAGAAACAGTCAGTGAATTACGTAATAAGGAAACGTCTTTTAGTCATTAGTCTCACATTACAATAACTATTTGGTTTTATACAGGTGTCATTCTGTCGTTTTTTTCTGTCTGTTGTCCAGCTGCACCAAATTGTTAAATCAAGATCTGAAATAGTGTTTCATATACATGAACAGTCGTTTCCTCTCCCTCTCTGACCAGCTTACTGTATGTGTTCTGAAGTTAGTTACTTTCAAAGCGGATACAGCATAGAACTGTATTTCAGCATCTCCTTTAGGCTACTATTCCAACAACAAACTCACAATCGATACGTTCTATTTCCCTTTATTATCCTTTCGTGCAGATATGTGCATAATGTGAGTATGCATATTCAACCTCTGCAAACCAATCAACTCTCAACATCTCAAGTCCAGCCCTCAGATGTATTCACGTGGAATCCCCATAACATATCCTCTTCCACAGTCTGAAGGAACAACAGTACCACGTGCAACACAAGCGATTACTGAATCACAAAACAAGTGTCATGCCACAGATTGAACATTCAGCGTTTCCTAGTGAAATTGGGCTTTGAGTGAGGTTCTACAACAATTCCAGGAGATTCAGTGTCTCGTCTTCCCCAGTCACACGTTTCTCAGCTCAGCGATGTGCAGTAAATGTTGAGCTCTCAAGAGGGGAGTGGAAAAGTTGAGAATGGAGTGCCTGCTTCCCCTCTTTCAAATCAGCTCCAACATGTTCCAAGACAAGAATTAGACTGTCCATCTGCATGAGCATTGTCTTTCTAAGTCCCCTTCTTCGACTCCCATTCCTGAAAAACAGGACACTCATGTAGTGTTGGTACATAAAGTAAACATATGGGGGCTGACATTGCTGTATGTTTGTTAGTCTGAACTCTGATTTCATTACTGAACATTGAGACACAGTGCTACTTGAGAAAACAGGTACAGTTGAAGTCGGAAGTTTACATACACCGTAGCCAAATACATTTAAACTAATTTTCTCACAATTCCTGACATTTAATCTGAGTAAAAATTCCATGTCTTAGGTCAGTTAGGATCACCACTTTATTTTAAGAATGTGAAATGTCAGAATAATAGTAGAGAGAATGATACATTTCAGCTTTTATTTCTTTCATCACATTCCCAGTGGGTCAGAGGTTTACATACTCTCAATTAGTATTTGGTAGCATTGCCTTTAAATTGTTTAAGTTGGGTCAAACGTTTCGGGTAGCCTTCCACAAGCTTTCCACGATAAGTTGTGTGAATTTTGGCCCATTCCTCCTGACAGAGCTGGTGTAACGGAGTCAGGTTTGTAGGCTTCCTTCCTCACACACGGTTTTTCAGTTCTGCCCACAAATTGTCTATAGGATTGAGGTCAGGGCTTTGTGATGGCCACTCCAATACCTTGACTTTGTTGTCCATAAGCCATTTTGCCACAACTTTGAAAGTATACTTGGGGTCTTTGTCCATTTGGAAGACCCATTTGCGACCAAGCGTTAACTTCCTGACTGATGTCTTGAGATGTTGCTTCAATATATATATCAACATAATTTTCCTGCCTCATGGTGCCATCTATTTTGTGAAGTGCACCAGTCCCTCCTGCAGCAAAGCACCCCAACAACATGATGCTGCTACCCCTGTGCTTCACGGTTGGGATGGTGTTCTTGGCTTGCAAGCCTCCCGCTTTTTCCTCCAAAACATAATGATGGTCATTATGGCCAAACAGTTCTATTGTTATTTCATCAGACCAGAGGACATTTCTCCAAAAATTATGATCTTTGTCCCCATGTGCAGTTGCAAACCGTAGTCTGGCTTTTTAATGGCGGTTTTGGAGCAGTGGCTTTTTCCTTGCTGAGTTTCAGGTTATGTTGATATAGCACTCGTTTTTACTGTGGATATAGATACTTTGCACCTGTTTCCTCCAGCATCTTCACAAGGTCCTTTGCTGTTGTTCTGGGATTGATTTGCACTTTTCACACCAAAGTACGTTCATCTCTAAGGGACAGGACGTGTCTCCTCCCTGAGCGGTATGACGGCTGCGTGGTCCCATGGTGTTTATACTTGCGTACTATTGTTTGTACTGAGGAACGTGGTACCTTCAGGCGTTTGGAAATTGCTCTCAAGGATGAACCAGACTTGTGGAGGTCTACAATTGTTTTTCTGAGGTCTTGGCTGATTTCTTTTGATTTTCCAATGATGTCAAGCAAAGAGGCACTGAGTTTGAAGGTAGGCCTTGAAATACATCCACAGGTACACCTACAATTGACTCAAATTATGTCAATTAGCCTATCAGAACCTTCTAAACCCATGACATAATTTTCTGGAATTTTCCAAGCTGTTTAAAGGCACAATCAACTTATTGTATGTAATCTTCTGACCCACTGGAATTGTGATACAGTGAATTATAAGTGAAATTATCTGTCTGTAAACAATTGTTGGAAAAATTACTTGTGTCATGCACGAAGTAGATGTCCTAACCGACTTGCCAAAATTATAGTTTGTTAACAAGAAATTTGTGGAGTGGTTGAAAAACGAGTTTTAATGACTCCAACCTAAGTGTATGTAAAGTTCCGACTTCAACTGTACATCAGGTCAATGGGTGCCTTGGATCTTGTTTAATGACTGCCTACCTTGGCTTTCTGCATGACATTCCCTCTGCTAGATGCATAGATGGATAGGGGACGCTTCCGCATCTCAGCAGCACAGTTTACTGGCATGGATGCCTCACTGTATAGATGATCAACTTTACTGATCTGGACAATGTTGAGAATATCTGTTAATGGGTAAAAACTCTAAAAGACAATAAAACATGGTCTAAAATTGAAACAGTTGTTTGTGATGTAGTAGGAGATAAAGCAGCCAGGCACCTTTCTGGGGGGTTTGCTCTCTGTGGGCGGCCCCAGCACCCCTCCAGCCAGCGACTTCTTTAGATTCTCCTTCACCTCAGTGAGACGCAGCTCCAGGTCCACCCGCTCCCCTTCCTTCCCTCTGCAGTTCTCCTCCAGCTGGGCAAAACGCTTCTCCAGCTGCTTCTGCTGCTTACCTGACCACAGTCACAAACACGCATTCATTTGTTAGGTTACATGGCGCCTCAATAAGTCTGAGTGAAGAATTCCTATACTGTGGCCAAGCTGTAGGTGGCGCCAGTAATCTACACAAAAAAACATGCTCTCTTTTTAAAAGGATAGTCAATACAAGACTGTGTTTTATTGTCTTACCTGTAGCGTCCTTCAGTTGTTCCTTCACCTCTTTCCTCTCATTGCGTAATATAAGCAGGGCACTTTTGAGGACCTCTCGCTCCTTCTCCATCTCATCTTTCTCCTTCAGGTACCTCCTGGCATCGTCCTCTGCTCGTGTTTTACCATACTTCCCTGATATATGCTGATTCACATCTAAGGCAGACAAACAACGAAAATACATTCTGAGTGGTCACATTTGTAAATAATATAGGTTTATTCTAGGCATACTCTGAAAAGATGAGATCATGTCAAATTCCCCCCTCTCTTCCCAACATCACACACAACAGTCTTGGCTGACTTACTGGAGCAGTGTCTCTTTATGGTGACTAGGGAGTCCACCTTCTCAGTCTCTCTGCTGCTAGAGACAGAAGAGTGGTGTTTCACCTGAGCTCCTGGTCTGGGCCCCTGCTCCTCTGGCTGCTGTGGAGGGAAGAGCAGGAAAGGGTATGGTAGAGCAGGAAAGGGTATGGTGGTAGAGCAGGAAAGGGTATGGTAGAGCAGGAAAGGGTATGGTGGTAGAGCAGGAAAGGGTATGGTAGAGCAGGAAAGGGTATGGTAGAGCAGGAAAGGGTATGGTAGAGCAGGAAAGGGTATGGTGGTAGAGCAGGAAAGGGTATGGTAGAGCAGGAACGGGTATGGTGGTAGAGCAGGAAAGGGTATGATGGTAGAGCAGGAAAGGGTATGGTGGTAGAGCAGGAAAGGGTATGGTGGTAGAGCAGGAAAGGGTATGGTGGTAGAGCAGGAAAGGGTATGGTGGTAGAGCAGGAAAGGGTATGGTGGTAGAGCAGGAAAGGGTATGGTGGTAGAGCAGGAAAGGGTATGGTGGTAGAGCAGGAAAGGGTATGGTAGAGCAGGAAAGGGTATGGTGGTAGAGCAGGAAAGGGTATGGTGGTAGAGCAGGAAAGGGTATGGTGGTAGAGCAGGAAAGGGTATGGTGGTAGAGCAGGAAAGGGTATGGTAGAGCAGGAAAGGGTATGGTGGTAGAGCAGGAAAGGGTATGGTGGTAGAGCAGGAAAGGGTATGGTGGTAGAGCAGGAAAGGGTATGGTAGAGCAGGAAAGGGTATGGTGGTAGAGCAGGAAAGGGTATGGTAGAGCAGGAAAGGGTATGGTGGTAGAGCAGGAAAGGGTATGGTGGTAGAGCAGGAAAGGGTATGGTGGTAGAGCAGGAAAGGGTATGGTGGTAGAGCAAGAAAGGGTATGGTGGTAGAGCAGGAAAGGGTATGGTGGTAGAGCAGGAAAGGGTATGGTGGTAGAGCAGGAAAGGGTATGGTAGAGCAGGAACGGGTATGGTGGTAGAGCAGGAAAGGGTATGGTGGTAGAGCAGGAAAGGGTATGGTAGAGCAGGAAAGGGTATGGTGGTAGAGCAGGAAAGGGTATGGTAGAGCAGGAAAGGGTATGGTGGTAGAGCAGGAAAGGGTATGGTAGAGCAGGAAAGGGTATGGTGGTAGAGCAGGAAAGGGTATGGTAGAGCAGGAAAGGGTATGGTGGTAGAGCAGGAAAGGGTATGGTGGTAGAGCAGGAAAGGGTATGGTGGTAGAGCAGGAAAGGGTATGGTGGTAGAGCAGGAAAGGGTATGGTGGTAGAGCAGGAAAGGGTATGGTGGTAGAGCAGGAAAGGGTATGGTGGTAGAGCAGGAAAGGGTATGGTAGAGCAGGAACGGGTATGGTGGTAGAGCAGGAAAGGGTATGGTGGTAGAGCAGGAAAGGGTATGGTGGTAGAGCAGGAAAGGGTATGGTGGTAGAGCAGGAAAGGGAAGGGCAGAGCAGAGAAGGGAAGAGGAAGGAGATAGAGATGAGGGAGGAGAGAGTAATACTACAGATGAACTCACTAATGTGTGGTATGTAATGTGTGGTATTGCAAAACTTACTGTTTGAGAAACTAGACCACAAGTTAAATAAACTAACCACTTCAAGTTGAGTAAACTGGAATTTGAGAAATGTATCACAAAGTATAACAGTCAAATAGTGAAAGCTGGATTTAGACACATTTTGGGAAGTAAAGAAAAGCCTCGACACAGTTGGATATGATTCATATTTCCCCTCAAAGAGTCATGAGTTTTCCCAAACACGTCAGGGCTGTGTGAGACCTCTGTACTACTTTTTTCCCCTCACATGACCTTCGTCTTGGACTGTAAAGTAAATGCACCACCCCGCCTCATAGAATTAACTCAAAAAGAAATAACTGTAGCGACTGTGTGTTTAAAAATGTGGATATCGACTTTGCCACTTCAGCACGCTTTTGTGGCACAGTCAATTTCCACGCAGGTCTACGGGCCAGAAGATTCACCGACCACCACAGATGAGCTCCCTCTCCCTGCCTGTTTCAGTATACTACAATCAGAGTCGTCTGCAGACAATGATCAGCTAGGGGGGAATCAGATTTTCAACATTTTGATGCCATATCTACAATTATATAAAACACACGCAACAAACTTTCCACCAACAGGTTTCTGTGTCAATGCACCACACAACCAATAAACAAAGCATACAGTCTTCGGTTTCCGTTTTCAACAACATAATACATAGATTATGTCAATCTCGACAAACAGAAAATACATCCCTCCCTACCTTGTAGATTTACCCAGTATCGAAGGCTTGGCTTGACAATCTCAGAATGTCATTAAACATTTGTGTTTTGTAACAGATGTCTTTTTCCATTCATCAATTGGCCGCTAAACAGTTTGGATTGATTTTAGTTGTCAGTTTAAAAAATAAGTATATACACAAAGATTTTTTTAAAGAGACCGGGATTGCACAATAAAGTCGGAGACTTATTTCCATTGCGGTCTTTTTTGGTTACTACATGACTCCATGTGTGTTATTTCATAGTTTTGATGTCTTCACTATTATTCTACAATGTAGAAAATAGTAAAAAAATAAAGAAAAACCCTTGAATGAGTTGGTGTCCAAACATTTGACTTGTACTGTATAAATAAAGGAAGAGAAGCTTAGGCCTAACCACACACACACAGAGACAGAGAGAGAGACAGAGAGAGAGACAGAGAGAGAGACAGAGAGAGAGACAGAGAGAGAGACAGAGAGAGAGACAGAGAGAGACAGAGAGAGACAGAGAGAGAGACAGAGAGAGAGACAGAGAGAGACAGAGAGAGACAGAGAGAGACAGAGAGAGACAGAGAGAGACAGAGAGAGAGAGAGAGAGACAGAGAGAGAGAGAGAGAGAGAGAGAGAGAGAGAGAGAGAGTTAAGTGTCAAAAGTATACATCATTTCAAATTCCATATATCAAGCAAACCAGATGGCACGATATTCTTGTTTTTTTTTTTAGCCAGGGGCACACCCCAACATTCAGACATAATTTACAAATGAAGCATGTGTGTTTAGTGAGTCCGCCAGATCAGAGGCAGTAGATGACCAGGGATGTTCTCTTGATAAGTGTGTGAATTGGACCATTGTCCTGTCCTGCTAAGCATTCAAAATGTAATGAGTACATTTCGTTTTCAGAAAATGTTTGGAGTAAAAGAAAAACATTATAAATAGTAAAGTTATATAAAAAGTAAAGTACTTTCAGAGCACATCCCTGGAGTGTCGTCTATACCCTCCCACATACCCACAGAGGAGCCTATCGGCATTCAGCAGGCCTTCAGAATGCTGTAGAATTAAAATCCCTTTGACTCCTACTCCCTGATTCTGTGGAGAGATATGGGAGTATATAGGAACAGATCATTCATCAACTGGATCCTTAGGATTCCAGCTACAGTTATGGGTGTGAACACATAGCTGGGGATTCCTTAGATGTGAATCTCAACCAAAGGAAGCCTGTTTTGTTTTGCTACAGTTCAGAGGTTGCTGGTATACTGCTGTCTCGTGCACAGCCAATAGGGTTTGGTTAACCTGTTTTTCTTGAAATGTGGTTTCTTTCCCACAAAAAAACAAGGGTGTGGAGCTTTCCCACTTTCAAAATGAAATGAAATTAAAGTTCATCATTATGATGCGTCAACAAGTTAAAACATGTTTAGTATTCGTATCTCCTCACCAATATGCTCTCATAAGGAACCTCGTCATACGTTCTGGAGTCTGTCGAGGCGCTGCTGGAGGAGGTAGCCCATCTATGGGACAGGAAGAGGCTAGCATTGTGATGTCATAACCACCATACTGTGCAGACAGACCCTGGTAGAATTGTAAAAATACCGGTGCTAAAATGTTGGTACCTTGATGAAAACCTCCAAATGGTAAAACTGATTCAGCATTTCAAAAGAGACAAGCATTTACCCCCGTGACCATCTGGCATTGTAAATGTACTCCCCTTAAAATATAAAGCCTCTTAAGCATTTGGAAATTACCCCAGCCTCAGACTCACAGGAAGGAGTGTCTTGCTGCGTCTGTGATGCTAGTGATGGTGTCCACGTCTACATAGTCGTAGTGCAAAGCCTCAGGGCTGGTGGCACAGCCAGACTCTGCCAGCAGAACCCCCAGCCAGCAGCCCATCTCTTCTGAACAGCTGGCCTGTTGGACAGACAGAGACACTTACATCAATCACCACATGGCACTAATCCCAAAGGGGACTAGAACCCACGAGACAGACCGGAGAGACTGGTCAAGGGACAGGGGACATTGGGCTACATATACACGCACAAACATACCTCCAAGGCAGCCACCTCGTTGCCTCCTTGCAGGATGCGGAAGGCGAAGGGGTGCTTGGGCCCTACTCCAGGTATGACCTCAGCCCCATGGAGAACCACAGCTCTGACATGAGTACTCAGGTCGCCCCGGTCTTTGTGAAGGTACAGTGTTCCACTCCTCACACAGCACCATCTCTCCCTCCAACACTGGCTCAGCAGTAGATTTAGATAACCTGAGGACAGGAACACATCAATACTTTCCAGAAAAAGGTAATTACATGGAGCAGTAGAAAATAAAATAACAGCTTTTAAAAAGGTGGGAAGACAACAGACTAGTAGTAACATACTAAATACCAGCCCAGAGATTATGACTGTGGGATGAACATGTCATATATGACATGGATGGCCTCCCGAGAGACGCAGTGGTCTAATGCATTGCATCTCAGTGCTAGCTGTGCCACTGGAGATTCTGGGTTAGAGTCCAGGCTCTGTCTCAGTGGTCTAAGGCATTGCACCACAATCTCTGGCAGCATTATTTACCAGATGATACATTGACATTCAGGTTGGAATGTTTATAATTTTTTTATGATGCATTTATATATATATAGCTGTGCCACTAGAGATTCTGGATTTGAGTCCAAGCTCTGTCGCAGCTGGCCGCGACCGGGAGACCCATGGGGCGGCGCACAATTGGCCCAGCGTCGTCCTGGTTAGGGGAGGGTTTGGCCGGCAGGGACGTCCTTGTCCCATCGCGCACGAGCGACTCCTGTGGCGGGCAGGACGCAGTGCACGCTGAAACGGTCGCCAGGTGTACGATGTTTCCTCCGAGACATTGGTGCGGCTGGCTTCCAGGTTAAGTGGGCATTGTGTCAAGAAGCAGTGCGACTTGGTTGGGTTGTGTTTCGGAGGACTCACGGCTCTCGACCTTCGCCTCTCCCAAGTCCGTACGGGAGTTGCAGCGATGAGACAAGACTCCATTTGGATACCACAAAATTGGGGAGAAAAAGGGGTTAAAAAAATCTATATATGTATGACATGGATGCGGGGGGGCTCACCACAGCGAGGGTTGTCGTCATGGTGGTAGGAGGACAGAGTGTCTCCTGGGAGAGGAGGCTTCTTCTTAGAGAAACTGATGATCCTGGTGATCTTCCGTCCAGCCGCTCTGCTCATAGACCCCGTCAGCTCTGAAAACGCCCCCCTCTTCCCCTTCCCTAAACAGAAACACACCGGAGTCAGCACAGAGTCATTTACAAAAGAGTCATTTACTAGATCATGTATTGTGTGTTTGAAAGGGCCTGTTTATGTTAGCTATTTAATGGAGGCTCATGTTCCAATGTGGCACACAGTATTGGCAATTGAACAATGTAGGCAAATGTAGTTCATTGCTTCTAAAAAATTTGTTTTGAAGTCCCAGGGCTCTGTCGACCAGGCGCTACCTCTCTGCCTTGTGTACGTATGTCCTATGATGTCATTGTGAGACAAAGGCAGGAAGAGGGCAGGAAGGATGGTTCTGCTCCGGGCCACACTTCCTCTGTCTTTTATCTGCTTTAGGTAAAACATCCAAACGTTGACCCCTCTTCTGACTCAGGAACATAGATCACTCTACTTTCTCATTCCCTATGTTTTCCTCCGTCTTTAGGTTGGCAAAGCCACTGCCATACATATATATATATATGTTCCATTTCAATCTGCTTGGGCCTGTGCCTCAGTTTTAAAAAAGATTCTAAAATAAAAATAAAAATGACATGGAGTATCTAAAAGTGGTCTTTTGAATCTCAGAATGCAGACTAGTAAAACACAAAGCTACAGTAGAACAGTAGAAACCAGACACCCAGGGAAGTTCAGGTATGTTGAGGCAGATTGGGGCCTAACCTTCACAGTTGTCACGGAGCTGACCAGAGGGCAGGTTGTCACCTGTGGCCACACTGTCAGAGTCAGAGGTGTGCTTGTCAACCAACACTACAGTGTGCTTGTCAGCTCCTAGTAACTAGAGAGAAGACAGGGGGGGGGGGGGGGGGGGGGATTAGGTTAGTTGGAACACACACATCCATGTAACACACACACACACACACACACACACACACACACACACACACACACACACACACACACACACACACACACACACACACACACACACACACACACACACACACACACACACACACACACACACACACACACACACACACACACACACACACACACACAGCAATGAGAGAAAGATTTCCAGCTAGGACATACACACTGCGGTACACTGCTTGAAAAAAAACCATTACCGTCTTAGAATAATCCTGAAAGGGGTTCCACAGTCCCTCTGTCCACAGCCATACATTTAGGCTATAATAGAATGGCTCTGTTTTCCTCTATGTGGAGTTTCAGTTGCTGATTACTAGACTATTCACAGTCAGCTGTTTTTAACAGTCCGAAGGCAGCATTAGAGCATCAACCCCTTCTCTGAGTAAACACACTATCAATGAACTGATACAGATCAGGTAGTGATACATTAGAAGGTGATGGGGGGTCAAACAGGGTGGACGTCTGTCTGCCTGTCTGACCTGTCTGGTTATTTAATGAACTGCTTTCATTCTCTCTGGTTACTTACTGTAGCATGGTTATGTGCAGTGTGTAAAACATAGCTTGTGAAAACACCAGTCCCAGGTTGTCTGAGTCAGTTGGAGTGAAAGAGGACAAAGGGCCCATAGGGTCTGTGCAGTGCAGACACAGAAGGCTGTGTTGGGTTACAGGCCTATAGACTGAGTACGGTATCTAGCAGGGTTACTGAAGGGAGACGCACCTTGTCCAGCTCTATCTTCCTCTGGATCATAGGAGAGGATGAGCCCTCTAATCCTTCACTGCTGGTGGCTTGACTGGCCACCTCCCGGATCACCTTGAGCCATCGCTCCGCCTGCTCCTTGCTCTGGACAGCCAGCACCAAGGCCTCTCCACCAGGCAGGGAGAAACGCAGCTCGTGTTTCTTGCGGCGTGCCTCTTTGGGAATGTAGATGACGTTACACAGGTTCAGCGGCAGCTCAATGTGAGGGCTTCTGTCTTTGATGCTCTTGTAGCACTGCAGAGGAAGACACAGAAAAACTGTTGTTTATTTCTTTATATTACAATTGACTTTAAAAACACTTTACTGCAGATCACTCCTAATATCTAAATGTGTCTCAATTAGATCAGGCCTGATGTGTAATAAACTTTTAATAATAAACACAGACTGCAGAAAAGGCCCAGTTGCCCTACCTGTAATCTGTTGTCACGGACGACCGTCAACTGTTTGGCCCATTGGCCGAAGCGTTTCTTGCGCAGCAGAAAGGCACAGATACGACAATCCTTCATGGGGCCCACAGAGTTCTCCTCTGACTGCCACCTCTGACTAGTCCTGTCCTGGCCCTTCGCCTCCTCATCCTCTTCATCATACGATTCATAGGAGCTGCTCAGCGCATCTGAATCAGCGTCTGGAGAACAACAAAGGACAACGGATAAGGTGGTTCCTCCTCCCCTCAGAACATACAGATGTAGTAGCATCAAGTACACATTGATCTCAAGCGGCTGCTATGATTTCATTCATACTCACATGAGTTCTTGTGCGGGCCATTGATTTGGGTGGTGGGGTAATTATTGTCAGCATCCTCATAATATGCATCTTCAATGGAATTTGGGGGACTTGCGCAGACTAGAAGGAAGCAGGGGACACAGATCAGAGATAACCAAACAGTAAGAGTGTGTAGCACAGTAGGCTGGTGGCACCTTAACTGATGAGGACAGGCTCATAGTAATGAACGGAACGGTATTGACACAAACGCATGCGTTTGATACGGTTCCATCCATTACTACGAGCCTGTCCTCCCCCTCCATTCTCTCGTGTTGTGTACCGTGTATGGACAGTGAGTTGGGGTGGTTATGAATATGTGACGGCAGGGAGGACGTGTGACTGCGTTTGGTGATGTTGGTTGTGATGTATTGGGTCACCGTGCCTGGATCCAGGGGCCCTGCCTCCTCATAATAGTCCTCTGGGGGAGGGGTGGTTGGCAGAGGAGGCGGGGTGTCAGTGGGACTCTGGGGGAATTAACGTTAGGAGAAATTCAATAAACAAAAGTGTTATTGACAAAGTTCTGATGCATTTATACAGTACTGTCAAAAAAGGCTCACTTTAGAGGGCGGTATTTTAGGGGTTTCCTCCTCTACCGGTTCCTTCTGTTCTTCTGGGGAGGCACTGAGCTCATTCAGGTCTGTTGGGACAATGTAATATACACATCACTAAAGAATGACTGTTCATATCGTTGTTTACTCTATACTAGAATCGTCTAGAAAGTCCTTATTCTTCTATATGAAATAATACAGACATGGTATTTAACTCACCAAATTCCTCAAACAGGGATTCCACAAAGCTGGTGCCATTTCCGTAAAGGGAAGTGTTCATGTATATGAAGTCTGATCCATTCACTTTAACAGAGAAGAGAATGTAAATAAATAAATAAACACACTCTCCATGCCCTCTCTCACACACACACAGTCTTGTACAGCTAACCTTGCGGGGACATACAATTCAGTCCCATTCAAAATCCTATTTTCCCTAACCCCTAACCCTAAATCGTACTCTTACCCTAACCTTTATCCTAACCCTAGCTCCTAACCTTAATATTTAACTTAATTCTAACCCTAACACTAATTCTAACCTTAACCCTAAACCCCCTAGAAATAGCATTTGACCTTGTGGGGACTAACAAAATGTCCCCAGCTGGTCAACTTTTTGTTCGTTTACTATTCTTGTAGGGACTTCTGGTCCCCACAAGAATAGTTAAACACACACACACACACACACACACACACACACACACACACACACACACACACACACACACACACACACACACACACACACACACACACACACACACACACACACACACACACACACACACACACACCTCTACCTGATGGCTGCAGCTGCCCCAGCAGGCTCCGGATCGCGCTCATCTTCTCCGTTGTGGCCTCGCTCACACTCTCATGGTCCAGCAGCTTCAGCAGCATGTTCAGCTCACTCACCAGGTGCTCCATCGCTGCGGGGAGAGAAGAAGAACAACACAGGTCACAGGTCATGTTTGAAACAATGAGTGACAGTTTCAAGTAATTCTACAATATGATGTCAATTCCTGAGCAAATCTATCAATGGTGATGGTAAAGACTCATTACTTTTACATTTTAGTCATTTAGCAGATGGACTTAGATAGCTAATTGAAACAACCATATATCACAGAGAGTCATAGTAAGTACATTTTTCCTCAAAGTAACTATCAGTAAAGTCAGCGCTGGTAAGAATGTATAAAGGGTTAGTTCATTACTACTGCTTTCCAACTCAGCAATCAAGCTCGCTTCATAATATGCTGAGGCCCTATTCAACTGTGCTGACAACACAAGTGGTTATGGGTGGAGCTAACCTCAGACATCTGGTTGGATTGGCCTGCGTCTGGAAGAACCCAGACAAAATAATCACAATGTGGGATCTGGCAGCTTAATGCAATAAACAGGTGTGATAGAGTTTCATCAGCCTGTCACAAAAGCAGAACCAGGGATTGACATTACGGTCTGGAAGGCTCTCTCCCATTGGACAAGTCAGGAGTTCCTTTTTGTTGCCCTAAATAAGTCCGATGATCACCTGTCCGGAAATGGAAAGTATTTTCACCTACACACAGGGGAGGAACCAGAAAGACCAGACCACTGCAATTCTTTGCATTCAGACTCAACTTCATAACTGCTCAGGTCCCTTGCCCCAGGCGATAGAGCAACCCTTAGCTAATGTCAATCCCTGCAGAACTCAAGTGTCCAAAGAAAGATATATTTCCACATATCAACCTCAAGATAATGTTTTCCATGTGTAAAACTCTAATTGTTAGATATTACTGCACTGTTGGAGCTAGGAACACAAGCATTTCCCTACACCCGCAATAACATCTGCTAAATATGTGTATGCGACCAATAACATCTGCTAAATATGTGTATGCGACCAATACCATCTGTTAAATATGTGTATGCGACCAATAACATTTGAGATTTGATTTATCAACCTATCTTCCTGGCATTGTGATGAGAGGGTCCCAGCACAGCACCCTCAAACCCATGACAGGACCATTTCATTACATAGAAACATCTGTTTAACAGCTCCCCTGGTGATAAGTTATTTATCTTATCTGTAGTGGGGCATTCCTGGAGCTGAGAGGAGATTGCCGTACCACCAGGCACTGGGGCTCCCCTGGAGAGGAGCATCTCTCTCTCACACACACACACACACACACACACACACACACACACACACACACACACACACACACACACACACACGAGACACCGATGACTTTGTAGGCAGTAATCTCAGGACTAGGCCTACCTGTTTGTCTTTGAGGTCTCTGGAAGTGAGAGATGTTTTTCCTGGACACAAGTTTTCAGTAGAACACGGGCCTGTTGTTGTAGCTTTAGTGCCGAAGGTTGTTGTCTCTACCTGTCGGTCTAGGTGTTTTATTTCTCCACCCACAGCAACAAACCGATCAGCTTCAAAACGTAGCCCTGAAGTGCTTTGTGAGCAGAGGTCTTCATGTAGAAACAAGGCTAACTGTAAGGTTATGTTAGCACAGACATGACCTCTCAGAATCCCATTGGAAAATGTCTGCTTTCTTGGTTTCCTGCCTTTGTTGCAGAAGTTACTCTGTAATAACACCATACAACCCTTACCTATCAAACAAGAGTAAACAAGTTCAGCACAGCCACTGTGATTTCAGATGACTTCACAACCCTCTGAATACAGTCCAGTTAGAGTTGTTTAGAAGTGGGGTGCCGCAACGTCTGGGCTGGTCAGAAAGTCAGAGGTTTCCTGGTCAGCTTATGATTGGCTGAGATAATGGATCGGCTGGACATGCCGAGAGATGAGTTCGGATTGGTCTGCCACGTAGCACGCTTCTGTCTATACCATGAGCGGCTTTGTATGTGTAGGTAATCCTTTCTAAAGCAGCTTTTTTGAAAGATATCTGCACAACTGTTGCTAAGGCTCTTCACAATATGATCTTCACAATATGATAGCTAAGGAGGCATTTGATTGCAAATGTGGAGGGAGTCGAAAATAGAACACAGAAGGCGGTTGTATAAAACACCTGTCTGGATTACATCTTCAAGCTAACATTTAACATTACATTTAAGTCATTTAGCAGACGCTCTTATCCAGAGCGACTTACAAATTGGTGCATTCACCTTATGACATCCAAGCTAAGGGCAACCGTGACAACCGTGACAGAGGGAGAAGCGTTCATCCATGTATACGGGTAAGAGAGTCTAGCTAGCTACATTTTCAGATATTTTACGTTTCTAAATTTTGCCAGAAAGTAATTTATTGCAAGTAAAAGCGTACTGTTAGCTAGCTAACGTTAGCTGGCTGGCTCACTAGCATTATGTGTATGATCTGTGTATTAATGTCATCCGTATCTCAGAGAAATTTGTATTGCTAGTTATAGCCTAATGTTAGCTAGCTAGCTAAAATTGAACTTAGCTAGTTGGTTAGCTTTAGCTAACTGTAGATACATGGAGGATAGTAACGTTAGGAGTTGGGATTATGGTTCATTGTTTAGCTAGCTAGCTACATGTCTAAACAAAAGACTCCACTATGCAAGCAACCATTTCATTGTACCGTTTACACCTTCTAACAAGCTAGAAACTAAACAAAAACATGGTTTAGAAAGTTGCTTTTAGTTGCCTGGTTTGTTAGATTGACATATACATAATACATGTTTAAACTAATGGGTTTATTGGTGTTGAAATTCACCAGTTATGCTGTTTTGGACCACCGTGCTGCTGATGTCATGCAGCCTGTCGTTTTTGTGTTTATACTGTTTCATAACAACAATGACAAGTTTGATGTTCGTGATGTCATTGCGACAACTGTGTACAGACATGTCAATAGACGTAGTAGAAACCAGTCTCGAGTCTTGAAATCTTTGGTAGTACACTACCGTACTCACTGTTTAGCACATGGCCTCACATGTATCCTTAAAGAGATGGATGGGGCTAAGGCTTAAGAGGGTGTGAACAATACTTAATAGGTGTAGACAAAGAAGAGCTCTCCAGTAGGTGGCCCAAAACATTCAAAAGCCATTTTCGCAAAAGTTGATCAATTTTCAAAGCTGAACTACTTTCCCATTTGTTCCTCGACTGCTGTGTATGATATACCATTTTCTAGCTTTGAATCTACTTTTATTCAATGTAAAAAAACACAATTTCAAATTTTGCTACATAAGACGGAAACGAGGCGGTCGGTCACAATAAACATCTCTGTAATAACAAATCCCCTCTGAAATACCAAGGAATGGAAATGAACTGGCCCTGTCAAAACACAACTGTCCGAAAAGTAGTCAGGGTCAACTTTCAGAGATGATGTGTGGATGTTTTCTCAATTGTCAGGAAGTGGAGATCCAGTACTCAGTAGAACCAACCATAAGACAAATCACATTATCTACACCATCTCCAATTCAAATGTTACAGTCCTGAGAGACTAGGACAAACACAACCCACACAGCCCACTAAGAGAGAGGCTGCCAAGACAGTATAATACAAGCATGCAGTCGATTTGGTTGCTTACCGGCTTCAACAGCTGAAGATGAAGAAAGCCCACCATTTTCCAAAAACAGCTCCAGTGAGAACTGCTGTGGTAATCCACACATCAGCTGTGCTCGTCTCTGGATGATTGCAGAGCTCTCAACACACAGTCATTTAACTCACTCCCTCGCTCGCTCCTACCCTGGTATTGTGGTATCTAGTAGGCTGGGCTCAAAGAATTTACTCTCCTGCTGTTACACCCCCACTCCTCTACTCGCTCTACTTCGTCTCTCTGTCAGTCAGTCTCTCTGTCAGTCAGTCACTCTGTCTCTCTGTCAGTCAGTCACTCTGTCTCTCTGTCAGTCAGTCACTCTGTCTCTCTGTCAGTCAGTCACTCTGTCTCTCTGTCAGTCACTCTGTCTCTCTGTCAGTCAGTCACTCTGTCTCTCTGTCAGTCAGTCTCTCTGTCAGTCAGTCTCTCTGTCAGTCAGTCTCTCTGTCAGTCAGTCTCTCTGTCAGTCAGTCTCTCTGTCAGTCAGTCTCTCTGTCTCTCTGTCAGTCAGTCTCTCTGTCTCTCTGTCAGTCAGTCTCTCTGTCTCTCTGTCAGTCAGTCTCTCTGTCTCTCTGTCAGTCAGTCTCTCTGTCTCTCTGTCAGTCACTCTGTCAGTCACTCTGTCAGTCACTCTGTCTCTCTGTCAGTCACTCTGTCTCTCTGTCAGTCACTCTGTCTCTCTGTCAGTCACTCTGTCTCTCTGTCAGTCACTCTGTCTCTCTGTCAGTCACTCTGTCTCTCTGTCAGTCACTCTGTCAGTCACTCTGTCAGTCACTCTGTCTCTCTGTCAGTCACTCTGTCTCTCTGTCAGTCACTCTGTCTCTCTGTCAGTCACTCTGTCAGTCACTCTGTCTCTCTGTCAGTCACTCTGTCTCTCTGTCAGTCACTCTGTCTCTCTGTCAGTCACTCTGTCTCTCTGTCAGTCACTCTGTCTCTCTGTCAGTCACTCTGTCTCTCTGTCAGTCACTCTGTCTCTCTGTCAGTCAGTCTCTCTGTCAGTCAGTCTCTGCCCATCTGAGACGTCACACACAATCTTTAAATTTCATCTACTTGTCTTTGAGGGGTTCCACTTCTCAGGGTTGGGTCTCTAGTACGATTGTAAACCTACCGGTAGTTTACCAATGTTACCAGAATCGTCAGTAATTTTGGTAATTAACAGAGAATCTATCATAACTTTGATAATCTTGAGGCACTTAAGCAATTTATTCATATATATAGTATTAATTTTTTCTATCCGTCTCCATGAGTTTCTAGTAGATAGACCATATGGTTAAAAAGGAAATTGCCTAATTAATGAAAAAAAAAGCATCTAATCAACAATGGTATTATTTACAATTAACTCTGCAACTCTTCCAACTATTGACCTTCACAGCTGCCACCATTTTGACACCAAAACATTGACAACATACACATACTAAACATAGTAAAATAAATGTGAAAAAAAAGGATATATATATATATATAAAGGATATTTCATGTTGAAACCTTCATTAAACAAAAGTATTCATTTACATTTAGGATAATGCTTTACAGCTTTGTCATTCAATTTTTATTTGAAAATCTTACTGAATTATTTGACATATTTTCCATGTGATAAGGCCACACAGAGGGCCAGAGATAATTACAGACACCTGTACAAATGTGAAGTACCTTTAAAAAGGGCAACTAGATGTTGTGAGATAAAATACATAAAATCCTTGAAAGATACAAAAATGTTGGTAGTTCACTGGTAAACGTTTCCAGTATATACCCTTCCTTTGCAACCTTAGTGTCTAGAGGTGGAAACTGCTGAAAGGGATTGGCGGGGGGAGGGAGGGGGGGGGGGGCTGGCAATTAAATGACATCACTGGATGATATCAAAGAAACCACAATGGAAGTCTCAATACATGCATAGTCAGTCAGTAAAAGGTTTCCATTCAACAGGAATAGTGTTGGGTTGGGTTCTTCCCTCCAGAGGGGATATCCGGGGGGTGCGGCTGATCCAGTGACCTTGACTCTTCTGCCTCTCTCCGTCTCCCTCTCTGCTCACCACACTGACACGTCCTCATGGTGGACGTGTCAGTGTGGACACACTAGGAAACCGTGGAGACTGGACACACTAGGCTGGACACACTAGGAAACCGTGGAGACCCCAGAGAGCCACCGACTGAACTGAGCAAAATACCTGCCAATGCACTCACAGCAGTACAGCACGTCACGTGACTAGCCTCAACACTCAGACATAGCAGAGAGCTTCACATGAAGCAGCCTCACTGCTCTGGTTGTTTCCCCATTTTTTGTTAAAGACTTGTGATCTTGTTATTTGAGCGTCACTTTAGAGAAACTGTACGTGTAGCTAATGAATGCTGACTCATTTTCTCATAGTCAGCAGATTGAATCTCTAATTCATTGAGAGACGTTTAAAAAGGGCAGCAGATTGAATCTCTAATTCATTGAGAGACGTTTAAAAAGGGCAGCAGATTGAATCTCTAATTCATTGAGAGACGTTTAAAAAAGGCAGCAGATTGAATCTCTAATTCATTGAGAGACGTTTAAAAAGGGCAGCAGATTGAATCTCTAATTCATTGAGAGACGTTTAAAAAGGGCAGCAGATTGAATCTCTAATTCATTGAGAGACGTTTAAAAAAGGGCAGCAGATGGTTTCCACGGAGAATGGTTGGTTTCCTTCCTCTTGAAAACAAGGAAATGGACCCAAACAAAATAATAAAAACCTGTATTTCTGCTGCTAAACAACATAGATGTGTGTGATCATTATCTCTCGCTAGAGAGCTAGTCGAGCGAGAGAGCATAGACATACTGTAGGAGGAAAGAGAAAAATGGGAGCAGAAGCAGAGCGGTGCTGTAGGATGTGTGTGTTAGTGGAGCGGTGCTGTAGGATGTATGTGTTGTTGGAGCGGTGCTGTAGAATGTGTGTGTTGTTGCAGCGGTGCTGTAGGATGTGTGTGTTAGTGGAGCGGTGCTGTAGAATGTGTGTGTTGTTGCAGCGGTGCTGTAGGATGTGTGTGTTGTTGCAGCGGTGCTGTAGGATGTGTGTGTTGTTGGAGCGGTGCTGTAGGATGTGTGTGTTAGTGGAGCGGTGCTGTAGGATGTGTGTGTTATGCGAGCGGTGCTGTAGGATGTGTGTGTTATTGCAGCGGTGCTGTAGGATGTGTGTGTTGTTGGAGCGGTGCTGTAGGATGTGTGTGTTATTGCAGCGGTGCTGTAGGATGTGTGTGTTATGCGAGCGGTGCTGTAGGATGTGTGTGTTAGTGGAGCGGTGCTGTAGGATGTGTGTGTTAGTGGAGCGGTGCTGTAGGATGTGTGTGTTATTGCAGCGGTGCTGTAGGATGTGTGTGTTAGTGGAGCGGTGCTGTAGGATGTGTGTGTTATTGCAGCGGTGCTGTAGGATGTGTGTGTTATTGCAGCGGTGCTGTAGGATGTGTGTGTTAGTGGAGCGGTGCTGTAGGATGTGTGTGTTAGTGGAGCGGAGCTGTAGGATGTGTGTGTTAGTGGAGCGGTGCTGTAGGATGTGTGTGTTATGCGAGCGGTGCTGTAGGATGTGTGTGTTATTGCAGCGGTGCTGTAGGATGTGTGTGTTGTTGGAGCGGTGCTGTAGGATGTGTGTGTTATTGCAGCGGTGCTGTAGGATGTGTGTGTTATGCGAGCGGTGCTGTAGGATGTGTGTGTTAGTGGAGCGGTGCTGTAGGATGTGTGTGTTAGTGGAGCGGTGCTGTAGGATGTGTGTGTTAGTGGAGCGGTGCTGTAGGATGTGTGTGTTAGTGGAGCGGTGCTGTAGGATGTGTGTGTTAGTGGAGCGGTGCTGTAGGATGTGTGTGTTAGTGGAGCGGTGCTGTAGGATGTGTGTGTTAGTGGAGCGGTGCTGTAGGATGTGTGTGTTATTGCAGCGGTGCTGTAGGATGTGTGTGTTATGTGAGCGGTGCTGTAGGATGTGTGTGTTATTGGAGCGGTGCTGTAGGATGTGTGTGTTGTTGGAGCGGTGCTGTAGGATGTGTGTGTTGTTGGAGCGGTGCTGTAGGATGTGTGTGTTATTGGAGCGGTGCTGTAGGATGTGTGTGTTATCGGAGCGGTGCTGTAGGATGTGTGTGTTATTGGAGCGGTGCTGTAGGATGTGTGTGTTAGTGGAGCGGTGCTGTAGGATGTGTGTGTTATTGCAGCGGTGCTGTAGGATGTGTGTGTTAGTGGAGCGGTGCTGTAGGATGTGTGTGTTATTGAAGCGGTGCTGTAGGATGTGTGTGTTAGTGGAGCGGTGCTGTAGGATGTGTGTGTTAGTGGAGCGGTGCTGTAGGATGTGTGTTGTTGCATCGGTGCTGTAGGATGTGTGTGTTATTGGAGCGGTGCTGTAGGATGTGTGTGTTAGTGGAGCGGTGCTGTAGGATGTGTGTGTTAGTGGAGCGGTGCTGTAGGATGTGTGTGTTAGTGGAGCGGTGCTGTAGGATGTGTGTGTTATTGGAGCGGTGCTGTAGGATGTGTGTGTTAGTGGAGCGATGCTGTAGGATGTGTGTGTTATGCGAGCGGTGCTGTAGGATGTGTGTGTTGTTGGAGCGGTGCTGTAGGATGTGTGTGTTATTGCAGCGGTGCTGTAGGATGTGTGTGTTATGCGAGCGGTGCTGTAGGATGTGTGTGTTAGTGGAGCGGTGCTGTAGGATGTGTGTGTTAGTGGAGCGGTGCTGTAGGATGTGTGTGTTAGTGGACCGGTGCTGTAGGATGTGTGTGTTATTGCAGCGGTGCTGTAGGATGTGTGTGTTGTTGGAGCGGTGTTGTAGGATGTGTGTGTTAGTGGACCGGTGCTGTAGGATGTGTGTGTTATTGCAGCGGTGCTGTAGGATGTGTGTGTTATTGGAGCGGTGCTGTAGGATGTGTGTGTTATTGCAGCGGTGCTGTAGGATGTGTGTGTTATTGCAGCGGTGCTGTAGGATGTGTGTGTTATTGCAGCGGTGCTGTAGGATGTGTGTGTTATTGCAGCGGTGCTGTAGGATGTGTGTGTTGTTGGAGCGGTGCTGTAGAATGTGTGTGTTGTTGGAGCGGTGCTGTAGGATGTGTGTGTTATTGCAGCGGTGCTGTAGGATGTGTGTGTTATTGGAGCGGTGCTGTAGGATGTGTGTGTTATTGGAGCGGTGCTGTAGGATGTGTGTGTTATTGCAGCGGTGCTGTAGGATGTGTGTGTTATTGGAGCGGTGCTGTAGGATGTGTGTGTTATTGCAGCGGTGCTGTAGGATGTGTGTGTTAGTGGAGCGGTGCTGTAGGATGTGTGTGTTATTGGAGCGGTGTGGGGTGAAATCACAACTCCACTGCCCCGTGTCTCCAGGGGTCACTTGTCTGTCTGAACCCCTACTGCCAGGGCCAGAGAGGGACCCGCTCGCCCTGTTTCCCATGCAACACCCTCAAACATCCAGCCCCACACCCCTCTCGCCCAGACGCCCACTCCACCGCGCCCTCTGCTCGGACATCTCTGGGAAGTGTGTCAGCCAGTCTGGGAGATCCTGGGGCAGCAGCTGCTTTAGGTCGTTTCCATGTGAAATGACCAATGAGCACCAACGTGAAGTTCATAGCAGCATGTCAAATCCTGTGTTAAATTAAAAGCTGTTCTTTGGAAATTAAGGTATATACACACACACACACACACACACACACTTCTCAACCATTTTACATTTGATTTCTGGTCAAACAGATGGAAAAGGGGTCTTAGAAAACATCAACCGGAATTTTTATATATTTTTTATATTAGAAATGCATCAAAACACAATAAATGTTGAAGTAAAAACCCCTGCCAGGTAATATCAACACTTATATTTAGTTTTGGAACCATTTTTCTGCCTTCTGTAAGTTTAAGAAACATTGCCTTGAAATTGTAATTCCGTTACCAAAAAACCCACATATCTTTAAGACAGCTGAGACCCTCACAAACGTACAACTGAGAGCATTCTGTCAGGCTGTATCACCGCCTGGTACGACAGCTACACCGCCCGCAACCGTAAGGCTCTCCAGAGGATGGTGAGGTCTGCACAACGCATCACCGGGTGCATAATGCCTGTTCTACAGGACACCTACACCAACCGATGTCACAGCAAGGCCAAAAAGATCATCAAGGACAACAACCACCCGAGCCACTTCCTGTTCACCCCTCTATCATCCAGAAGGCGAGGTCAGTACAGGTGCATCAAAACTGGGACAGAGAGACTGAAAAAACAGCTTCTTTCTCAAGGTCATCAGACTGTTAAATAGCCATCACTAGCTCCACCCAGTATCCTGTCTTGAACTTAGTCACTAGCCGGTTACCACCCGGTTACTCAACCCTGCACCTTAGAGGCTGCTGCCCTATGTACAGTGCATTCAGAAAGTATTCAGACCCCTTGACTTTTTCCACATTTTGTTACGTTACAGCCTTATTCTAAAATGTATTAAATCATATTTTTTCTCATCAATCTACACACAGTACCCCATAATGACAAAGCGAAAACAGGTTTCTAGAAATGTTTGCAAAATTTGATTTGGAAAGACACACACCTGTCTATAAGGTCCCAGAGTTGACAGTGCATGTCAGAGCAAAAACCAAGCCGTGAGGTCGAAGGAATTGTCCGTAGAGCTCTGAGACAGGATTGTGTCGAGGCACAGCTCTGGGGAAGGGTACCAAAAAATGTCTGCAGCATTGAAGGTCCCCAAGAACACAGTGGCCTCCATCAATCTTAAATCGAAGAAGTTTGGCCGGTCGCCCGGCCAAACTGAGCAATTGGGGGAGAAGGGCCTTGGTCAGGGAGGTGACCAAGATCCCGATGGTCACTCTGACAGAGATCCAGAGTTCCTCTGTGGAGATGGAAGAACCTTCCAGAAGGACAACCATCTCTGCAGTACTCCACTAGTCAGGACTTTATGGCAGAGTGGCCAGACGGAAGCCCCTCCTCAGTAGAAGACACATGAAAGCTTCCTTGGAGTTTTCCAAAAGCCACCAAAGACTCTCAGACCATGAGAAAGAAGATATTCTGGTTTGATGAAACCAAGATTGAACTCTTTGGCCTGAATGCCAAGCGTCACGTCTGGAGGAAACCTGGCACCATCCCTACGGTGAAGCATGGTGGTGGCAGCATCATGCTGTGGGGACATTTTTCAGCGGCAGGGACTGGGAGACTAATCAGGATTGAGGGAAAGATGAACAGAGCAAAGTACAGAGAGATCCTTGATGAAAACCTGCTCCAGAGCACTCACAACCTCAGACTGGCGCAAAGGTTCACCTTACAACAGAACAAACACTGCAAGCACACAGCCAAGACAATGCAGGATTGGCTTCCGGACAAGTCTCTGAATGTCCTTGAGTGGCTCAGCCAGAGCCCGGACTTGTACCCGATCGAACATCTCTGGAGAGACCTGAAAATAGCTGTGCAGCGACACTCCCCATCCAACCTGACAGAGCTTGAGAGTATCTACAGAGAACAATGGGATAAACTCCCCAAACACAGGTTTGCCAAGCTTTTAGCATCATACCCAAGAAGACTTGAGGCTGTAATCGCTGCCAAAGGTGCTTCAACAAAGTACTGAGTAAACGGTCTGAATTCTTATGTAAATTAGATATTTCAGCTTTTTATTTGTTATAAATTTGCTAAAATGTATAAAAACCTGTTTTTGCTTTGTCATTACGGGGTATTGTGTGTAGAAACAGTCAAGGGGTCTGAATACTTTCCGAATGCACAATGTATGTATGCATGTACAAAAAAATGTAATGTCTAGCAGCAACAACGACAAAAGGATCTACACCGAATTTAGATTCAAAGATGTCTGCAGAAAGAATGGGGTGTCAGCTATGATCTACTAATCTATTATTGAACTACAGTAAGTGAAGGGGATTTACACTTTCCGAATGCACTGTGTGTGTGAGATATGGACACTCCTTCAAATTAAGGATTCTGATATTTCAGCCACACCCGTTGCTGACAGGTGTATAAAATCGAGCACACAGCCATGCATCGCTATAGACTAAAATTAGCAGTAGAATGGCCTTACTGAAGAGCTATCTTAGTGACTTCCAACTGTCCCGGTCAATTGTAAGTGCTGTTAATGTGACGTGGAAATGTTTAGGAGCAACAACGGCTCAGCCGTGAAGTGGTAGGCCACACAAGCTCACAGAACAGGACCGCTGAGTGCTGGAGCACGTCTGTCCTCGGTTGTAACACTCACTACCGAGTTCCAAACTGCCTCTGTCCTCGGTTACAACACTCACTACCGAGTTCCAAACTGCCTCTGTCCTCGTTTACAACACTCACTACCGAGTTCCAAACTGCCTCTGTCCTCGTTTACAACACTCACTACCGAGTTCCAAACTGCCTCTGTCCTCGGTTGTAACACTCACTACCGAGTTCCAAACTGCCTCTGTCCTCGGTTGTAACACTCACTACCGAGTTCCAAACTGCCTCTGTCCTCGGTTACAACACTCACTACCGAGTTCCAAACTGCCTCTGTCCTCGGTTACAACACTCACTACCGAGTTCCAAACTGCCTCTGTCCTCGGTTACAACACTCACTACCTAGTTCCAAACTGCCTCTGTCCTCGGTTACAACACTCACTACCGAGTTCCAAACTGTCTCTGTCCTCGGTTACAACACTCACTACCGAGTTCCAAACTGCCTCTGTCCTCGGTTACAACACTCACTACCGAGTTCCAAACTGCCTCTGTCCTCGGTTACAACACTCACTACCGAGTTCCAAACTGCCTCTGTCCTCGGTTACAACACTCACTACCGAGTTCCAAACTGCCTCTGTCCTCGGTTACAACACTCACTACCGAGTTCCAAACTGCCTCTGTCCTCGGTTACAACACTCACTACCGAGTTCCAAACTGCCTCTGTCCTCGGTTACAACACTCACTACCGAGTTCCAAACTGCCTCTGTCCTCGGTTACAACACTCACTACCGAGTTCCAAACTGCCTCTGTCCTCGGTTACAACACTCACTACCGAGTTCCAAACTGCCTCTGGAAGCAACGTCAGCACAATAACCGTTTCATCGGGAGCTTCATGAAACGTTGCGTCTGCACAGTTCTTCCAGTAAGTGTTTTTTGTGTCAAATATTCAGTGTAAATTGTTAAAAGAATTCCTTGTGCATAAAGTTTGTATGGTTTGTTATACTTTGAAATCAACATTTGATGGAAAAATCTCAGTCTCAGCGCAATTCCATTTCTGTGGATTTGCCCTTTAGTTGAGTCACAGTGCTCAGAGAGGCCTCTAGTGACGTTCACCCACACAGTGTGATTGAACACTATGACCCCTGCAGCCACACCCACACAGTGTGATTGAACACTATGACCCCTGCAGCCACACCCACACAGTGTGATTGAACACTATGACCCCTGCAGCCACACCCACACAGTGTGATTGAACACTATGACCCCTGCCGTGGTTCTGAGTTCAGGGTCAACAAAGCCTCGCCTGCCAACTGTCAACACTCCCAGATCACAGAGCTGTCAGCTTAGATCATAAAATTTGACATGTACTCTCTCCTTTCCCTCCCCACGCCTGAGAACTTTTCCAGTATAGTCAGAGCTGGCTTACAGTACAAGACAAAATCAGCAAACTTACAAGCACTCACGCTACCATGAACATCCGACAGCCTCTTAGGGCTGGAGTCAATCCTTATCGCAGAAGTATCAGATCTATAGCTCTGTTGAATTGTAAAGGCAACGCGTTGGCGGAGACTGCGTTCACAGTAAACGCTGCATATGTCACACAATCGTAAATGACCTTTCAATTTTACCACAGGCTCTTCCGCGATACAGATTACATCCAACCCTTAGAGGCTGTCTGATGTTATAATACCATACATATTGGTGGCAACAGAGCCAATGTAGACAGCTCCAAGAGGTAGTCACAACAGTAATGTCTCCACTAAAACAGATCCATCCTACAGAGGAGAGCTTGTCCTGAGCCTTCCTTCAAGCTCTTTGCACTCAGCCTCTCCGCACCCTAACAATACACCATTGTGCAGACAAGGGACAAAATTAGACAATGACAATACTCTTGAAGAAAGGGGGACAATGCAATGTTACAAACTAGAACAAAAAACAACAAAACATTCACTCAAAACACACATCGCGGCTGATATGTGCAGGGGCGAAGGGACGCAGCTGTGCGGTCCAGAGGCATCCATTGGCATTATGGGTAAAAGGATATGTCCTGCAGCTGTGGTTTCCTGTCTAGGCTGACGACAGCAGCTTCTATCAACCTCAGCCTTCTGCTTCCTATTCCAGTAATCTACATTCGTTCCTACAACATCCCAAATTCACTTCCTATTCCAGTAATCTACATTCGTTCCTACAACATCCCAAATTCACTTCATATTCCTGTAATCTACATTCGTTCCTACAACATCACAAATTCACTTCATATTCCTGTAATCTACACTCGTTCCTACAACATCACAAATTCACTTCATATTCCTGTAATCTACATTCGTTCCTACAACATCACAAATTCACTTCATATTCCTGTAATCTACACTCGTTCCTACAACATCACAAATTCACTTCATATTCCTGTAATCTACACTCGTTCCTACAACATCCCAAATTCACTTCATATTCCTGTAATCTACATTCGTTCCTACAACATCACAAATTCACTTCATATTCCTGTAATCTACACTCGTTCCTACAACATCCCAAATTCACTTCATATTCCTGTAATCTACATTCGTTCCTACAACATCACAAATTCACTTCATATTCCTGTAATCTACATTCGTTCCTACAACATCCCAAATTCACTTCATATTCCTGTAATCTACATTCGTTCCTACAACATCCCAAATTCACTTCATATTCCTGTAATCTACATTCGTTCCTACAACATCCCAAATTCACTTCATATTCCTGTAATCTACATTCGTTCCTACAACATCCCAAATTCACTTCATCGTCACCATCCACCGCCTTCATCCCATCACATTATTTAACCTCCGCATCGTATATAAAAGATCTGCTGATCTCTGAGTCTTAAATGGTATCACATTACTCTATATTTACTTTGTGTCCAGTGGTAGGCTCTCCGGACCAGAGCTTAGTGAGACGTCTCTGCACACAACACATGGTCTGTAGTCTAGGAGGAGAGAGAGCTATGTGGTCTGGTTTGACCTGCCATGTTCTCCCTACAGGGCAGTGCACGGCCAAGGACCGACTCTCGCTGAAGATGCACAGCAGCTGTTGTGGCGAGAGGCTTGCTGTTCATCACACTCACCGAGGGCTGAGGAATGACTCATAGAGAGGGCCTTTGTGCACCCGGAGCCTGGTCATATGGAGACCACATGGGAGGGAGGGTGAAATTAAATTCTGACGACAACAAAAAGTTGGACTGGGTCAATCACAGATCTGAGAGAGACAACAGGCCACAGCACTGAGAGGGAAGTGAAGGACAGAGTCTAGGAGGATGACATTGTCATTACATAGCAATGATTCCACAGCACTTCAGGAAATCAAAGGCAATGAGAACAGACGTGGCTCAAGTCTGTTGAGCCCATTCCTCCATGCATTATAAGACAGGTTCCAGAGATACCGCCTGAGAACATCCATCTCCCAGAGGAGGTCCAGGTTTCAACTGGTCAGTGGGACTTTGTGTCATCAGGGAGTCTACTAAAAATGTACTTTGGCCACACCCACATTGTCAAGACGCCACCGTCACATTGCAAGATAAACACACCATAGCGTCGACTATTTTTACCTTCTGCGTTGTTATTGAGAATGTCTCAGTTTAAAATTCAGGTTGCTGCTCTGCCAAAATGTCAACACGGAACTGTTTATTTAGAGGAGAACACAAGCTACACATCAACAGGAAGTTGATGACAATGCTCTGCAGAGGCCAGCCCTATTATCAGCTGCACAGTCATGATAGAAACTACCGTACCTCCTCTGTCTGGAGGCTCAGCCATGATAGAAACTACCGGACCTCCTCTGTCTGGAGGATCAGCCATGATATAAACTACCGGACCTCCTCTCTCTGGAGGCTCAGCCATGATATAAACTACCGGACCTCCTCTGTCTGGAGGCTCAGCCATGATAGAAACTACCGAGCCTCCTCTGTCTGGAGGCTCAGCCATGATAGAAACTACCGGACCTCCTCTGTCTGGAGGCTCAGCCATGATAGAAACTACCGGACCTCCTCTGTCTGGAGGCTCAGCCATGATAGAAACTACCGGACCTCCTCTGTCTGGAAGCTCAGCCATGATAGAAACTACCGGACCTCCTCTGTCTGGAGGCTCAGCCATGATAGAAACTACCGGACCTCCTCTGTCTGGAGGCTCAGCCATGATAGAAACTACCGGGCCTCCTCTGTCTGGAGGCTCAGCCATGATAGAAACTACCGGAACTCCTCTGTCTGGAGGCTCAGCCATGATAGAAACTACCGCACCTCCTCTGTCTGGAGGATCATACTGACCCCAAGAGAGAATGATTGTCCTAATACTCGCTCCCCGCTTTTCCCTCACAAAACTTGTTTTAGACCTTACTGCCATGTTTCTTGTCTGTGTTGGTGTTGTGTAGAGACTCCTTGACTGAAGACCCAGTAATGAGACCTAGGTCAGGCCGTCATGGGAGTCACAGTTGCAGAAAAACAACCCAAACTTCTCTACAGGATGGTTGTGAAATGGCTTTTCTGGGGCATTTTGAGAGAGTTGAGGAGGGAGTTGAAATAACTCATAAAATCTCTCTAACAGCTCTGCCTTTTATCGTTATTCTACGACCTTGGCTATCCGTGACATTCCGAGGTTAGAGAAGGGACAGTTCAGCTCAACTCCCGTCTACGACCATGGTAAAACCCCAGCCCAGTCAGTCTCTCAGCCTCCCCTGCTAGGGCCCTGACCTTGGGGGGGGGGGGGGGAGGGGGGGGGGGGCAGCACACAGAGTGCCCCTTTAGACGGGCAGCTTGGATTTCCGCTCAACAGGCCCCGGTGTCAAACTGTGGCAGGCCACTCTCAGACAAAGACCAGTTCAGCTCTTACATCCCTATTCATAATCAACATAACAGTCTGATTTCACTCTGCCGTTACACATGTACACGTATACATACATACATACACACACACACACATATATATATAGTTGAAGTCGGAAGTTTACATACACCTTAGCCAAATACATTTCAACTCAGTTTTTCACAATTCCTGACATTTAATCCTAGTTAAAATTCCCTCTGTTAGGTCAGTTAGGATCACCACTTTATTTTAAGAATGTGAAATGTCAGAATAATAGTAGAGAGAATGATTTATTTCAGCTTTTATTTCTTTCATCATATTCCCATTGGGTCAGAAGTTTACATACACTCAATTAGTATTTGGTAGCATTGCCTTTAAATCGTTAAATTGTTGTTGCTCGCACATGCTTTTTCAGTTCTATAGGATTGAGGTCAGGGCTTTGTGATGGCCACTCCAATACCTTGACTTTGTTGTTCTTAAGCCATTTTGCTACAATTTTGGAAGTATGCTTGGGGTCTTTGACCATTTGGAAGACCCATTTACAACCAAGCTTTAACTTGCTGACTGATGTCTTGAGATGTTGCTTCAATATATCCACATAATTGTCTTGCCTCATGATGCCATCTATTTTGTGAAGTGCACCAGTCCCTCCTGCAGCAAAGCACCCCCAAAACATGATGCTGCCACCCCCGTGCTTCACGATTGGGATGGTGTTCTTTGGCTTGCAAGCCTCCCCCTTTTTCCTCCAAACATAACGATGGTCATTATGGCCAAACAGTTCTATTTTTGTTTCATCAGACCAGAGTACATTTCTCCAAAAAGTGCAGTTGCAAACCGTAGTCTGGCTTTTTTATGGCAGTTTTGGAGCAGTGCTGAGCGGCCTTTCAGGTTATGTCGATATAGGACTCGTTTTACTGTGGATTTAGATACTTTTGTACCTGTTTCCTTCAGCATCTTCACAAGGTCCTTTGCTGTTGTTCTGGGATTGATTTGCACTTTTTGCACCAAAGTACGTTCATCTCTAGGAGACAGCGTCTCCTTCCTGAGCGGTATGACGGCTGCGTAGTCCCATGGTGTTTATACTTGCGTACTATCGTTTGTACAGATGCATGTGGTACCTTCAGGCATTTGTAAATTGCTCCCAAGGATGACCCAGACTTGTGGAGGTCTACAATTGTTTTTCTGGGGTCTTGGCTGATTTCTTTGGATTTTCCCTGGATGTCAAGCAAAGAGGCACTGAGTTTGAAGGTAAGCCTTGAAATACATCCACAGGTACACCTTCAATTGACTCAAATGATGTCAATTAGCCTATCAGAAGCTTCTAAAGGCAAGACATCCTTTTCTGGGATTTTCCAAGCTGTTTAAAAGCCACAGTCAACTTAGTGTATGTAAACTTCTGACTCACTGGAATTGTGATACAGTGAATTATAAGTGAAATCATCTGTCTGTTAACAATTGTTGGAAAAATGACTTGTCATGCACAAAGTAGATGTCCTAACCGACTTGCCAAAACTATAGTTTGTTAACAAGACATTTGTGGAGTGGTTGAAAAACGAGTTTTAATGACTCCAACCTAAATGTATGTCAACTTCCGACTTCAACTGTATGTGTGTGAGTAAGAGATGTTGTGGGTCAGTCTGGTCTCAGCAGGCATTCCAGTGCGTGAGACAGACAGTGTTAGGCCTGTGTGGCCCATCAGGCCTTATGAGCAGCAGAAGACTGGGGGCTTTGTCTCTGCGTCGCAGGGTATTTATAGGAGTGTGTCATGTGCAGGGCTCGAAGAAGGGTCTTAATCCAGACCCACTCAATGTCTCCTCCACCATCTCCACCAAAATACTGTACAACTGTCAGAATTCACCTACCCCGTGCACGCTTGGTGTATATTCTATAAGTAGGAGCCATTTTTCTCTCGTCAGGCCACGTGGTCTTGGAGGGACAGGTCCACCGTAAGTGCTGTTACACAGATTGTCATAGGGAGAAATTATACTCATTCAGCAGATTCAGAGGGAAAGACCTTTCCATAAACCACAGAATCCTATAGTGATGTATGAAAATGGTATCTTTTCATACGCCACAGAGTAGATCACACCCGGTATACATTCCTAAATCAACAAGCACTATAAATGTTTACCCAAAGCCCTCATCCTGTGAGACATCTCGTCCACTTTTACATCCAAGTTAAACACAGCTCTGCTTTGATGTGTTTTTACATGAATATGTATTGATGTTCCCCAAGTGAGTGTGCACTTCTCTCAGTGTGTAGTTGGAGATCTTTGTGTCAAGCTTCTTTTATTTGGACCAAATCCACACAAGGATAACATGAATCACATATTTATTGTAATGGGACATATGGTGGGAGTGATTGTTTAGTTATTAATGTTTTCCATATGTTAATAACTGGACCTCTCCAAATGTCTTCCAAAGAGGAACAATAAGCCTTTGAGCTCAGAGCTGGTTGTCAAATATAGAAAGGAGGACAAGAATGTTCTGAAGTCTCGGATGAGTCATATTCCTAGCCAACACCCGCAAAGACTTCTCCTCTAAACTGTCCCACAGGTACGGAGATACTAACTGGTAACGAAACCCAACTAGCCTACAGATCATACAGTATATATATATATATATATTTTTTACACTCTTCATCTTTGGGTTCTAGGCCTAGTAACCTGAATGAATGTGTGCATTTATGTGAAAAATCAGCGTATGTGTTGAATGTACATGTGCCAAGGGAGACCACAACATTGGTTCAGGGCCAGCTCTGTCTCTCCCAACCCTACCTTGGTTCAGGACCAGCTCTGTCTCTCCCAACCCTACCTTGGTTCAGGGCCAGCTCTGTCTCTCCCAACCCTACCTTGGTTCAGGACCAGCTCTGTCTCTCCCAACCCTACCTTGGTTCAGGGCCAGCTCTGTCTCTCTTCACCTCTTGGTTGGCCAGTTCAAGCGGATTGTTATTTGTTCAGATGGTGACGAAACATCAATATGTACAAAAAGGAAGCTACAAGGAGGCATGCCCAAACTAAAGATTCAAAACCAAACGAAAGGCCTCATGGCCACTAAACCAACCAGCAACCTCACGGCTCTCCAAGGTGGCACTCTGACTGATCACCTTAATTGGCGGCACCCGAAGTGCTTATTAAGCAGGCTCAGCACCAGGACAAGGTTGCCCCCCTGGGGGAATGGAGTGTGGAAGTGGAACCTGGATAACGTGTTTGTCTATGTCCTAACACTAATCTTCCCACCATAACATAACTCTCCATCGTGTCTCACGCTACCAGGTTCTGTTGAGCTAGCTGTACAGAGGAGAGACCGTGGGAACTGAATGTACTTCTTTGAACTAAATGACTAAAACACAAATGTGCAAAGACAGTACAGGCCAGGGAATGTACTGTAGCTAGAACATAGCTTAGCAAAGCACATTAGATATGCAACATGTAGGTCACTGAGGAATGCGTGTCTTTGTGCTTCGTCTGCCTATTTTGTCAATGAGGCATTAAGAGGGACAGAAATGATTCATTTAAATGTAGCTTAGGAGATAGTATGCATGTAACACACACACACACACACACACACACACACACACACACACACACACACACACACACACACACACACAGGATAGAAACAAACAGCATACATGGCTAATGGGTGTTTTTTCCTGGTGATTGTGCATGGGGCATGCAGCTGGACTGACATCCTGGATGCAGAGTGAGGTAGTTGGTTTTCACTCCAGTCATAAATAGTCATCCTTGGCCTAGCCTTCAACTAGCAGAGCACAGAGGACAGGCGGTGGAGAGAGGAAGGGGAAGACGAGGAAACACTGATAGGTCGAGGTCCATAACAATGATGCAGAGTAGGATGAGAAGTGGACACAGGATGCATTATAATAACACAGCAAAAAGATAAAGGTTTTCTCCTAAACTAGGCATTTCTTATTAAAATTATAACAATACATTTGTTAAAAACATCGAAATAAAAATAGCATTTTAATATTATGTGTAGGCTATTTGAAAACGCCTTTTATTTCCAAGTATGAAAAAACGCTTTTTGTAATTTTCAACAAACAAAATCTCTCAAAGCACTCTGATAAAAATAAATAATTAATACATTTCTCCCTCAGTGTATTTTGATGCGCAGACAGAGACCCAGATGTAACCCTTCGCGCTTCCAGCGCAGCTTCCCACAGGTACTCTGTTAGCATCAGATTGCATCACTTCCCTGAAACACGCCGAAATCTTGTTCAATTCAAACAGCATGTCTGCACCGATTTAACTTTACTGCGATATGATCCAACTCCTCAATTCATCAACAATAGAGGCATCAACCCCGACATGTCAGTCACAGAGACAGGTAGATGTCCAAACTTTACTTCAATAGTTTACTAATACTTCAACAGTTTTCGCTATTCATTTCATGCCATTGTGTTAGAAATAGGACAGTTACTTACAGTTAACACTACTGGTATCCATGTGTGTTTTCCAATCCGCTTCTTCTTTGACGTTCATTTATTTTGCACAAGTTTGCGCAGCAGTAGGCTGGCTAAACGACGTGGACCCATGTGTGGCGTAAGTGACACACAGAAACGAGTCAGTCACAGACGCGAGTTTACCTCATCTGCTCGCTCTCACAGGGTCCTAGCGCTAGTTTAAAAATATTTCTAATTGGCTACTGTGCTACAGACGATGACATCACCTTAGTACAATAAACACAGACAAATATCCACATGTAAACTGCTTTAATTTAAATAAAATATGTACGTCATTTGTTGAGCAGTAGTTCTGACATTGAAATAAATAATATGCAGATTGCTTTGTACAGTTACAAAACGAAAACATAAATTTAAAAGTCTCCCAAACCTTTTATAATGGATATAGATTCAAAAATGAGATTGTGAATTCTGGAAGTACTGTATGTACATTATTAACCAGTATTTCTGTTAGTATTGTAAATATGTACGATAATTTGCGACTCTCTCTCTCTCACACACACACACACACACACACATCTATAAAACAAACAGCCATTACAAAGATGGCAGTAAGAGTTATTTATACTAGATGACTGCTGCTAGTCAGTATGACTAATAGTAGTCTGATAAAGGCAGTGCTGCATACACTAACAACCAGAACTATCTTTTCCTATGACACACAACCTCATACCAGACCATTCAAATACAACTGAAAGAAAAAGGACAGCTTTGCATGTAGGCTACCAAGAATATTGTATGATCTATTGAATTACTAAGAGTCACCTCTTCAAAACCCAACAGGAGATAACCAGGAGTCACCTCTTCAAACCCCAACAGGAGATAACTAGGAGTCACCTCTTCAAAACCCAACAGGAGATAACTAGGAGTCACCTCTTCAAAACCCAACAGGAGATAACTAGGAGTCACCTCCTCAAAACCCAACAGGATAATGTTTTGTTCTACTGTATGCACACTATAGTGAATTATTTAGCAACCAGTAATCATTTCACCCCCTAAGTTGATTTAGATCATTTAAAAAAAAAAATTATATCAGGACCCTGGTTGTCATTTGGACTGGTATCCACGTAGACCAATCAGGACAATTTCATCAAATAAATTCCACTTCAACATCCACAAAATTCCCTAACCTTAATTCCTTCCCTTCTCACCTCGATTCATTCCCTCCTCACCTTGGTATTGTTCAAGGAAGAGTTCATTCAATCCCTTTCAGTTGTAATCTAATTCAGATCCATTCCTCTATTTCATCTCTAATCCAGACTTCTGGTCTCCAATCCCTTCAATCCACTTTCCTCCACAGGCAGATACATCCCTTTATATTCAGAAACAGTTCAGATTCGATCTAATTAATGTATATCTCTATTCATTATCTCTGTCTCCATGTGTTGAGTTAGAATCAGATCAAGTTTCCCCATGAAGAGTCACTCACGTCAGCTTTTATCCTAACTACAATCCCAGCTCTGAATACAATTCAAGATCCAATCATAACATGATATTCCATTACTGTAAATGAAACCCTTTGGTTCAATTGAAATTGATAAGACTAAATAATCCAAAACTCCAATACTGTCACACCCTGGCCTTAGTTATCTTTGTTTCCTTTATTATTTTTGTTAGGTCAGGGTGTGACATGGGGGAGGTTTGTGTTTGGGTGATTATATGGTTAAGGGGTTGTTGGGTTTTGTGTGTGTGGTTTTGTGTTGAGTGAGTATGTCTAGGTATGTCTATGGTTTAGTGAGGGTTTCTAGGTATGTCTATGGTTGCCTGAGTGGTTTCTCAATCAGAGACAGATGTCTTTCATTTGTCTCTGATTGGGAGCCATATTTTAGGCGGCCATAGGCATCATGTGTTTGTTGGGTCATTGATTTTGTCATTGTCTGTGTCTAGGTCTGTGTCAAGTTTGCATGTTTTGCATTTAGTCGGTTTTGGTTTCACGGTCTTCGATTTGTTGTTTTGCTTCGTTTGGTCATCTCCTTAATAAAGAGAAGATGCATTTTTTACACGCTGCGCCTTGGTCCTCTCTCTCTCCCAATGACGATCGTGACAAATACATACATTACATTGTTTGGATCTTTCCCATCAATTTAGTAAATCAATCAACCGTTAGTATGTAGGCAAGAGGCTGGTTTTATATTCTCTGGAAACATGCATTCAGTCTGTTTAAAGGGGAGCTGAACTTCCTGAGTTGGCCTCATTTTTTGGCTTGGTCATTAAGAAGGCCATGACTGAAGCCGAACGGGGGGGGGGGTTAAAGTGTGTGTCTTTTGTTTGTGTGTTCCCACGTAGCAAAAATGGTCTATTATATTGACAAGATAGTCGATTGACCGCTCTAACAATGGAAATACATGTCCTCAAAGACAGAAAGCAGGTGGGAGTAGGCGAGATCAGGTGGGACCATTCTAGCCAATGAGAGGGCAGATACGCGTGCGAACAACAGGCCATAGTGATAGATGGACTCATCTTTCTATATGTGCCATTATAGTGTCTGTGACAACCTCAAAGGCTCTGCCCATGCTATCTTCATTTTAAAGTAGTACATTTTCTTCTTCTTTTTAATTTTTTAAGTCATTGAAATTTGGAGCTATTAATATTTTAAATGATTGTTCCATGTACATTGTGTAATTTACTGATGGTCCTTAACTATGGTCCCGTGTGGCTCAGTTGGTAGAGTGTGGCGCTTGCAACGCCAGGGTTGTGGGTTCAATTCCCACGGGGGGACCAGGATGAATATGTATGAACTTTCCAATTTGTAAGTCGCTCTGGATAAGAGCGTCTGCTAAATGACTTAAATGTAAATGTAACTAGCCCCATAGGGATTTCAAATGTCAAACCAAATTGAAATAAACCCAGGCCAAGGAAAACTGTTAGGGTACCCTTCATTCTGTGACATAATTTTTAAAATATTATCTCACAAATCTCTGATTTTGGACGAGACTGACTTTATGACCAAAACGATCCTATTTACACTTTGTAGTCAATTTTAACACTTGAATAAATTATTTTGAATCATATCGATGCCACATGGGCCATTTTCAAAAAGAGAAGTTGCTTTTTAGGGGCAGTCACTCTTTAAGCATGTTGCTATCTAAAACAAAACAACACAAGCAAACAAACAAATTGGTTCTTAAGATAGTTATATTACTTTGGTTTTTCAGTAAACACACAATGATCCACACATTTTCTTAAACCGTACTACCACAATATATCAATCTAGCCTTTCACTCCGTGGTGAACCCTCACTCTATTAAGAAATACAAAGTTTAAGTCTCAATGTAAAAAAAAAAAAAAAAAAAAAAAAGTGAATGAAACAATATATTTAGAGTAAAGAAAGCAAGGACAGAGTTTATCTGGTAGCACGTTCTGTTTGGACAGTTTGCTGATGTTCTCTCTTTCCTGCTTGATCATAAGATAATGTCTCAGAGGCTGTCCAAACCAGCAACCTGAAAATGACATGACAGCCAAGAACTATAGTTAAACTCCTTCTAATAAAGCAAACACATAATACTGAAAGCATAGGCAGAACTAGCCTGGTCTAGTCCTCCCACAAACAGACATGGCTCAGGAGGAGGAGCCTGTTACTCCACTTTCTCCAGAGATATCTTATTGATGTATAGACTCAGGCTGGCTGGGTTTCTCGGGCCCAGAGGATGTCCTGGAACAACAGAACTATATCATTACAACTCATTATATTTCTATGGCTAGAACCCAAGCTCGTTTTAGTTCTGGTTCTGCTGTGACTCTGACCTGATGGATCGAGGGCTACCCAGACGGGTTATTATGGCTCTCAGTGAGGACTCAGGCCCCTCTAACGTTAAGCCCAGCAGGCTGCTATACTGAGCTTCTACAGTCTGGTCCTTTCAGAACAGTCGGACTTGTTTCTTGAGCTCGTTTCTCTTCCACATTGCCAGTCGGTCAAAATCAGGCATAGTCATCCTAAACACCCGGTAGAAGTCCTCAGGAGACAGGTGGCGCTGGCAGAGAGAGATTACACACAGGTTAGTGTTGTTGGAGACATTGTCATAACCAACTCAGAAATGGAAATACAATTGACTCACTATATAGTATGTGCAGTGAGAGGTGTTCATTACTTGCATGTTAACAAGCACTGAGAGATACTCACCTCTAGTCTGGCTCTGTCCACGTCATTGGGGGGCTGGTTCTGCCTCCTTATGGTGACTACCAACACGTCATATGGGTAGATCTGAGGAAGGAATGGTTATGAAGAAAACATTAAATGATTTTTAGATTTTCACACCATACATAAACTATGCAATGCTGGCCATCCTATTGTCAACGAATCACAGATGTTTGCCTGGGTCATACATTCACCTGTACTTCCTCTGACAACAGTCACACTTCCGGGTTCTGACCTGAGGTCAATACCAAAGGTAAGATAGGATGGACACTAGCTGACTGATCAGTCGGGACAACGTTCTCCATATCTCTCTCTCTCTCGGAAGGGCTTTGAACCTCCCTCCCTGTCCAGACCTAATTTCCAGGTGAGTGGGCCTGGGGTGAACCCGTCTCCTGAGAGGAGCAGAGGAGACTCTTATCTCTGTGACACCATGGACGAGGTCAATTCTTGTAGGTCCGGTAGGAGGAAGTGTCCCGCCAGCCCAGACTTCCTCATAGAGACATAGGGAGAATCTCAATTGCATACAGCAGGTAGCCTAGCGGTTAGAGTGTTGGGCCAGGAACCGAAAGGATTCTGTTTCGAATAAAGGAGCTGTAAAGGTGAAATATCTGACCTGGGTTCTTGAGCAAGGCACTTTGTCATAATTTACTCCAGGGGTGCCGTACTATTATGGCTGACCCTGTAAAACAACACATTTCACTGCACCATTTTGGTATACGTTTCCTCAATTTCTTATTCTAGTGTTCTCTACTCGTTTTCTCTACTCGTGTTCTCTACTCGTGTTCTCTACTCGTGTTCTCTACTCGTGTTCTCTACTCGTGTTCTCTACTCGTGTTCTCTACTCGTGTTCTCTTCTAGTGTTCTCTTCTAGTGTTCTCTTCTAGTGTTCTCTACTCGTGTTCTCTACTCGTGTTCTCTACTCGTGTTCTCTACTCGTGTTCTCTACTCGTGTTCTCTACTCGTGTTCTCTACTCGTGTTCTCTACTCGTGTTCTCTACTCGTGTTCTCTTCTAGTGTTCTCTACTAGTGTTCTCTTCTAGTGTTCTCTACTCGTGTTCTCTTCTAGTGTTCTCTACTCGTGTTCTCTTCTAGTGTTCTCTACTCGTGTTCTCTAGTCATGTTCTCTTCTAGTGTTCTCTACTCGTCTTCTCTTCTAGTGTTCTCTTCTAGTGTTCTCTTTTAGTGTTCTGTACTCGTGTTCTCTACTCGTGTTCTCTTCTAGTGTTCTCTTCTAGTGTTCTCTTCTAGTGTTCTCTACTAGTGTTCTCTTCTAGTGTTCTCTACTCGTGTTCTCTACTCGTGTTCTCTTCTAGTGTTCTCTACTCGTGTTCTCTTCTAGTGTTCTCTACTCGTGTTCTCTTCTAGTGTTCTCTACTCGTGTTCTCTAGTCGTGTTCTCTAGTCATGTTCTCTTCTAGTGTTCTCTACTCGTCTTCTCTTCTAGTGTTCTCTTCTAGTGTTCTCTACTCGTGTTCTCTTCTAGTGTTCTCTACTAGTGTTCTCTACTAGTGTTCTCTACTCGTGTTCTCTAGTCGTGTTCTCTAGTCATGTTCTCTTCTAGTGTTCTCTACTCTTCTTCTCTTCTAGTGTTTTCTACTAGTGTTCTCTACTAGTGTTCTCTAGTAGTGTTCTCTACTCGTGTTCTCTACTCGTGTTCTCTACTCGTGTTCTCTTCTAGTGTTCTCTACTAGTGTTCTCTACTAGTGTTCTCTACTAGTGTTCTCTACTAGTGTTCTCTACTAGTGTTCTCTACAGCCAGCTTACATTTGATTCAGTGATAGTCAGTTTGTTCATTAATTTGCGTAACATCTTACTTTGTATTCTGTAGAAAAAGAGAAAAAAAAGAGCTGATCATCACATTTATTCATATTCTCATTGGTTATGTAATTTGTAAGTGATATTATTGAAAGGTAAAGCAGTGATTGCTTACCTCTGATTCCCCAGTTAACTGCACTGCTGCTGTCGTACTGGAAATAATCTGCACTCTGGGGCTGAAAGAGACAGATGACAAGAACAATTATTTTAGAGATACAAAAAAGTTATTGGTCTTTACTCTTGCTATGGGCTGGTTTGGGTCCACACAGGATCCATTTACAACACCCACATCCTGTGATAACCCCCTGCCCCCCTCAGGGAACTCACCCTGTGCAGTCCGTTCCTGCCATACCCTGGCAACGAGGCTGACTTGGAGATGAAGGAGTCTGAAAGAGAGGAAACACAAGCATCCCAGCCATTCAGCCTGGGACCTGACCCACACACTGCGTCCCAGCAGAACACCGCAGCACGCCAAAGTAGAAACACTGTGAGGGATGGGCAATTAGCAATCTCTAACCGATTGCAAATGCAAGGCGATATAAGAGACAGCAGGGGGCGCTAACAGCAAACACAATGGAGAAGCCCTCTCTGATTTTCATTTACAGGCAATGCATTGTTATGAAAAAGTATGAAAATGTGTTCCGGACAAGAGCGTCTGCTAAATTAATAAAATGTAAGAATGCCCCCTCTACGATGCAACATGCACGCTTTATAATCCTTGTGTAAACAATCATTAGCATAATTGATCTCAGGCTCTTGAAATGGCATTTGTTATCAATGTAATGAGGAGAGTATCTGAGGAGAGTATCTGTACTTTACTTTACTATTTATATTTTTGACAACTTTTACTTTTATTTCACTACATTCCAAAAGAGAATAATGTACTTTTTACTCCATACATTTTCCCTGACACCCAAAAGTACTCGTTACATTTTGAATGCTTAACAGGACAGGACAATTGTCTAATTCACACACATTTCAACAGAACATCCATGGTCATCCCTACTGCCTCAGATCTAGCGGACTCACTAAACACATGCTTCGTTTTTTAAATTATGTGTTGGAGCTTGCACCCCGCTATCAGAAAATACATTTAAAAAACAAGAAAATAGTGCCGTCTGTTTGCTTAATATAAGGAATTTGAAACAATTTATACTTTATACTTTCAATACTTAGGTATATTTTTGCAATTACATTAACTTTTGATACTTAAGTATATTTAAAACCAAATACTTTTATACATTTACTTAAGTAGTAATTTACTGGGTGACTTTTAACTTTTACTTGAGTCATTTTCTATTAAGGTGTCTTTACTTTACCTCAAGTATGAGAATTGATACTTTTACACCACTGGTCAACATCAGACGAGTGACATAGCTGAAGAGCCCATCTTGACACCCCCCCTGCATACCTAAGGGATAATCAACAAGGGGCTATGTGTTCTGTGGAAGGTGTGCCATGACACGCTAGCAGAATGGCACTAACTTTCCAAAAAGTGTTGCATTATTTTACAGAGAACGCATAGAACCCCCGAGTTGATTATCCTGCTTATATTACAGCTATAACACATTTTGCCGCTAGAAATGTATTAATTTAGCGGTAGAAATGTGACACCATCCACTGAAGTAAGCTAGCAAGTTTACTGAAGTAGCTAGCACGTTTACTGAAGTAGACAGCAAGTTTACTGAAGTAACTAGCACGTTTACTGAAGTAGCTAGAAGGTTTACTGAAGTATCTAGCAGGTTTACTGAAGTAGCTAGCAAGTTTACCGAAGTAGCTAGCAAGTTTACCGAAATAGTTAGCAAGTCTACCGAAGTAGCTATCAGGTTTACTGAAGTAGCTGTTTACCGAAATAGTTAGCAAGTCTACCGAAGTAGCTATCAGGTTTACTGAAGTAGCTAGCAAGTTTACTGAAGTAGACAGCAAGTTTACTGAAGTAACTAGCACGTTTACTGAAGTAGCTAGAAGGTTTACTGAAGTATCTAGCAGGTTTACTGAAGTAGCTAGCAAGTTTACCGAAGTAGCTAGCAAGTTTACCGAAATAGTTAGCAAGTCTACCGAAGTAGCTATCAGGTTTACTGAAGTAGCTGTTTACCGAAATAGTTAGCAAGTCTACCGAAGTAGCTATCAGGTTTACTGAAGTAGCTAGCAAGTTTACTGAAGTAGCTAGTAGGTTTACTGAAGTAGATAGCAAGTTTACTGAAGTAGCTAGCAAGTTTACTGAAGTAGCTAGCAAGTTTACTGAAATAGTTAGCAAGTTTACTGAAGTAGCTAGAAGGTTTACTGAAGTAGCTAGCAGGTTTACTGAAGTAGCTAGCAAGTTTACCGAAGTAGCTAGCAAGTTTACCGAAATAGTTAGCAAGTTTACCGAAGTAGCTATCAGGTTTGCTGAAGTAGCTAGCAAGTTTACTGAAGTAGATAGCAAGTTTACTGAAGTAGCTAGCAAGTTTACTGAAGTAGCTAGCAAGTTTACTGAAGTAGCTAGCAAGTTTACTGAAGTAGCTAGCAAGTTTACCAAAGTAGCTAGCAAGTTTACCGAAGTAGCTAGCAATTTTACTGAAGTAGCTAGCAAGTTTACTAGCTAGATAGTGAGCTACAGCTACATCATAGAACATGTAAGAATGAACTTCATAGCCATTTAATTATACCGTGAATTATAGGAAAATAATGCATGCTCTAGAATGCCCTTCAAGCCAATCAGAAACAAGTATTCAACATTGCCATGGTATAAACTGATGTAACTGTACTACTGTCCCCCGTGATGACCCTGTCTACAGACAGACAATATACAGTAGGACACTGAGGCATCTCACTCACCACTGTCTGTACTGTAGTGGGATCTGGTGGGAGCTGAAAAGAGAGAGAGACAGAGACAGAGACAGAGAGAGAGAGAGAGAGAGGGAGAGAAACGGAAGGAGAGAGAGAGAGAGAGAGAGTATGAAGAAAAAGAGAAGAGAGAGACAGAAGAGAGAAACAGAGGAGAGAGAAAGAAAGAATGAAAAAGAGAGCGACACATAGTTAGATACAGCCTCTGCCTGTACAAATGCACGGTTAAGTGTTCTCATCTGGTCTCATAAAGCTCCTATAATGGTTCCTCATCAGAGCCTTGAAACTAAAGACCCTCCTGATACAATCAGTCTTGAATCCAGGGTCATGACAATGATGAAAGATATCAAACACACAGCAGCTGTGGTTCACAAGTTTTAGCGAAAAAATGCTCTAGGATACTGTATAACACGGATGATGGAGCGGTGGAGGAAGTCTGTCGGGACATTAGATAACAATGCCTCTGTTTGTCTTAGTGAGGCTTAAGACGTATAACAAAGACTAACAAGGAGATATACAACAAAGAGAACTGAAACGACAGTGGGTTAAGTGCGTCTTAAAGAGTATCTCAAACAAGACATCTCCGCCCCCCCCCCCCCTGAAAAAACACACGCATTTGTCTTTTCCGACTAGTTCTGACTTGCTGATAACTACTTTATTAAGGAACTGACTACGACTGTGATATGTGGTTGTCTCACCTAGCTACCTGAAGATGAATGTACTGACTACGACTGTGATATGTGGTTGTCTCACCTAGCTATCTGAAGATGAATGTACTGACTACGACTGTGATATGTGGTTGTCTCACCTAGCTACCTGAAGATGAATGTACTGACTACGACTGTGATATGTGGTTGTCTCACCTAGATATCTGAAGATGAATTCACTAACCGTGAGTCACTCTGGATTGGAGCATCTGCTAAATGACATTTAAAAAAAAAAGTAAAATAATGTAGATGAATAACCGTTGGATCAACATACAGATGTCATTCTGCCCTAGCAGCTGCTCTCCCTACAGCATGTGACTGTATATCAAGGTCCAAAATAGCCCCCTATTCCTCATATAGTGCACTATATGACTATGTGACCTGTGACCTCACAATATAGGGACAAGGGTGCCATTTTGGGACGGACCCCCAGCAGTCAGGTTAAACACCAAGATCAATGGCTTCTTCAGAAAGCTTTCATGTGCATCACATCAGTCAATGTGTCTGGCTGGTGCTGGTGCTGGTTGTGTTCTCCCTTTCCCCAAAGACACAACATCCATTAAACATGGCGGAAGCTTCAATGAGTCATCAATAAAACAGGAAGAGGGACATGCAGGAGGTGGCTACAACTGGAGTGGGGCTGTGGGGGAAGTCATATGTACGCCCTACATAAAAACCACACATTCCCCCTCTCCATCTCGCTGTCTCTCTCTCTCTCGTTTCCCCACCTTAACGTGCAAACAGGCACTTAATGTGATGAGTACGGAGGAGGGAAGAGGATCAATGTAACTGTACACATCCTCCATCAGAGCAGTCTGAAACACATGACTAGGACAGAGTCTCAGCTCTATGAGGGTGTGGACTGATTGACAGACATGGTATCTATCTCCAGCAATAAACCATTTCCTTCCTTCTCTGCTCCCTGCTCTACTCCCTGCTCTCTGCTCCCTGCTCTCTGCTCTCTACTCCCTGCTCTACTCCCTGCTCTCTGCTCTCTACTCCCTGCTCTACTCCCTGCTCTACTCCCTGCTCTACTCCCTGCTCTACTCCCTGCTCTCTGCTCTCTACTCCCTGCTCTACTCCCTGCTCTCTGCTCTCTACTCCCTGCTCTACTCCCTGCTCTACTCCCTGCTCTACTCCCTGCTCTACTCCCTGCTCTACTCCCTGATCTCTGCTCCCTGATCTCTGCTCCCTGCTCGCGGCTCTCTGCTCCCTGCTCTCTGCTCTCTGCTCCCGGCTCTCTGCTCTCTGCTCTACTCTCTGCTCTCTGCTCCCGGCTCTCTGCTCCCTGCTCCCGGCTCTCTGCTCTCTGCTCCCTGCTCCCTGCTCTCTGCTCTATGCTTTCTGCTCTCTGCTCTCTGCTCCCTGCTCTCTGTTCTCTGCTCTACTCCCTGCTCCCTGCTCCCTTCTCTCTGCTCTACTCTCTGCTCTACTCCCTGCTCTCTGCTCCCTTCTCTCTCCTCTCTGCTCTCTGCTCTACTCTCTACTCCCTGCTCTCCTCTCTGCTCTCTGCTCTACTCTCTGCTCCCTGCTCTACTCTCTGCTCCCTGCTCTCTGCTCTACTCTTTACTCTCTGCTCTCTGCTCCCTTCTCTCTACTCTACTCTCTGCTCCCTGCTCTCTGCTCTACTCTCTGCTCTACTCTCTGCTCCCTTCTCTCTGCTCCCTGCTCCCTTCTCTCTGCTCTACTCTCTACTCTCTGCTCTCTTCTCTCTTCTCTACTCTCTGCTCTCTTCTCTACTCTCTGCTCTACTCTCTGCTCTACTCTCTGCTCTACTCTCTGCTCTACTCTCTGCTCTACTCTCTGCTCTACTCTCTGCTCTACTCTCTGCTCTACTCTCTGCTCTACTCTCTGCTCTCTGCTCTACTCTCTGCTCTACTCTCTGCTCCCTGCTCTACTCTCTGCTCTACTCTCTGCTCCCTTCTCTCTGCTCTACTCTCTACTCTACTCTCTGCTCCCTTCTCTCTGCTCTACTCTCTGCTCTACTCTCTGCTCCCTGCTCTCTGCTCCCTTCTCTCTGCTCCCTTCTCTCTGCTCCCTTCTCTCTTCTCTACTCTCTGCTCTCTGCTCTACTCTCTACTCCCTGCTCTCTACTCCCTGCTCTCTGCTCTACTCTCTGCTCTCTGCTCATGTGTGGCAAATGCTCGAAGCATGGTTTTTGTGTGTGGTTGGGTGGGTTCCACATTCTACTGCTCTGCCCCCCACTGTGCTGCCAGTGTAGAGGGGGTGTAGAGGGGGTCTGGGATATCCCCCACTGTGCTGCCAGTGTAGAGGGGGTGTAGAGGTGGTCTGGGATATACCCACTGTGCTGCCAGTATAGAGGGGGTCTGGGATATACCCACTGTGCTGCCAGTGTAGAGGGGGTGTAGAGGTGGTCTGGGATATACCCACTGTGCTGCCAGTATAGAGGGGGTCTGGGATATACCCACTGTGCTGCCAGTGTAGAGGGGGTGTAGAGGGAGTCTGGGATATACCCACTGTGCTGCCAGTGTAGAGGGGGTCTGGGATATACCCACTGTGCTGCCAGTGTAGAGGGGGTGTAGAGGGGGTCTGGGATATACCCACTGTGCTGCCAGTGTAGAGGGGGTCTGGGATATACCCACTGTGCTGCCAGTGTAGATAAGGTGTAGAGGGGGTCTGGGATATCCCCCACTGTGCTGCCAGTGTAGATAAGGTGTAGAGGGGGTCTGGGATATCCCCCACTGTGCTGCCAGTGTAGAGGGGGTGTAGAGGGGGTCTGGGATATCCCCCACTGTGCTGTCAGTGTAGAGGGGGTGTAGAGGGGGTCTGGGATATACCCACTGTGCTGCCAGTGTAGAGGGGGTGTAGAGGGGGTCTGGGATATACCCACTGTGCTGTCAGTGTAGAGGGGGTGTAGAGGGGGTCTGGGATATACCCCTGTCCCCTATCTCAGCTGGAGCTGGGTGCTCTGTCTCTCCCTGGGTTCCCCTGACTAATCTATTAACAGCAGGAGAGGCGAGATCACAGGAACACCAGACAACTTCATCCCCCCCCCCCCCCTCTATCTCTCTTTCCTTCTCTTCTCCCCGTCAGTGTGTGATCCTCCAGTGTATGGGTACAGAGACATTAATCACCACAGTCACAGGGATGGAAGCTCTGACCACATATCAAGTATGGCAACCCTGAGGGGGATCTCATATCACAACAACATCCCTCTCACTTGAATTTATACACCATTTGGCAACCCTCACCATCTGGCAAGGTCTCAAAATATTTCAGCAATACGTAGCTACATACAGTATGTGATGGTCCATAGACGGTTGATGTAAAGGCACAGCTTGGTGGTAGATTAAATGGAGTGCGTCCCAAATGGGAACCTATTCACTATATAGTGCAGCGGCCCTGGTCAAAAGTAGTGCACTATAAAGGGAATAGGGGTCCTGGTCAAAAGTAGTGCACTATAAAGGGAATAGGGGTCCTGGTCAAAAGTAGTGCACTATAAAGGGAATAGGGGTCCTGGTCAAAAGTAGTGCACTATAAAGGGAATAGGGTGCCATTTGGGATTCATATGTAATATATCTGGATCGTCAAGACAGTGCTGAGTCATTATGGACCGGCTCCTCTTATAACAGTCAGTCAGTCAACCCATCAGAGGCTGAGATTAAACTCATCTCTCTCTGTCTCAGACCCCTGGCGCTCTACTCTCCTCTCCATACTGCTGCTGAGGAGCTAGCTCGGGACAGACAGACAGACAGACAGACAGACAGACAGACAGACAGACAGACAGACAGACAGACAGACCATCCCCATCGCTAAGCATTTTAGCACCAGCATCCGGATGAGGAATCTGGATGTATTATTGAATAATGCGGTACTGAGCAAGTTGAGGAGACTAAACTGCTGGGTGTAACCCTAGATAGCAAGCTAACATGGTAAAAAATACATGGACTCAATGGTTACTAAAATGGGAGGAGGTCTGTCCATGATAAGGCGTTGTTCTGCAAAGAGGGACATACAGTAGGTAAATTGCAGATGGTCAGTAACATGCATGTCAGTCTCTCCTGGCTCAAAGTTGAGGAGAGATTTCCTGCAGCACTATTGGTCTTTGTGCAGGGTTTTATTAAAAAAAAAAAGTTATTTAACCTTTAAGAACAAATTGTTATTTTACAATGATGGCCTACCAAAAGGTAAAAGGCCTCCTACGGGACGGGGGCCTGGGATTCCAAAATAAAAATAAATATAGGAGAAAACACACATCACCACAAGAGAGACAACACAACACTACATAAAGAGAGACCTAAGACAACATCATAGCAAGGCAGCAACACATGACAACACAGTATGGTAGCAACACATGACAACAACATGGTAGCAACACAACATGGTAGCAGCACAAAGCATGGTACAAACATTATTGGGCACAGACAACAGCACAAAGGGCAAGAAGGTAGAGACAACAATACATCACACAAAACAGCCACAACTGTCAGTAAGAGTGTCCATGATTGAGTCTTTGAATGAAGAGATTGAGATAAAACTGTCCAGTTTGAGTGTTTGTTGCAGCTCGTTCCAGTCGCTAGCTGCAGCCAACTGAAAAGAGGAGCGACCCAGGGATGTGTGTGCTTTGGGGACCTTTAACAGAATGTGACTGGCAGAACGGGTTGTTGAGGTGTTGAAGCCGTACACTCATCAGTACAACACAAGACATGCAACCAGAGTGTCTCTTCACAGTCCCCAGGTTCAGAACAGAGGCTGGGAAACTCACATTATTCAATAGAGCCATGACTACATGGAACTCTCTGGTAACCCAGGTAACTCGAGCTAGAAATAAAAACAGATTAAAAAAACAGATAAAACACCTTAAGGCACGACAGGGACTGTGAAGAGACACACAGACATTTTAATGCATTTTCTATTGTATTTTGCATGGTATAATTTATTGTATTATGTATGTGATGCGTGGGTTGAGGTACGACTGTGATATGTGGTTTGTCTTGCCTGGCTATCTTAGGATGAAGGCTGTGGATCTCTCTGGATAGCAGCGTCTGCTGAACGGCTCAATTGTAATGTAAATGCAGTGCTGTATAGTTATCTATATTTTGTATTGTATCTGTTGTGTTGTTTCCTGTTTGGATCCTAGGAAGAGGAGCCGCTGCCTCGGCAGCAGCTGATTGGAGATCCTAATAAATACTATTGTTAACAGTGAGATGATCCATCACGCCTCAATACTCGTGTCAGTGTTGATAAAAGGATGGACTGGTGTTTAGCACCAGTGGGATGTCTTACATCCGTTGACAGTGTTGCTGTAGCCCACATTTTGCAGGGCCTCTTTGCTGCCACTGCGGGAGTTGCTACGGGAGTTGCTACGAGAGTTGGTGCGGGAGTTCCGTGCGTTGCTCCACGGGTCATTGTCATAGGAACCAGACCTGGCTTTCATCTCCTCCTTCAGAATCATACGGCCTATACCACCTTGGAGCTAGGGAAGAGAAGGAGAGAGAGAGAGAGAAAAGAGGGAGGGGAGGAAGGAAAGAGAGTAGAGAGAGAGGGAGGGGGAAGAGAGTAGAGAGAGAAATAGAGAGAGGGAGGGGGAAGAGAGAGAGAGAAAGGGAGAGAGAGAGGAAAAGGAGAGAGGTTAAAGAGACAAAGAAAGAGAACACATGAGCATATGACTTGAGCAACATGAATAATGTCTGGGGCTGAAGACTGTTTTGCCCTGTAGACAACATTCATTAAATATTTAAAGTTATATCTTGCCAAAATAACAAATAAGCAATGTTGAGTAATGGTATTTACTGAATTTTTCTGCATTTTTAATCTTTAAAGAAATAAAACATTCAGATAAATAAATAATTATTAGTACATTTAATATTGCAAAGATGGCTAATCAATGTTTCCTTTTCATTGGTCCACACTCTCTCAGTCACAAATACAAATGAATAGTATTCTGAATAGCATTTATTGTGTTATACTGACTCTGTTAAGACTTTGATTCCACCCATCCTCCTCTCCACCTGAGGAAAACCTCCGGGCACGAGTAGCTGAGATGAGAGAGAGAGAGAGAAAAAGAAAGAAAGAAAGAATGAGAGAAAGGATAGAGAGGGAAATCACAATTCCTGTTAAGACACAGCCTTTGAGAGAGAGTTGAAATACTCAAGGTTGCTACACACAGGAATTCTATGATGAGACGTGCTCTCTTTAGTTCAAAAACATCTTGATCAATACATCAGTCAATTTCTCAATAACCCATTGAGCCAACAGTGAATCCTCTGGGTCCTTAGCAGCAGTACCTCTGGGAGAGGGAGTGTAGGGGTTAGACGGTACCTCTGGGAGAGGGAGTGTAGGGGTTAGACGGTACCCCTGGGAGAGGGAGTGTAGGGGTAGTGGTTAGACGGTACCTCTGGGAGAGGGAGTGTAGGGGTTAGACGGTACCTCTGGGAGAGGGAGTGTAGGGGTTAGACGGTACCTCTGGGAGAGGGAGTGTAGTGGTTAGACGGTACCTCTGGGAGAGGGAGTGTAGTGGTTAGACGGTACCCCTGGGAGAGGGAGTGTAGGGGTAGTGGTTAGACGGTACCTCTGGGAGAGGGAGTGTAGTGGTTAGACGGTACCTCTGGGAGAGGGAGTGTAGGGGTTAGACGGTACCTCTGGGAGAGGGAGTGTAGGGGTAGTGGTTAGACGGTACCTCTGGGAGAGGGAGTGTAGGGGTAGTGGTTAGACGGTACCTCTGGGAGAGGGAGTGTAGGGGTTAGACGGTACCCCTGGGAGAGGGAGTGTAGTGGTTAGACGGTACCTCTGGGAGAGGGAGTGTAGGGGTTAGACGGTACCTCTGGGAGAGGGAGTGTAGTGGTTAGACGGTACCTCTGGGAGAGGGAGTGTAGGGGTTAGACGGTACCTCTGGGAGAGGGAGTGTAGGGGTTAGACGGTACCTCTGGGAGAGGGAGTGTAGGGGTTAGACGGTACCTCTGGGAGAGGGAGTGTAGGGGTTAGACGGTACCTCTGGGAGAGGGAGTGTAGGGGTTAGACGGTACCTCTGGGAGAGGGAGTGTAGGGGTTAGACGGTACCTCTGGGAGAGGGAGTGTAGTGGTTAGACGGTACCTCTGGGAGAGGGAGTGTAGGGGTTAGACGGTACCTCTGGGAGAGGGAGTGTAGTGGTTAGACGGTACCTCTGGGAGAGGGAGTGTAGGGGTTAGACGGTACCTCTGGGAGAGGGAGTGTAGGGGTTAGACGGTACCTCTGGGAGAGGGAGTGTAGGGGTTAGACGGTACCTCTGGGAGAGGGAGTGTAGGGGTTAGACGGTACCTCTGGGAGAGGGAGTGTAGGGGTAGTGGTTAGACGGTTCCTCTGGGAGAGGGAGTGTAGGAGTTAGACGGTACCTCTGGGAGAGGGAGTGTAGGGGTAGTGGTTAGACTGCTGGTGGTAGTGGTCAGGAGAGTACGTGTCGGGAAACAGGGAAGTCTGGAGGATGTTGCTGGTTTTACTCTTAGTGGCTGAGTAGTTAGAATCATCTGTAGGGAGAGAACATGATGAGGTGAGAACACACACGTATGTACACACACACACACACACACACACACACACACACACACACACACACACACACACACACACACACACACACACACACACACACACACACACACACACACACACACACACACACACACACACACACACTCCACTAATGATGGCAGGCAGCCTGAGAGGAAACAGTAATGACTGAGTGTCTAGCCGGTTTGTTTTGGTCTTAATGCAGAGAGTGAGGCAGAGAAGGGCAGAGATGTGGTGGCGAATGCATGCAGGGAGCTCCATACTGTGGAGCTAGTTAGTCTCTAATAGAGGACTGACAGAGGATCACTTAGGTTAATGAGGTTATACACAGCAAGAGGAGTCTCAGGGCCAGAGATGACAGAGGTAGAGAGAGAGAGAGAGAGAGAGGTAGAGAGAGAGAGAGAGAGAGAGGTAGAGAGAGAGAGAGAGAGAGGTAGAGAGAGAGGTAGAGAGAGAGAGAGAGAGAGGTAGAGAGAGAGAGAGAGAGAGAGAGAGAGGTAGAGAGAGAGGTAGAGAGAGAGGTAGAGAGAGAGGTAGAGAGAGAGAGGTAGAGAGAGAGAGAGAGAGAGAGAGAGAGGTAGAGAGAGAGGTAGAGAGAGAGGTAGAGAGAGAGAGAGAGAGGTAGAGAGAGAGAGAGAGAGAGAGAGAGAGAGAGAGAGAGAGAGAGAGAGAGAGAGAGAGAGAGAGAGAGAGAGAGAGAGAGAGAGAGAGAGAGAGAGAGAGAGAGAGAGAGAGAGAGAGAGAGAGAGAGAGAGAGAGAGAGAGAGAGAGAGAGAGAGAGAGAGAGAGAGAGACAGAAAGAGAGAGACATTTGAGTGTCTTTATTCTTTTGGAATTTTCGTGAGTGTAATGTTTATTGTTTATTTCACTTTTGTTTATTATCTAATTCACTTGCTTTTGCAATGTTAACATATGTTTCCCATGCCAATAAAGCCCTTAAATTGAATAGAGAGAGACTTCAAGAAAGCATTTGATTTTTAACTAATAGAAAGTGGTATTGGAGGGAAAACATACAGTATGATGTTATTAAATCAATGTCCACTAAAAACAAGACTTCTTCTCTCAGGGACATGGAGTGAAACAGGGCTCAATAAGTCCAACACTATTTAACATTTATATTAATGAATTTGCAGCACCTGGTCTCACCTTACACAACACTGAAATCAAGTGTCTGCTGTACGCAGATGACCTGGTACTGCTGCCTCCCATTAAGGAGGGGTTACAGCAGCACCTAGATCATCTGCACAGGTTCTGTCAGACAGAGAGAGAGAGAGGTGGGGAGAGAGAGAGGTGGGGAGAGAGAGAGACAGAGACGAGGGAGGGAGGGAGGGAGGGAGAAGAGGGAGAGAGAGAGAGCGAGGGAGGGAGAAGAGAGAGAGAGAGAGAGAGAGAAGGAGAGAGAGAGACAGAGAGACAGAGAGACAGAGGGAGGGAGAAGAGGGAGAGAGAGAGAGCAAGAGAGAGAGCGAGGGAGGGAGGTGGGGAGAGAGAGAGACAGAGAGACGGAGGGAGGGAGGGAGAAGAGGGAGAGAGAGAGAGCGAGAGAGAGAGCGAGGGAGGGAGAAGAGGGAGAGAGAGAGAGAGAGAGAGAAGGAGAGAGAGAGAGAGAGAGAGAGAGAGAGAGAGAGAGAGAGAGAGAGAGAGAGAGAGAGAGAGAGAGAGAGAGAGAGAGAGAGAGAGAGAGAGAGGGAGAAGAGGGAGAGAGAGATGAAGATGAAGAGAGGGGAGGTAAAGAAGATGAAAGAGGAGATGGATAGCGTTGATAATAACCACATATAATATCTGGTAAGTAAGTGGTCTGATAAAAATAGACTGCAGATAGGTAGACTGGCTCAGGTACTTACAAAGAGGACAGTTGACCAAGGACAGGACAGGATGAAGGGAGAGGGAGAAGAGAAGGAAGGTGATTTCTATCTATCTAGCTACCTCCGCACTGCCTCTGGTGGGGGCCGATTGGATTGCAAATCATGAGGTAGCAATAACTATTGGAGGACAGGAGCCCCAAGTCGGAAGGCTACGTGTCCTGATGGATTCAGAATCAGCTCTCAACATGTTGGACATTGAAAAGAGTCTGGATCATTAGGTTCTGTGGAAGTGGAAGCCCCCTGGCCTAAGGCAGGTGTCTCACTCTTAACACATTATAATTGTGTTAGGTGTGTGTGGCGTGGTCTACACACTGTACAACGACAGCCTGCGTGCATCCCTATGGCTTGTATCCAGAGACTTGAATGTATTATGAATGGAGATACAGTCTGCTCTGTTTCTCCTCCTCACTCTGGTGTTGGAATGGGAAACGTGTTCAAACCATGTTTCGTCTTAGTGAACACAGAGACAGTGAACACAGAGACAGTGAACACAGAGACAGTGAACACAGAGACAGTGAACACAGAGACAGTGAACACAGAGACAGTGAACACAGAGACAGTGAACACAGAGACAGTGAACACAGAGACAGTGAACACAGAGACAGTGCTGCTCAATATGATGTCACAAGAACATTCTTTTGCATCAATGCACGTACACAGACTTTGTCTGAGAGCACATGTGATAGTGCCTGTTGAGACTGGCTCAACAACTTGGTAGTGATGGATTTAAGGTGCAAGTAATTACTGTAGGCTGTGTTAATGCTGAAGCACATGATCCCTGAATGTCTCGGCAGTACGTGTGTTGCTACTGTAGCTTAACAGAAAAACATCAGAAGCCTGTAAAGTACACAAACATACAGGACAGTGAACAGTACTTAGAGACTGACACAGACATACTCTCATGGTCAGCAATGCAGCCTGGTGATCGGCACAACTACTCAACCATGAAACAGGGAAACTGATTAGGTCTATCTCTGAAGTCTAGAGGTAAAACAACTAGTTGACCTATCTCTGAAGTCGAGAGGTAAAACAACTAGTTGACCTATCTCTGAAGTCTAGAGGTAAAACAACTAGTTGACCTATCTCTGAAGTCGAGAGGTAAAACAACTAGTTGACCTATCTCTGAAGTCGAGAGGTAAAACAACTAGTTGACCTATCTCTGAAGTCGAGAGGTAAAACAACTAGTTGACCTATCTCTGAAGTCGAGAGGTAAAACAACTAGTTGAACTATCTCTAAAGTCGAGAGGTAAAACAACTAGTTGAACTATCTCTGAAGTCGAGAGGTAAAACAACTGTCACGTGTTTTCTTCTAGGTCACCAGGCTTCTAGGTCACCAGGCTTCTAGGTCACCAGGCTTCTAGGTCACCAGGCTTCTAGGTCACCAGGCTGCTCGTTATGGAGCACACCTGCCACCATCGTTACGCGCATCTGCGAGTCATCAGACTCACCTGGACTCCATCACTTCCCTGATTACCTTTCCTATATATATATATATATTTAATTCCCTTTGGTTCCTTCCCCAGGCATCATTGTTTCTATTCCTGTGCCATGTCTGTTCGTTGTTCATGTTTCTTATTTTGTGTTATGTTTATTTATTAAAACACTCCCCGAACTTGCTTCCCGACTCTCCGCGCACATCGTTACAACAACATCACATTAAACATAAAATATATTTGATTTACAGCACAAAAAAAAACAGTTAGTGAAAAATATCAGCCATTACTGGGCCATGAAAATACAACTTTGTTCAGAATATTAGCCAAAGGAAGGAACCTTGATATGTCGTACTTGCCTGCAGCACATTCACGTGATGTACAGTACGAGCACGGCTTTTAAATTGGGCAAAGGAATAAGATCATGCGAGACAGGTCTCACTAATAAACCCAGTGAATCCATGTAAATGGGTTCCCGAGTGGAGCAGCGGTCTAAGGCACTGCATCTCAGTTCTAGAGGCGTCACTACAGACCCTGGTTCAATTCCAGTGCTGCATCACACCTGGCCATGATAGGGCTGCGCACAATTGGCCCAGCGTTGTTAGGGTTTGGCCGGGGGTAGGCCTTCATTGTAAATAAGAATTTGTTCTTAAATGACTTGCCTAGTTAAATAAAAAAAATTGGGCTCAGCATGTTACTTGTCAGTCAACTGTGTTGGGAATTATACTTGAGGTATATCATTCTGATATTACGGAAGATTAAATATTGCCAATAGCTTCTCATCCTCTGAGACACGTTATGCTTCCAATCAGGTAGCTGCAATTGACGGTGGTTGATCTTTTAGCTTGATCATCATTGTTGTAAGAGGTTGCTACATTCAACTGTGTGGTTTTGTTGGGACACACACATCAAACACAGCTAAATCACATCACAGACAATGCCTCACGGCAGGCAGCCCCACACATATACCATGTCTCTTATAGATGGGAGGTTTCCTGTAGACGTTGAGCTCCCCTGTGGCTGAGGACACACAATGAGAGCGAGAGAGCAGATGAAACAGTGAAAAGGTAAGAAGAAGAGCGGGGAGGGGAAAGGTCAATCTTTTAGATCACATATGTCAGAGTCAAGGCCCGCGGGCCACATCCGGCCCGCGAGAAGGTTTTTTACGGCCCCTGGGATGATCTTGATTTATTATTAGAACCGGCCCGCAGACCGCAGCAAGCCGGCAGCCCGCAGATCTTTTACACGCACCAATACTACATTTCCCACAATGCAACGGTGACGCACCGAGCAGTAGGCTGCTTCATTTCAATATTTATTGGCACAGCAGTCGTCAGCATCACAGTAAAATTAACTTTCAGATACCCATCAAAAATGGCAAAACGGAAGGTGGACACTGAGAACCGGGGGTTTCAAACAAGGTGGGAGTCGGAGTATATGTTCACGGAGGTAGCTGGAAAACCTGTGTGTCTTCTGTGTGGAGAAAGTGTGGCGGTACTGAAAGAGTATAATCTGAGACGACATTATGAAACGAAACACGCGGACAAAAACAAGAATATGGACATGGAACAAAGGCTACAAAAGGCAGAGGAATTAAAACGAGGCCTCAAATCTCGACAGGCTCTGTTCAAAAAAGCCAAATCACAAGGCCAGGCTGCTGTCAAGGCCAGTTTTATTTTGGCAGAAGAGATCGCTAAATCAGCCCGGCCATTTACGGAGGGGGATTTCATCAAAAACTGCATGATTAAAGTTTGTGACGAAGTTTGCCCAGAAAAAAGGCAACTCTTTTTAAATGTGAGTCTGAGCAGAAACACCATTGCCGAGAGAGTAGACCAGTTGTCCATCAATCTAAAAGAGCAGCTTGTGAAAAAGGGAAAAGATTTCATTGCATATTCCTTGGCTGTGGATGAGAGCACCGACATTTCTGACATTGCCCAGTTGTCAATTTTCATCCGCGGAGTGGACTCCAGCCTAAGCGTGACAGAGGAGTTTTTGGCTTTACGTCCTATGCATGGCACAACTACGGGGCATGATTTGTATGAAGAGGTGTCAAGATGTGTAAATGAGATGGAGCTGCCTTGGGAAAAACTTGTGGGTTTGACAACCGACGGAGCACCTGCGATGTGTGGACACAGGAGCGGACTGGTGGCGAAGATACGGGAAAAGATGCAAGAGGAAAACGCGACAGGTGAGCTGACAGCTTATCATTGTATCATACACCAGGAAGCGTTGTGCGGTAAAGCCTTGAAAATGGAGCATGTAATGAGCATCATCACGCGCACAGTTAACTTTATCAGAGCCAAAGGTTTGAATCACCGCCAGTTCAAGGCATTTCTGACGGAGTTAGAAACGGAGCATGGTGATTTGCCTTATCACACAGAGGTGCGATGGCTAAGCCAGGGAAAGGTGCTTCAAAGATGTTTCGAGCTTCGTGAGGAGATTTGTCTGTTCTTGGACAGCAAAGGGAAAGACACAACACAACTCCGAGACGAAATGTTTCTGTGTGAAATGGCTTTTCTGTGTGACATTACGAGTCATCTGAATGCAATGAACTTGCAGCTGCAGGGTCGGGATCATGTCATCTCTGATATGTACAGTACAGTGAAGGCATTTAAAACCAAACTGACTCTGTGGGAGACGCAGATGCGGAAAGAAAATTTGAGCCACTTTCCCAGCTGCCAGACCATGAAAGAGAAGCTCTCTACCAGTGCGTTCCCGAGCGCACAGTTGGCTGATAAAATAGGTATGCTTGCCGCTGACTTTCGACGCCGATTTGCTGACTTTGAAGCACAAAAAAGCAGGTTGGAACTGCTCGGTAACCCATTTGCTGTTGACGTGGAAAGCTCACCACCAAACCTCCAAATGGAGTTGATTGACCTCCAATGCAATGATGCACTGAGGGCAAAATATGCGGCAGTGGGTGCTGCGGAGTTCGCCCGTTTCCTCCCCGACACAATGCCCCAGCTGCGCATCCAGGCTGCTCAAACGTTGTCTATGTTTGGCAGCACATACCTGTGTGAACAACTGTTTTCTTTGATGAACCTGAACAAAACATCACACAGAAGTCGACTTACTGCTGAACACCTCCACCCAATTCTGAGGATTTCCTCAGCTCAGAGCCTTACCCCGAACATTGATGAACTTGTGGAAAAGATGGGACACCACCAAGTATCACCCTCAACCTCAAACAAGTGAACATTACTGTGCAATCACATATTTAGAGTTTTTACTCAGTTCAAGTTTAAAAGTTAAAGTTTAATATTTGTTTTCACTGCATGTTACTTCTCCTTAAACAAAGTGTTGTTTTTGATTAATAGATTTTTGCACTTTATTTTATTGTATTTCAATCCAATTATATTTTAAAAATATTTCAGTTGAGTGGATGATAGAAAATTGCTATTATTGTTTTTTTCTTTGAAGTAAATTTAGCCCACTTTTGCTAAAATAGAAAATATAGGCTACTGATGGTGCCTTGAATACCGGTTTCTTTCATTTAATGTTCATGTTATGGGGATTTTTATATAAAGGAAATTTGTCTTTTGTGTCTGTTGAAAATTAAAGATTACTGACAGAGCCATAAGAAAATATTGCTTTATTTATCTGATCATATTGGAATATATTTGTTAGGTTTTCAGTAGGTTCAATTAGGTTCACTAGACTATATGCGTCATTTAAAATTTTTTCAATGAACATTCGAACAGTCCGGCCCTCGGCTTGTAGCTAAATTTTTTATTTGGCCCTCCGTCCATTTGACTTTGACACCCCTGTTTTAGATCCACCGGGATGGAGAGTACAGGGTCGAAGAGGAATGTATTAACCTTGTTAGAATTTGTATTGTGTTGTACTCTATTGTACTGTGTTGTGTTGTATTGTATTGTGTTGTACTGTGTTGTACTGTGTTGTGTTGTATTGTGTTGTATTGTGTTGTACTGTGTTGTACTGTGTTGTACTGTGTTGTACTGTGTTGTACTGTGTTGTACTGTGTTGTGTTGTATTGTGTTGTACTGTGTTGTATTGTGTTGTACTCTATTGTACTGTGTTGTGTTGTATTGTATTGTGTTGTACTGTGTTGTACTGTGTTGTGTTGTATTGTGTTGTATTGTGTTGTACTGTGTTGTACTGTGTTGTACTGTGTTGTACTGTGTTGTACTGTGTTGTACTGTGTTGTACTGTGTTGTGTTGTATTGTGTTGTACTGTGTTGTATTGTGTTGTACTCTATTGTACTGTGTTGTATTGTGTTGTACTGTGTTGTACTGTGTTGTATTGTGTTGTACTCTATTGTACTGTGTTGTACTGTGTTGTACTGTGTTGTACTGTGTTGTACTGTGTTGTATTGTGTTGTATTGTGTTGTACTCTATTGTAATGTGTTGTATTGTGTTGTACTGTGTTGTACTGTGTTGTAATGTGTTGTATTGTGTTGTACTCTATTGTACTGTGTTGTATTGTGTTGTACTGTGTTGTACTGTGTTGTACTCTATTGTACTGTGTTGTATTGTGTTGTACTCTATTGTACTGTGTTGTATTGTGTTGTACTGTGTTGTACTCTATTGTACTGTGTTGTATTGTGTTGTACTGTGTTCTACTGTGTTGTATTGTGTTGTACTGTGTTGTATTGTGTTGTATTGTGTTGTACTCTGTTGTACTGTGTTGTATTGTGTTGTACTGTGTTGTACTGTGTTGTACTGTGTTGTACTCTATTGTACTGTGTTGTATTGTGTTGTACTCTATTGTACTGTGTTGTATTGTGTTGTACTCTATTGTACTGTGTTGTGTTGTACTGTGTTGTACTCTATTGTACTGTGTTGTATTGTGTTGTATTGTGTTGTACTCTATTGTACTGTGTTGTATTGTGTTGTATTGTGTCGTACTGTGTTGTACTGTGTTGTATTGTGTTGTATTGTGTTGTACTGTGTTGTACTCTATTGTACTGTGTTGTATTATGTTGTACTGTGTTGTACTCTATTGTACTGTGTTGCACTATGTTGTATTGTGTTGTACTGTGTTGTACTGTGTTGTATTGTGTTGTACTGTGTTGTACTCTATTGTACTGTGTTGTATTGTGTTGTACTGTGTTGTATTGTGTTGTATTGTGTTGTACTGTGTTGTACTGTGTTGTACTCTATTGTACTGTGTTGTATTGTGTTGTATTGTGTTGTATTGTGTTGTATTGTACTGTGTTGTATTGTGTTGTACTGTGTTGTACTGTGTTGTACTGTGTTGTACTCTATTGTACTGTGTTGCACTATGTTGTATTGTGTTGTATTGTGTTGTACTCTATTGTACTGTGTTGTATTGTGTTGTATTGTGTTGTATTGTGTTGTATTGTGTTGTACTGTGTTGTACTGTGTTGTACTCTATTGTACTGTGTTGTATTGTGTTGTACTGTGTTGTATTGTGTTGTATTGTGTTGTACTGTGTTGTACTGTGTTGTATTGTGTTGTATTGTGTTGTACTCTATTGTACTGTGTTGTATTGTGTTGTACTGTGTTGTACTCTATTGTACTGTGTTGTATTGTGTTGTATTGTGTTGTACTGTGTTGTATTGTGTTGTACTCTATTGTACTGTGTTGTATTGTGTTGCACTGTGTTGTATTGTGTCGTACTGTGTTGTACTGTGTTGTATTGTGTTGTATTGTGTTGTACTGTGTTGTACTCTATTGTACTGTGTTGTATTATGTTGTATTGTGTTGTACTCTATTGTACTGTGTTGTATTATGTTGTACTGTGTTGTACTCTATTGTACTGTGTTGCACTATGTTGTATTGTGTTGTACTGTGTTGTATTGTGTTGTACTGTGTTGTACTGTGTTGTACTCTATTGTACTGTGTTGTATTGTGTTGTATTGTGTTGTGTTGTGTTGTACTGTGTTGTACTGTGTTGTACTGTGTTGTACTCTATTGTACTGTGTTGCACTATGTTGTATTGTGTTGTATTGTGTTGTACTCTATTGTACTGTGTTGTATTGTGTTGTATTGTGTTGTACTGTGTTGTATTGTGTTGTATTGTGTTGTACTGTGTTGTACTGTGTTGTACTGTGTTGTATTGTGTTGTACTGTGTTGTACTGTGTTGTACTCTATTGTACTGTGTTGTACTGTGTTGCACTGTGTTGTATTGTGTTGTACTGTGTTGTACTCTATTGTACTGTGTTGCACTATGTTGTATTGTGTTGTACTGTGTTGTATTGTGTTGTCCTCTATTGTACTCTATTGTACTGTGTTGTATTGTGTTGTACTGTGTTGTACTCTATTGTACTGTGTTGCACTATGTTGTATTGTGTTGTATTGTGTTGTATTGTGTTGTACTCTATTGTACTGTATTGTATTGTGTTGTATTGTGTTGTACTGTGTTGTATTGTGTTGTATTGTGTTGTACTGTGTTGTATTGTGTTGTACTGTGTTGTACTGTGTTGTATTGTGTTGTATTGTGTTGTATTGTGTTGTATTGTGTTGTGTTGTATTGAGTTGTACTGTGTTGTATTGTGTTGTACTGTGTTGTATTGTGTTGTATTGTGTTGTACTGTGTTGTATTGTGTTGTACTGTGTTGTACTCTATTGTACTGTGTTGTACTCTATTGTACTGTGTTGTACTGTGTTGTATTATGTTGTATTGTGTACTGTACTGTAGACTGTATCCTATATATAAAATAAATGACCCTTTTTGCCAATCTCCTGCCATCCCTGTCTGGACTCAAGTGTATAATGGCTGATTAATGTGACACCATCAATACAACAGATGGGTGTATAATGGGTGCTGCTGTGCATGTACAGTACATTTAAGCATTGAGGCGCGAGGGGCTGTGGCATATGGCCAATCTACCACGGTTCAGGGCTGTTCTTAGGCACGACACATCGCGGACCCCCGAGGTGCCTTATTGCTATAATAAACTGGTTACCAACGTAATTAGAGCAGTAAAAATGCATGTTTTGTCATACCCGTGGTATGCGGTCTGATGTACCAAGGCTGTCAGCCAATCAGCATTCAGGGCTTGAACCACCCAGTTTATAAAGGCAAATGATACAAAACATCAGATGGGAGGGGACGACGGACACAGCATCTGGTTACAATAGACACTCAGCACAGAAAATAGAAGAGGAAGAGCTAGTGACAGATGATGGCAGGTTAACAAAGACACACAACCAGTGATGACATCTGCATAATGGCAATGATGGATGGGGTGAGGGTGTCATTGTGAAGGAGGCAAGCGATGCAGAGAGACATGGTATGACACACAGCCAGTCAGTGGCAGGCTGAGTACATGCAGTTAGTAGGGTGTAAGATGTCCCCACATTGGGACCTTTGAAAACCTTTTAGGTCGGACTTCAGTTGAGGACAAGAGAATGAGGAGGAGGAAGAGGAGGATAGGGAGGAAGATGATGGGGAGGAGGAGGAGGAGGAAGAGGAGGATAGGGAGGAGGAGGAGGAAGAGGATGGGGAGGAGAAGGAAGAGGAGGATGAGGAAGAAGATGGGGAGGAAGAGGAAGGGGAGGGGGAGGTTGGTAAGGAGGAGGAGGAGGATGAGGGGCAGGAGGATGGGGTGGAAGAGGAAGAGGATGGGGAGGAGGAGGAAGAGGAAGAGGAGGTTGGTAAGGAGGAGGAGAAAGAGGATGGGGAGGATAAGGAGAACGAGGATGGGTAGGAGGAAGAGAAAGAGGAGGATGTGGAGGAAGATGGGGAGGAGGAGGAAGAGGATGGGGAGGAGAAGGAATAGAGGGGGGTGGGGAGGAGGAAGAAGATGGGGAGGAAGAGGAAGGGGAGGAGGAGGTTGGTAAGGAGGAAGAGGAGGAGGATGAGGGGCAGGAGGATGGGGAGGAAGAGGATGGGGAGGAGGAAGAGGTTGGTAAGGAGGAGGAGGATGGGAAGGAGGTGGAAGAGGAAGAGGAGGTTGGTAAGGAGGAGGAGGATGGAGGTTAAGGACAGGAAAACCAGAGGCCTACCTGGCACATGGAAATGCTTGGGGGCTTGGTAGGTGGTGGACGTGGTAGACCTGGTGTCAAGCTGACTGTAAGAGAGAGAGCTCCTGCTACTCTCAGTGCCTGCAGACAGTCAGTCCAAGAACAGTGACAGTGACAGAAACCAGAGCATGAGCCAAGGCTTGGCACCGCCCCTTAGCCAGACCCATCCCATTCCACAGCCTAAGCTCAGTCAAGCCCACGCTCACAGAGAGACAGCCAGTCAGAGACAGTAGACATTTAGTTTCCAGAATTAAAGGTGTACTATGCCTGACTGCAGAGGAAACACAATCACAAAGCAATTTCCAAGTCTGCCATGATAGTCATCTACATGTTACATGAATTGGGGTTAATGACCTGCTATTACACAATGAGAGAGGGATGGATGTTATAGCATGAGAGAATGGAGGGAAGAGCAATCCCCTGCAGTATACCACCACCATCACCACCAACAATAACACCACCACTACCATCACCACCACCATCCCCACCACCATCCCCACCACCATCACCACCAACATCACTACCACCACCATCACCACCAACAATAACACCACCACTACCATCACCATCACCATCAATAACACCACCACTACCATCACCATCACCACCAACAATAACACCACCACTACCATCACCATCACCACCAACAATAACACCACCACTACCATCACCACCACCATCAATAACACCACCACTACCATCACCACCACCATCACCACCAACAATAACACCACCACTACCATCACCACCACCATCAATAACACCACCACTACCATCACCACCACCATCACCACCAACAATAACACCACCACTACCATCAACACCACCACTACCATCACTACCACCACCATCACCACCACCACCAACATCACTACCACCACCACCACCAACATCACTACCACCACCAATAACACCACCACCACCAACATCACTACCACCACCACCAATAACACCACCACTACCATCACCACCAACATCACCACCACTACCACCATCACTACCATCACCATCAACACCACCATCATCACCACATTCACTACCATCATCATCATCACCACCAACACCATCACCACTACCACCACCAATAACACCACCACCCCATCACCACCAACACCATCACCACCACCACTAATACCATCACTACCATCAACATCATCACATTCACAACCATCATCATCATCACCACTACCATCACCACTACCATCATCACTATCACCATCATCAACACCATCACTACCATCATCACCACTACCATCACCATCATCACCATCACCATCACCACCACATATACTTCAGGTACTACAGTATTATCAGACTCTAAGAGGAGTCTGGAGAAGAGAAGGCAGGGGTGTGACTGTTTGGCAGTACTGGAGGAGATGGTAATGTGGGTGGCTGAGTGTGTTAACGTGGAACTAATGTTGTTCCAGTAACCGATAGGAACTAATGTTGTTCCAGTCATCTATAGGAACTAATGTTGTTCCAGTCATCTATAGGAACTAATGTTGTTCCAGTAACCGATAGGAACTAATGTTGTTCCAGTCATCTATAGGAACCAATGTTGTTCCAGTCATCTATAGGAACTAATGTTGTTCCAGTCACCTATAGGAACTAATGTTGTTCCAGTAACCGATAGGAACTAATGTTGTTCCAGTAACCGATAGGAACTAATGTTGTTCCAGTCATCTATAGGAACTAATGTTGTTCCAGTAACCGATAGGAACTAATGTTGTTCCAGTCATCTATAGGAACTAATGTTGTTCCAGTAACCGATAGGAACTAATGTTGTTCCAGTCATCTATAGGAACTAATGTTGTTCCAGGCATCTATAGGAACCAATGTTGTTCCAGTCATCTATAGGAACCAATGTTGTTCCAGTCATCTATAGGAACTAATGTTGTTCCAGTCATCTATAGGAACTAATGTTGTTCCAGTCACCTATAGGAACTAATGTTGTTCCAGTCATCTATAGGAACTAATGTTGTTCTAGTTACCTATAGGAACTAATGTTGTTCCAGTCACCTATAGGAACTAATGTTGTTCCAGTCATCTATAGGAACTAATGTTGTTCCAGTCATCTATAGGAACTAATGTTGTTCCAGTCATCTATAGGAACTAATGTTGTTCCAGTCACCTATAGGAACTAATGTTGTTCCAGTCATCTATAGGAACTAATGTTGTTCCAGTCATCTATAGGAACTAATGTTGTTTCAGTAACCGATAGGAACTAATGTTGTTCCAGTAACCGATAGGAACTAATGTTGTTCCAGTCACCTATAGGAACTAATGTTGTTCCAGTCACCTATAGGAACTAATGTTGTTCCAGTCACCTATAGGAACTAATGTTGTTCCAGTCATCTATAGAACTAATGTTGTTCCAGTCATCTATAGGATCTAATGTTGTTCCAGTCATCTATAGGAACTAATGTTGTTCCAGTCACCTATAGGAACTAATGTTGTTCCAGTCATCTATAGGAATTAATGTTGTTCCAGTCATCTATAGGAACTAATGTTGTTCCAGTCATCTATAGGAACTAATGTTGTTCCAGTCACCTATAGGAACTAATGTTGTTCCAGTCATCTATAGGAATTAATGTTGTTCCAGTCATCTATAGGAACTAATGTTGTTCCAGTCATCTATAGGAACTAATGTTGTTCCAGTCATCTATAGGAACTAATGTTGTTCCAGTCATCTATAGGAACTAATGTTGTTCCAGTCATCTATAGGAAGTACACACAGGGCATAGGGATAAATCACTCCAACGCCTTCCAACATGATCAAACTCAGTATCGGTCTAGTATTGTTTTCTTGTTGACATTTGAAGGCAAAGTGATTGATGGTATTTAATCTACAAGAACCTTTCTTTTCAAGGAGGAGTTTCTCCTGCCTACAGTATGTGTAACGCAGAGTGACGCGGTCATGTTCCATTGAGAGACACTCACCGGGGCGGAAGCAGTGCTGTGGGGAGCAGGAGGTGGACATGGTGGGAGACATGCCCTGGCGGCTGTAGGTGGGAGAGTCATTGAAGCCTGGGCTGGAGGAGCGCCTCTGTCTCAGCTCCACGCTGTCATAGACGTCCTGGGAAGCACAGCAGCCACAGGTCAGTGTTTGTCTCTCTGTCTGCAGGGCTCAGTCTATCTGTCTGTCTGTAGGGCTCTGTCTGTAGGGCTGTCTGTCTGTCTGCCTGCAGGGCTCAGTCTGTCTGTCTGCCTGCCTGCAGGGCTCAGTCTGTCTGTCTGCCTGCAGGGCTCAGTCTGTCTGTCTGCCTGCAGGGCTCAGTCTGTCTGTCTGCCTGCAGGGCTCAGTCTATCTGTCTGCCTGCAGGGCTCAGTCTATCTGTCTGTTTGCAGGGCTCTGTCTGTCTGTCTGCAGGGCTCTGTCTGTAGGGCTCTGTCTGTCTGTCTGCCTGCAGGGCTCAGTCTGTCTGTCTGCCTGCAGGGCTCAGTCTGTCTGTCTGCCTGCAGGGCTCAGTCTATCTGTCTGTTTGCAGGGCTCTGTCTGTCTGTCTGCCTGCAGGGCTCTGTCTGTCTGTATGTCTGTCTGTCTGTCTGCAGGGCTCTGTCTGTCTGCCTGCAGGGCTCTGTCTGTCTGCCTGCAGGGCTCTGTCTGTCTGCCTGCAGGGCTCTGTCTGTGTGTCTGTCTGTCTGCAGGGCTCTGTCTGTCTGTCTGTCTGTCTGTCTGTCTGTCTGTCTGCCTGCCTGCCTGCCTGCAGGGCTCGGTCTGTCTGCCTGTCTGTCTGCCTGCCTGCCTGCAGGGCTCTGTCTGTCTGTCTGTCTGTCTGTCTGTCTGTGTCTGTCTGGCACCCTTGCTAACACCACATTGTTTACTTGTGTACCTTCTTTCATCTAATAGTTATTTAATCAAGTCAGTTGAGAGTTCTGTGCCTCTTCTACGACTACCGTCATCACATGGACCCAACAGTATTATCCCACATACACCACCTCCTCCCAGACTCATTCCCGTTCAATCATCCCCTCCCTGTCAAGTGATTCAGTGCAGTAGTGCATGGAATGTAATTACCTGAGAGTTTGGAGAGAGAGTTCCCAGAGACTGTAGAGGACAGGAGAGGAGTGAAGAGAGAGCAGTGGAATCAGTCAGTCAATAGCACCATGCTCTCCAGAATGACTTAGCAGAATGCTATTCAGAGCCAAACATGGGATAGATCAAATGGTATCCATGAGCTTACTAAACCATTAATAATATGACTTAAAGTCCTTTTTGCAATGTCGTTTTTAATAGGGTTACATAGTACATAGAAACCCTCACAGTAAACATGAAGAATCCATTATGTTTGCGGCTTTGGTTTACCAATGTAAAATAATCTCAATAAATAGTACATTTAGTTACAGAGGCCATGGCGTGAAAGCATAAAGCGTGTAATTGACATTGTTCAGCGAGTGTCTCTCGAAGTCTTATCAATTCAAATCTGTGACCAAAGCAGGAGGCCCACGAGGATGTAGTGATATTTTAACATGGTTTTGTGACCACGCTACAACCACACACAAACAGGGGCTAAAGAGGGAAGCTGGGGGATGGAGTAACAGGGAGACACAGAGACGGCAGGCACAGAAAGAGGAGCACACAGAGAGAGGAGGACACAGAGAGAGGAGACAGAGAGAGGAGGACACAGGGAGAGGAGCACACAGGGAGAGGAGGACACAGAGAGAGGAGGACACAGAGAGAGGAGGACACAGAGAGAGGAGGACACAGAGAGAGGAGGACACAGAGAGAGGAGGACACAGAGAGAGGAGGACACAGAGAGAGGAGGACACAGAGAGAGGAGGACACAGAGAGAGGAGACAGAGAGAGGAGGACACAGGGAGAGGAGCACACAGGGAGAGGAGGACACAGAGAGAGGAGACAGAGAGAGGAGGACACAGAGAGAGGAGGACACAGAGAGAGGAGGACACAGAGAGAGGAGGACACAGAGAGAGGAGGACACAGAGAGAGGAGGACACAGAGAGAGGAGGACACAGAGAGAGGAGGACACAGAGAGAGGACACAGAGAGAGGAGGACACAGGGAGAGGAGGACACAGAGAGAGGAGGACACAGGGAGAGGAGGACACAGAGAGAGGAGGACACAGAGAGAGGAGGACACTGGGCATCACGCACACGCGCACACACACACACACACACACAGAGGTCAACTAGAGTAGCACTAGCGTCTCAGTACCTCCCCATAGCTGTAGTGTTCTAGCCTGTCATCAGAGGAGTATCTGTGATAAGACTCACAGGGAATGAGATCGGGCCGCTGCACGTCACAAATAGTTTTAATCTTATGCAGTGGGGCCAGATCTTTGCAATTTAGGACCTCGTTTTCCACTTTGGCCTGTAGAGAGGACACAGAACGAGACAGAACATGGAGAAGCAGGTGTAAGACAGACAGACAGACAGACAGAAAGGACGAAGCTTGTGTTGACAGACAGAGAAATCCGGAGGGGAGACCGGATCAGGGTCAGCTGCAAGCTGCTGATGGCACCCTGGGTAAGACAGAGAAAACACACACCCACACACACTGACCGCAGAGACATCCCAGAAACAAACAAAGCCAAACCCTATGGAAGAGAGATCGCTGGAGAGTGGCCACAGCTCTCCCAGGACTTTGGTCCAAACCACACTCAACAACAGCATAATGTTTAAACAAGTTGTTTACCATGGTAGTTTTCCTCTTTAGTGACATACAGAGTATTTGAGCAGAGAGGAGCGAGGGGAGGAGCTGAAGCGGAGCGAGGGGCGGAGCTGGATCAGAGCATTCCCAATTTGACTGGAGCGCGAAGCGAGATTCCCAAAGGCTGAAGCGTCGACCTTCTCATAGATTCCAATTTCGCTCCAGTAGTGGTCATTTCACAAGCTCAGGGCATGCCTGGCCCAGCATGTATTTGTAGTCTACTTGCGTACTGCTATAACCCCTTGAATTAGATACTGTCATGGAGTTCACTAAATATTTTCATAAAGAAACTGATAAAACACACAGGTACTAAATCAAGGTGACTTACAAAGATGAGGACCAAGATCAAGAGAGGAAGTGAAGTGATGTAGTGTCCACAACTAAAGAATCATTGTGGAATCTGAAAAGACAGGTATCCCCAAAGCATGATGGTGTACTTACTACGTGAACTTGCTAACAGAAAGGAACGAGCTGGGTAGATAACTAAGTGTGTCATTGTAGCAAAGTATTTATAAATTAAAAAAAACAGATCTCGTAAAAGTTTCCTTAATTTTTGTTCTATTATCTATATACAATAGGCCATAATTCATTTTGGCCCAATAGCCCTGGCATATTCCAAATTTCAAGGACCTTTCCCTTTTGATTGGGTTATTAAAAACCTTTTGGCCTACCTATAGAAATAAAAATACTCTGCATCTCTGCCCAGCCTGGCAAGAGTGGCCAAAAGGGTGTTTAACATCTACTAGTGGCTCTGTAAGCACCGACAGGATGTTCTCCACTGCTGGCCTGCTCTCCAGGCACCATCGCATGAACCTGAAGCCACAGACGGACCAAACTCCTGTTTCTAAAAATGTATTCTAACAATTAATTCAAAGGCTCTAATAAGATATTTGTAGTTGAATTTATATTTAATTCTAAGTAAGTCATAGCCTCTATGCATAATTTATAGACTATTGTCACGATTGTGTGGAGGAGAGACGGACCAAAACGCAGCATGTGGAAAATAAGCCATCTTCTTTTATTTATGAAGAAGGCAAAACGAAACAAAACACTTACAAACTATCAAAACAACAAACGACCGTGAAGCTATAAACGTAGTGCACATACACAGGCTACAAACGTTCACCATAGACAATTCCCCACAACAAACTAAAGCCTATGGCTACCTTAAATATGGCTCCCAATCAGAGACAACAGAAACCAGCTGTCTCTAATTGGGAACCCATTCAGGCAACCATAGACTTTCCTAGACAACTACACACAACATAGACACAGCTAGACAACTATACTAAACATAAACCCAACTACTCTAAATAAACCCCCTAAACCTTACAATCACCCTGGACACTACAAAACCCACATAAATACCCATGTCACACCCTGACCTAACTAAAATAATAAAGAAAACAAAGAATACTAAGGCCAGGGCGTGACAACTATAATGATTTAATACAACAAAATGTTGTACGTTTGTTACTTATTTTCTACATAATGTTGCTGCTACTGTCTCTTATGACCGAAAAGATCTTCTGGACATCAGAACAGAGATTACTCACCTCCAACTGGATGAAGATTTTTTCTTTAATGAGTCCGACGCAAAAGATATACTGCTTCCTCAAGACCAGGCCCAAATCCCTGTCATTTACGTGAAGAAAATACAGAGATACGGGGCGCGGAGGTAGGAGTGCCTTGTGAGGATTCGTCGGCGAGTGGGTAAACCACCTCCACCATCCGTTATATTGGCCAATGTGCAATCAATGGAGAATAAACTGGATGAGCTCCGTTCAAAACTATCCTACAAACGGGACATTAAAAACTGTAATATCTTATGTTTCATAGAGTCGTGGTTGAACGACGACACGGATAATATAGAGCTATAGAGCAATATAGAGCAAAAAGATTTGTCATATTTCCCCAGAGCCTCAAAAAGTTCTACAGCTGCACCATCGAGAGCATCCTGACCGGTTGCTTCACCGCCTGGTATGGCAACTGCTCGGCATCCGACCTTAAGGCGCTACATAGGGTAGTGCGTACGGCCCAGTACATCACTCGAGCCAAGCTTCCAGCCATCCAGGACCTATATACTAGGCAGTGTCAGAGGAAGGCCCACAAAATGGTCAAAGACTCCAGTCACGGTTGGAAAGGACGTGAAGCGCAACCACCGCTCCATGAGCGATGAGCGGAATTGTTACACCCTGACCAAAAGAGAGCCTTTTCTATTCTCTATTTTGGTTAGGTCGGGGTGTGACTAGGGGGTGTGTTCCTATCTAGGTCTTTTGTTTTCTATGTTGGCCTAGTATGGTTCCCAATCAGAGGCAGCTGTCTATCATTGTCTCTAATTGGGGATCATATTTAGGCAGCCTTTTCCCACTGGGTTTTTGTGGGATCTTGTTTTTGTGTAGTGCCTGTGAGCACTGCATTTGCGTCACGTTTTGTTACTCTTAGATTGTTTTTTGTGAGTTTCATCTAATAAACATGTGGAACTCTACGCACGCTGCGCCTTGGTCCATTTCTAACAACGATCGTGACAGGAATTTGAAACAGCTCAACTCCTACACCTCAACTCCTACAGCTCAACTCCGCTCACATACTCTGCTGGCATAAGTATACCTTGTGGAATGTTACATACTCTGCTGGCATAAGAATACCTTGTGGAATGTTACATACTCTGCCGGCATAAGTATACCTTGTGGAATGTCACATACTCTGCTGGCATAAGTATACCTTCCGGAATGTTACATACTCTGCTGGCATAAGTATACCTTGTGGAATGTTACATACTCTGCTGGCATAAGTATACCTTGTGGAATGTTACATACTCTGCTGGCATAAGTATACCCTGTGGAATGTTACATACTCTGCTGGCATAAGAATACCTTGTGGAATGTTACATACTCTGCTGGCATAAGTATACCTTGTGGAATGTTACATACTCTGCTGGCATAAGTATACCTTGTGGAATGTTACATACTCTGCTGGCATAAGAATACCTTGTGGAATGTTACATACTCTGCTGGCATAAGAATACCTTGTGGAATGTTACATACTCTGCTGGCATAAGAATACCTTGTGGAATGTTACATACTCTGCTGGCATAAGAATACCTTGTGGAATGTTACATACTCTGCTGGCATAAGAATACCTTGTGGAATGTTACATACTCTGCTGGCATAAGAATACCTTGTGGAATGTTACATACTCTGCTGGCATAAGAATACCTTGTGGAATGTTACATACTCTGCTGGCATAAGTATACCTTCCGGAATGCTACATACTCTGCTGGCATAAGTATACCTTCCGGAATGTTACATACTCTGCTGGCATAAGTATACCTTGTGGAATGTTACATACTCTGCTGGCATAAGAATACCTTGTGGAATGTTACATACTCTGCTGGCATAAGTATACCTTCCGGAATGTTACATACTCTGCTGGCATAAGTATACCTTCCGGAATGTTACATACTCTGCTGGCATAAGTATACCTTCCGGAATGTTACATACTCTGCTGGCATAAGTATACCTTGTGGAATGTTACATACTCTGCTGGCATAAGAATACCTTGTGGAATGTTACATACTCTGCTGGCATAAGTATACCATGTGGAATGTTACATACTCTGCTGGCATAAGAATACCTTGTGGATTGTTATATAGTCTGCTGGCATAAGAATACCTTGTGGAATGTTACATACTCTGCTGGCATAAGTATACCTTGTGGAATGTTACATACTCTGCTGGCATAAGTATACATTGTGGAATGTTACCTACTCTGCTGGCATAAGAATACCTTCCGGAATGTTACATACTCTGCTGGCATAAGAATACCTTCCGGAATGTTACCTACTCTGCTGGCATAAGAATACCTTCCGGAATGTTACATACTCTGCTGGCATAAGAATACCTTGTGGAATGTTACATACTCTGCTGGCATAAGTATACCTTGTGGAATGTCAACTTCACAGAGCAACAGTCAACAATGGAGAAATGATGCGACCTCCTTTAACAATACCACACGGGATATAACAAACAGTGTTTCCCCCCAAAAACACATAGAATCACCTGAAGCCACAAACAACTGCACATGGTGGACTGTCGACCCATGTGAATGACAGCTGGCTCAGATCCTGTAAAGAGGGCTCCGCCTCCAAGATAGGCTGGCAGCCAACAGAAGGCGTACGTGTAATCAAATAACCATGGCGATGCCTTGGCGACAGACTACTCACACAGATGATGCGGCTCGGGGAGCCGATGCTGGATCCAGGGGGGGATACGGAGGCCTCCGAGGTACGTCTGAACTGTGGGAACACACACACACACACACACACACACACACACACACACACACACACACACACACACACACACACACACACACACACACACACACACACACACACACACACACACACGTGTCAGAGTGGGCCTGCAGAGGTCAGACTTCGGCTAAGGGAGACAAAACACTGACAGAGGATAACTTGGATCAACAACACCCCAGCGTTACCTCAGATCCTCTCCCTACAGCGACTCTGCTCTGTCATACTCCAATACTTCAACAACAGGAAGAACCTCTCCCTACAGCGACTCTGCTCTGTCATAATCCAATACTTCCACACACAACAACAGGAAGAAGAGGGATTGAGTAGAGACTGGAGGAGTTTCTAGGAGGACATCGTAGTGTAGTACCGGTGGTGCTCTATGGTTGACCAGGTCAAGGTGTTGTAACAGTGAGATGCAGCAGCACTGCATCTCAGTGCTAGAGGCGTCACTACAGACACCCTGGTTCGAATCCAGGCTGTATCACAACCGGCCGTGATTGGGAGTCCCATAGGGTCGTGCACAATTGGCCCAGCGACATCCGGTGTAGGCCGTCATTGTAATTACAAATTTGTTCTTAACTGACTTACCTAGTTAAATAAAGGTTCAATAATTTATTTATGTATAAAAAAAAATACTCACTCTGAGTTTCTTCTCCAATCGAGCTGCTTGTTTACACACAGGATGCCACACCTCGCAACCTGTTGCAAAGACACACCCGCAGTCAAACATACTGTTTTTCAAAAAGAACTTGACATTCATTCCTCTCTACCACGATGGCTACTGCAGTTACAATACTGTAACACCACTGGGGTGCTCTTTACTATTGGCAAAAAGAGAGGAAGGCCACATCTCTCAGTGTTTCTACTGCGGTTCAGTAACTTCAGAAACTTTTTAGCACACAAATATCATTCTTCTAATCTACAGTACAGTTAAAATCAGTCCTATAATCTACAGTACAGTTAAAATCAGTCCTATAATCTACAGTACAGTTAAAATCAGTCCTATAATCTACAGTACAGTTAAAATCAATCCTGTAATCTACAGTACAGTTAAAATCAGTCCTATAATCTACAGTACAGTTAAAATCAGTCCTGTAATCTACAGTACAGTTAATATCAGTCCTATAATCTACAGTACAGTTAAAATCAGTCCTGTAATCTACAGTACAGTTAAAATCAATCCTGTAATCTACAGTACAGTTAAAATCAGTCCTATAATCTACAGTACAGTTAAAATCAGTCCTGTAATCTACAGTACAGTTAAAATCAATCCTGTAATCTACAGTACAGTTAAAATCAGTCCTATAATCTACAGTACAGTTAAAATCAGTCCTGTAATCTACAGTACAGTTAAAATCAGTCCTATAATCTACAGTTTGACCATAGACCTCTGGTCAAAGTAGTGCACTATATAGGGATTAGGGTGCCATTTGATGGAGCTGATCAGTGATGAGAAGCCAGCAGACCACTTCTTCACAGTGAGCTATATTGAGTGGCCATCAGAGGCACTGTAGAATAGACAGTCAATAATGTACAGTTTAGCTGTGATCAATAAGGTTGGGAGACTGTTTATAGAACTGCCATAATTCAAAGTAATGACAGGCCAAGGCCCTGCTGAGCAGTAGTCTGAACCTCCCTCTGGGGAGTCTGTCCTGGTCATCCAATACTGACTTCTGGAAGTACATGGTGGTTGGGCATCCCCACTGCTAATTCATTAACGATCAATCGCAATGGACCAATGTCACCAAGAGCAAATTACCACCGTATGACTGCATAAGTGACTGGGACTCACCATCGAAGTGCATTGTAGGTCAAAGTAAATAATACAATACATCGAAAATATAATGATTAAAATACTTATATAGTTATTATATGAATAATTATATAATGATGGTGTTATCATCAACAGGAAGAGAGCCTTACTCACCTGTCAGGTACATCTCCTCTCCTTCTGTAAATATCATGAGACAGCGGGCACAACGGGCACAGGTGGGGTGGTAGTGCTTTCCCCCTGCCTGAGAGTCAGAGAGGAGAGAAGAGAGAGAGGCAACGAGGGTGCGAGAGAGATGGGAGGTATAGTGAGAGAGAGAGAGAGAGACAGAGAGGGAGGGAGAGAGCGAGAGAGAGAGAGAGGTAACGAGGGTGGGGAAGAGAGGGAGGTATGGTGTGAGAGAGAGGGAGGGAGGGAGCAAGAGCAAGTGAAAGAGATTAAAAGAGACATAATTGGGAGTGGATTGCAGAAGATATAAGATGGAAACAGAGAAAGAGAGAAGAGACATGCAAGTGATGGCTGCTACTCAAATACAAGTGATGGCTGCCACTCAGATACAAGTGATGGCTGCCACTCAGATACAAGTGATGGCTGCCACTCAGATACAAGTGATGGCTGCTACTCAGATACAATTGATGGCTGCTACTCAGATACAAGTGATGGCTGCTACTCAGATACAAGTGATGGCTGCCACTCAGATACACGTGATGGCTGCTACTCACATACAAGTGATGGCTGCTACTCAGATACAAGTGATGGCTGCTACTCAGATACAAGTGATGGCTGCCACTCAGATACACGTGATGGTTGCCACTCAGATACAAGTGAAGGCTGCCACTCAGATACAATTCCAGTAATAGGCCAATCAGTCCAATTCCGCTCTCCTTCAATTACGCATTTCATAATCACTCAGTGATTTAGTCAGTTTTAATGAGCCAATGTGTGTCCCAGCTGTGGCTTTCACAACATGTTACCCCCCACACACACACACACACTCCAGTAAGCTGTCAGATTCACATTTCACAGCCTACTCATAGAAAATGACAAATCCTCTCTGGAAAAGATTCTACATTGAACCAGAAAGGGTTCTTCAAAGGGTTCTCCTATGGGGACAGTCGACGAACCCTTTTAGGTTCTAAATAGTACCTTTCTTTTCCGAAGGATGTACAGTTGAGAAAAATACAAAATGATCAGAATCCATATATCCACACGTCTCTTTTAGGGGAGTGAAATGATTCAAGCCGTGAGAGAAATATGTTTCATAACATCAATCATCAGAAAAAAATGGATTATAGCGTTACAGGTGAACCAGCTACAGGTGAACCAGCTACAGGTGAACCAGCTACAGGTGAACCAGCTACAGGTGAACCAGCTACAGGTGAACCAGCTACAGGTGAACCAGCTACAGGTGAACCAGCTACAGGTGAACCAGTTACAGGTGAACCAGCTACAGGTGAACCAGCTACAGGTGAACCAGCTACTGGTGAAACAGTTAGTTCTCACACCACAAATAGCTAGATAGCAGGACAGCCAGTTGAGTCATCTTGGATCATTTGGGTTAAATCCGTCTTTTTTAACAGTATGTGTGATGAATGTGAAGCTTCTGAATGTCTTCCACTAAATCGCATGTCTCTTTCTCTCTGTCTGCTTGTCTTTCTGTCTCTGCCTGTCTCTCTCTGTATGTGTATGTTATGTTGTCCCACCTTCAGGTGCAGGTGCTGTCAGAGGCCCTTCGTGTGTAGCCACAATGAAACATTAAAAACCTGCCTATTTATAGACCCTAACGGTATGCAGGCTGAATACGGTTTCTCTTTTGTCTGCACTCAGCACATTCAAAGAGCCTGGATTGATTTCAACTCAGCAGCACTAATCACATGCGTTGAGATTATGGCCTGTAATGTAGAACTAGCATCGCAGACTATTCATATTCCACAGGGATGCTGGTCCATGTTGACTACAATGCTTCCCATAGTTGTATCAAGTTGGCTGGATGTCCTTTGGCAGGCCGGCAGGAAGACAGACAGAGACAGACAGGCAGACAGAAACAGACAGAGAGAAAGAGAGAGACACACAGACACAGACAGACAGACAGGCAGAGACAGACAGACAGACAGACTCACCTCCAGCACTCTGCCACTGATGTATCTGTTACACGTCACACACTGGATTCCAAACTGGGTGTGGTAGTCAGTCTCACAGTACGGAATACCATCCCTGAGAACACACACACACACACACACACACACACACACACACACACACACACACACACACACACACACACACACACACACACACACACACACACACACACACACACACACACACACACACACACACACACACACACACACACACACACACACACACACACACACAGTCTTGAAGCTAGTTTCTTGTCAATCAGAGTCAAAAGACAAAATAATAACAGATACTAGAATGGATACATGAATGGCATGTCTGTGGAGTAGCATGGAAACATGGACGGCATGTCTGTGGAGTAGCATGGATATATGATTGGCATGTCTGTGGAGTAGCATGGATATATGATTGGCATGTCTGTGGAGTAGCATGGATACATAGACAGCATGTCTGTGGGGTAAATATGCATACAGTGCTGTATATGTAGGAGGCTTCTCCTGCTTGGCTCACAGTGAGGAACATACTGATCATCACTACTACTACACTACTACTACTATACCACTACTACTATACCACTACTATACTACTACACTACTACCACTACTACTATACTACTACCACTACTATACTACTAGTACTATGCTACTACTACTACACTACCACTATACTACTACCACTACTATACTACTACTAGTACTATGCTACTACTATTACTACTACTACTACAATATGACTAGTACTATACTACTACTACACTACCACTATACTACTACCACTACTATACTACTACCACTACTATCCTACTACTATACTACTAGTACTATACTACTACTACTACTACTACTACTATACTGGTATTGTGATGTCACCTACTTGCTGATGTACTCCCCTGTCAGCACAGTGCCACAGGTCTGACACTTGAAGCAGCTGACATGCCACTGCTTCTCCAAGGCCAGGAGAGACTGGCCATGTTTGATCTCCTCCTTACAGCCTGCACAGTCTGGGAAGGAGGTAGAGCAAGAAAGAGATAGAGAGAGAGAAAGAGAGAGAACAGAGAGAACAGAGAATGAAAATAGAAGAGGACAAGAGGGGGCAAAAACAATATTGAACCAAACATCTCTCAAGTGGGCCTCCCGAGTGGCGCAATGGTCGTCCGGGTTAGCGGGGGTTTGGCAGAGCAGAGGGAGTTATATCAATCAATCAATCAATTTTATTTTATATAGCCCTTCGTACATCAGATAATATCTCGAAGTGCTGTACAGAAACCCAGCCTAAAATCCCAAACAGCTAGAATGCAGGTGTAGAAGCACGGTGGCTAGGAAAAACTCCCTAGAAAGGCCAAAACCTAGGAAGAAACCTAGAGAGGAACCAGGCTATGAGGGGTGGCCAGTCCTCTTCTGGCTGTGCCGGGTGGAGATTATAACAGAACTATGCCAAGATGTTCAAAAATGTTCATAAGTGACAAGCATGGTCAAATAATAATCATGAATAATTTTCAGTTGGCTTTTCATAGCTGATCATTAAGAGTTGAAAAACAACAGGTCTGGGACAGGTGGCGGTTCCATAACCGCAGGCAGAACAGCTGAAACTGGAATAGCAGCAAGGCCAGGCGGACTGGGGACAGCAAGGAGTCACCACGGGCGGCAGTCCCGACGCATGGTCCTAGGGCCCAGGTCCTCCGAGAGAAAGAAAGAGAGAAGGAGAAAATTAGAGAGAGCCAAGATTTTCAAAATGTTCATAAATGACAAGCATGGTCAAATAATAATCAGGAATAAATCTCAGTTGGCTTTTCATAGCCGATCATTAAGAGTTGAAAACAGCAGGTCTGGGACAGGTAGGGGTTCCATAACCGCAGGCAGAAGAGTTGAAACTGGAATAGCAGCAAGGCCAGGCGGACTGGGGGCAGCAAGGAGTCACCACGGCCGGTAGTCCCGACGTATGGTCCTAGGGCTCAGGTCCTCCGAGAGAAAGAGAGAAGGAGAAAATTAGAGAGAGCCAAGATTTTCAAAATGTTCATAAATGACAAGCATGGTCAAATAATAATCAGGAATAAATCTCAGTTGGCTTTTCATAGCCGATCATTAAGAGTTGAAAACAGCAGGTCTGGGACAGGTAGGGGTTTCGTAACCGCAGGCAGAAACAGTTGAAACTGGAATAGCAGCAAGGCCGGGCGGACTGGGGACAGCAAGGTGTCAGCATGCCCGGTAGTCCTGACGTATGGTCCTAGGGCTCAGGTTCTCAGAGAGAAAGAGAGAACGAGAGAATTAGAGAGAGCATACTTAAATTCACACAGGACACTGGATAAGACAGGAGAAGTACTCCAGGTATAACCAACTGACCCCAGCCCCCCGACACATAAACTACTGCAGCATAAATACTAGAGGCTGAGACAGGAGCGGTCAGGAGACACTGTGGCCCCATCCGAAGAAACCCCCGGACAGGGCCAAACAGGAAGGATATAACCCCACCCACTCTGCCAAAGCACAGCCCCCACACCACTAGAGGGATATCCTCAACCACCAACTTACAATCCTGAGACAAGGCCGAGTATAGCCCACAAAGGTCTCCACCACAGCACAACCAAGGGGGGGCGCCAACCCAGACAGGAAGTTCACGTCAGTAACTCAACCCACTCAAGTGACGCACCCCTCCTAGGGACGGCATGAAAGAGCACCAGCAAGCCAGTGACTCAGCCCCAGTAACAGGGTTAGAGGCAGAGAATCCCAGTGGAGAGAGGGGAACCGGCCCTGGAGAGACAGCAAGGGCGGTTCGTTGCTCCAGAGCCTTTCCGTTCACCTTCACACTCCTGGGCCAGACTACACTCAATCATATGACCTACTGAAGAGATAAGTCTTCAGTAAAGACTTAAAGGTTGAGACCGAGTCTGCGTCTCTCACATGGGTAGGCAGACTGTTCCATAAAAATGGAGATCTATAGGAGAAAGCCCTGCCTCCAGCTGTTTGCTTAGAAATTTTAGGGACAATTAGGAGGCCTGCGTCTTGTGACCGTAGCGTACGTGTAGGTATGTACGGCAGGACCAACTCGGAAAGATAGGTAGGAGCAAGCCCATGTAACGCTTTATAGGTTAACAGTAAAACCTTGAAATCAGCCCTTGCCTTAACAGGAAGCCAGTGTAGGGAAGCTAGCACTGGAGTAATATGATCAAATTTCTTGGTTCTAGTCAGGATTCTAGCAGCCGTATTTAGCACTAACTGAAGTTTATTTAGTGCTTTATCCGGGTAGCCGGAAAGTAGAGCATTGCAGTAGTCTAACCTAGAAGTAACAAATGCATGGATTAATTTTTCTGCATCATTTTTGGACAGAAAATTTCTGATTTTTGCAATGTTACGTAGATGGAAAAAAGCTGTCCTTGAAACAGTCTTGATATGTTCGTCAAAAGAGAGATCAGGGTCAAGAGTAACGCCGAGGTCCTTCACAGTTTTATTTGAGACGACTTTACAACCATCAAGATGAATTGTCAGATTTAACAGAAGATCTCTTTGTTTCTTGGGACCTAGAACAAGCATCTCTGTTTTGTCCGAGTTTAAAAGTAGAAAGTTTTCAGCCATCCACTTCCTTATGTCTGAAACACAGGCTTCTAGCGAGGGCAATTTTGGGGCTTCACCATGTTTCATTGAAATGTACAGCTGTGTGTCATCCGCATAGCAGTGAAAGTTAACATTATGTTTTCGAATAACATCCCCAAGAGGTAAAATATATAGTGAAAACAATAGTGGTCCTAAAACGGAACCTTGAGGAACACCGAAATGTACAGTTGATTTGTCAGAGGACAGACCATTCACAGAGACAAACTGATATCTTTCCGACAGGTAAGATCTAAACCAGGCCAGAACTTGTCCGTGTAGACCAATTTGGGTTTCCAGTCTCTCCAAAAGAATGTGGTGATCGATGGTGTCAAAGGCAGCACTAAGGTCTAGTAGCACGAGGACAGATGCAGAGCCTCGGTCTGACGCCATTAAAAGGTCATTTACCACCTTCACAAGTGCAGTCTCAGTGCTATGATGGGGTCTAAAACCAGACTGAAGCATTTCGTATACATTGTTTGTCTTCAGAAAGGCAGTGAGTTGCTGCGCAACAGCTTTTTCTAAAATTTTTGAGAGGAATGGAAGATTCGATATAGGCCGATAGTTTTTTATATTTTCCGGGTCAAGGTTTGGCTTTTTCAAGAGAGGCTTTATCACTGCCACTTTTAGTGAGTTTGGTACACATCCGGTGGATAGAGAGCTGTTTATTATGTTCAACATAGGAGGGCCAAGCACAGGAAGCAGCTCCTTCAGCAGTTTAGTAGGAATAGGATCCAGTATGCAGCTTGAAGGTTTAGAGGCCATGATTATTTTCATCATTGTGTCAAGAGATATAGTACTAAAACACTTAAGTGTCTCTCCCGATCCCAGGCCCTCGCAGAGCTGTGCAGATCCAGGACAGCTAAGCCCTGGAGGAATACGCAGATTCAAAGAGGAGTCCGTAATTTGCTTTCTAATGGTCATGATCTTTTCCTCAAAGAAGTTCATGAATTTATTACTGCTGAAGTGAAAGCCATCCTCTCTTGGGGAATGCTGCTTTTTAGTTAGCTTTGCAACAGTATCAAAAAGAAATTTTGGATTGTTCTTATTTTCCTCGATTAAGTTGGAAAAGTAGGATGATCGAGCAGCAGTGAGGGCTCTTCGGTACTGCACGGTACTGTCTTTCCAAGCTAGTCGGAAGACTTCCAGTTTTGTGTGGCGCCATTTCCGTTCCAATTTCCTGGAAGCTTGCTTCAAAGCTCGGGTATTTTCTGTATACCAGGGAGCTAGTTTCTTATGACAAATGTTTTTCGTTTTTAGGGGTGCAACTACATCTAGGGTATTGCGCAAGGTTAAATTGAGTTCCTCAGTTAAGTGGTTAACTGATTTTTGTCCTCTGACGTCCTTGGGTAGGCAGAAGGAGTCTGGAAGGGCATCAAGGAATTTTTGTGTTGTCTGAGAATTTATAGCACGACTTTTGATGCTCCTTGGTTGGGGTCTGAGCAGATTATTTGTTGCGATTGCAAACGTAATAAAATGGTGGTCCGATAGTCCAGGATTATGTGGAAAAACATTAAGATCTACAACATTTATTCCATGGGACAAAACTAGGTCCAGAGTATGACTGTGGCAGTGAGTAGGTCCAGAGACATGTTGGACAAAACCCACTGAGTCGATGATGGCTCCGAAAGACTTTTGGAGTGGGTCTGTGGACTTCTCCATGTGAATATTAAAATCACCAAAAATTAGAATTTGATCTGCTATGACTACAAGGTCTGATAGGAATTCAGGAAACTCAGAGAGGAACGCTGTATATGGCCCAGGAGGCCTGTAAACAGTAGCTATAAAAAGTGATTGAGTAGGCTGCATAGATTTCAAAAGACGAAAACGGCATTTTTTTTTTTGTAAATTGAAATTTGCTATCGTAAATGTTAGCAACACCTCCGCCTTTGCGGGATGCACGGGGGATATGGTCACTAGTGTAACCAGGAGGTGAGGCCTCATTTAACACAGTAAATTCATCAGGCTTAAGCCATGTTTCAGTCAGGCCAATCACATCAAGATTATGATCAGTGATTAGTTCATTGACTATGACTGCCTTTGAAGTGAGGGATCTAACATTAAGTAACCCTATTTTGAGATGTGAGGTATCACGATCTCTTTCAATAATGGCAGGAATGGAGGAGGTCTTTATCCTAATAAGATTGCTAAGGCGAACACCGCCATGTTTAGTTTTGCCCAACCTAGGTCGAGGCACAGACACAGTCTCAATGGGTATGGCTGAGCTGACTACACTGGCTGACTACACTGGCTGTGCTATTGGCAGACTCCACTAAGCTGGCAGGTTCTCATCTCTATACTCTCTGCCTGCTGCCTGGCCTGCACCCTATTTCATTGTGGGGCTAAAGGAGTTAGAGCCCTATCTATGTTGGTAGATAAGATGAGAGCACCCCTCCAGGTAGGATGGAGTCCGTCACTCCTTAGCAGGTCAGGCTTGGTCCTGTTTGTGGGTGAGTCCCAGAAAGAGGGCCAATTATCTACAAATTCTATCTTTTGGGAGGGGAAGAAAACAGTTTTCAACCAGCGATTGAGTGCTGAGACTCTGCTGTAGAGCTCGTCACTCCCCCTAACTGGGAGGGGGCCAGAGACAATTACTCGATGCCGACACATCTTTCTAGCTGATTTACACGCTGAAGCTATGTTGCACTTGGTGACCTCTGACTGTTTCATCCTAACATCGTTGGTGCCGACGTGGATAACAATATCTCTATACTCTCTACACTCGCCAGATTTAGCTTTAGCCAGCACCATTTTAAGATTATCCTTAACGTCGGTAGCCCTGCCCCCTGGTAAACAGTGTATGATCGCTGGGTGATTCGTTTTAAGTCTAATACTGCGGGTAATGGAGTCGCCAATGACTAGGGTTTTCAATTTGTCAGAGCTAACGGTGGGAGCCTTCGGCGTCTCAGACCCCGTAACGGGAGGAGTAGAGACAAGAGAAGGCTCAGACTCAGACTCCGACTCGCTACATAATGGGGAAAACCGGTTGAAAGTTTCTGTCGGCTGAATGAGCGACACCGGTTGAGCATTCCAACAGCATTTCCCTCCAGAAGCCATGAGAAAGTTGTCCGGCTGCGGGGACTGTGCGGGGGGATTTATACTAACGTTACTATCTGTACTTACTGGTGGCACAGACGCTGTTTCTTCCTTTCCTACACTGAAATTACCCTTGCCTAACGATTGCGTCTGAAGCTGGGCTTGCAGCACAGCTATTTTCGCCGTAAGGCGATCGTTCTCCTGTATATTATGAGTACAGCGACTGCAATTAGAAGACATCATGTTAATGTTACTACTTAGCTTCGGCTGTTGAAGGTGTTGACGAACCATGTCCAGATAAAGCGTCCGGAGTGAAAAAGTTGAATGAGGGAAAAAAGTTGCGATGGAAAAACTAAAAATATAAACGGTAATTAAAAACAGAAACAAAACAAAAAACGTAAAGTTGTCAGCTAGCAAAGTAAAGTAAAGTTGGCAGCAAAACGCACAGCAACAAAACGCACAGCAACACGTCTGCAGATTCAACAGCAGAGCAGATAGCAGAGCAGATTGAGTTATAGTAGAGCAGAGGGACTTACAGAAGAGCATACCTCTCTTCCTAAAAGTATCCACTGCCATTGTTGCAACCCCTATTACTAGTCTGTTCAACCTCTCCTTCGTATCGTCTGAGATCCCTAAAGATTGGAAAGCCCTCTTCAAAGGGGGAGACACTCTAGACCCAAACTGTTACAGACCTATATCTATCCTGCCCTGCCTTTCTAAAGTCTTTGAAAGCCAAGTTAACAAACAGATCACCGACCATTTCGAATCCCACTGCACCTTCTCCACTATGCAATCTGGTATCCGAGCTAGTCACGGGTGCACCTCAGCCACGCTCAAGGTCCTAAACGATATCATAACCACCATCGATAAAAGACAGTACCGTGCAGCCGTCTTCATCGACCTGGCCAAGGCTTTCGACTCTGTCAATCACCGTATTCTTATCGGCAGACTCAACAGCCTTGGTTTCTCTAATGACTACACTCCTTCCGTGGCCTCCAACTGCTCTTAAATGCTAGTAAAACGAAATGCATGCTCTTCAACCGATCGCTGCCCGCACTCGCCCGCCCGACTAGCATCACTACTCTGGACGGTTCTGAATATGTGGACAACTACAAATACCTAGGTGTCTGGCTAGACTCCTTCCAGACTCACATTAAGCATCTCCAATCCAAAGTTAAATCTAGAATCGGCTTCCTATTTTGCAACAAATCCTCCTTCACTCATGCTGCAAAACATACCATCGCAAAACTGACTATCCTACCGATCCTCGACTTCGGTGATGTCATTTACAAAATAGCCTCCAACACTTTACTCAGCAAATTGGATGCAGTCTATCACAGTGCCATCCGTTTCGTCACCAAAGCCCCATATACTACCCACCACTGCAACCTGTATGCTCTCGTTGGCTGGTCCTTGCTACATATTCGTCGCCAAACCCACTGGCTCCAGGTCAGTGCGAGGTAAAGCTCCGCTCTATCTCACCTCACTGGTCACCATAGCAACACCCACCCGTAGCACGCGTTCCAGCAGGTATATTTCACTGGTCACCCCCAAAGCCAACACCTCCTTTGGCCGCCTTTCAGTTCTCTGCTGCCAATGACAGGAACGAATTGCGAAAATCACTGAAGTTGGAGACTTACATCTCCCTCACTAACTTTAAGCGTCAGCTGTCAGAGCAGCTTACCAATCGCTTCCGTTGTACACAGCTCATCTGTAAATAGCCCATCCAGCCAACTACCTACCTCATCCCCATATTTGTTTGTTTTTCTGCTCTTTTGCACACCAGACCAGCATTTCTACCTGCACATCCTCATCTGCACATATATATCACTCCAGTGTAAATAGCAAAATTGTAATTACTTCGCCACTCTTGGCCTATTTATTGTCTTACCTCCTTACTTCATTTGCACACACTATATACATATTTTTCTATTGTGTTATTGACTGTACGTTTGTTTATCCCATGTGTAACTCTGTGTTGTTGTGTTTGTCGCACTGCTTTGCTTTATCTTGGCCAGGTCGCAGTTGTAAATGAGAACTTGTTCTCAACTGGCCTACCTGGTTAAAACTTCTTTTGACATCCAGATGAAAAGCGTGCCCAAAGTAAACTGCCTGTTACTCAGGCCCAGAAGCTAGTATATGCATATAATTGGTAGATTTGGATAGAAAACACTCTAAAGTTTGGCAGGCAAAACGCAGAGGACAAACCATCCAGGGGATTTTTTTTTTTTTAGGTCATAGGATTTCCCAACGGTTTCTATGGAAAGCCCTATTTACGAGGAACCTGGTTGCAGTTCCTATGGCTTCCACTAGATGTCAACAGTCTTTAGAAATTGTTCGATGTTTTTCTTTTGAGAAATGAAGGGCTATTCATTCCATGTGTCACTCTGAAGGTCCTTACTGTTTTGTTGTGCGTGAACAGGAACGCGCTTCACATTGTTTTTATCCGGTATTAGAAACAGTTTATTCCGTCTTAACCTGTTGGGGATGGGGGCGCTGTTTAGACTATTTATGCTAATGTGGCTAATTTTTTAAACGGCTTCCCACAAAATCCTTGATCGTACAATATGCATATTATTATTATTATTGGATAGAAAACAGTCTATAGTTTCTATAGGAGTTGAAATTTTGTCTCTAAGTGGAACAGAGCCCATTCTACAGCAATTTCCCTGACATGGAGTCAGATTTGAGAAATGTTGGCCACTTTTCTGAAGTCAGTTAAAAGGGCACTGTCGTTGCTATGACTATACGGACACTTCTTACGTCTTCCCCTGGATGCCTTTACGTGATGACGATTCCAACGGGCTCGATTGCGCGTTCACAGGCCCTACAAATGAAAAAACTCTGAAGCTAGTCATTCTTTGGGAGCTGCGTAACGCGCGTGGAAGACACCGACCCTCTCCTGTTCCAAGCGTTAGTTTAGCCTGTTATATTTCTCCGGTCATCTTTTCACTCGTTATAGGAGTTACAAACATCATAAGGTAGTTAATTTAAAGCGTTTTATAGCAATTTATATCCGTTTAGTGCGATTTTGGGACATTTATTTTTGCAACGATGTGAAAAGTTGGGCATGCTTTTCAGTTCATCCCGAACTCAGTTGACATTTCCACATGGCAAGAGGACAGCTTTCCACCAAAAGACGATTTCTCCCAAGAAAGGATCCTTTGCCCAAGATACTGATGGAAGAACAGCTCAAGGTAGGACATTTTTATTATGATAAATCGTGTTTCTGTCGAAACATTTTAGTGGCTTAGGACGCCATGTTTTTTGACGTAGCTTCGCTTGGCGCAAACTGTATTGAAAAGTAAGGATAAATTAAAAAATGTAATAACGCAATTGTATTAAGAATTAAATTGTCTATCAATCCCTGTCCACCCTATATTTTTTAGTCACGTTTATGAGTATTTATGTATAAGAGTAGATCACTGTCTAAGTGGCGCAAGGACATTTTCTGACCAGCTGAGCTACATTTCACATTGTCTAACCATGATTTTGGTGGCTAAATATAAACATTTTCGATCAAACTGTATATGCATGTTGTAATGTGATGTTACAGGAGTGTCATCGGAAGAATTCTGAGAAGGTTAGTGAAAAAATTAATATCTTTTGGCGATGTTGACTTTTATCGCTCACTTTGGCTAGAATCAATGCTGGGCTGCTAATTGCTATGTGCTAAGCTAATATAACGATTTATTGTGTTTTCGCTGTAAGACACTTAGAAAATCTGAAATATTGTCTGTATTCACAGGATCTGTGTCTTTCGATTCGTGTATGCTGTGTATTTTTACGAAATGTTTGATGATTAGTAGTTAGGTAAACACGTTGCTCATTGTAATTATTCTAGTCCATTTGTGATGGTGGGTGCAATTGTAAACTATGCCATATACCTGAAATATGCACTTTTTTCTAACAAAACCTATCCCATACCATAAATATGTTATCAGACTGTCATCTAATGAGTTTTTTTGTTGGTTAGGGGCTATAAATATCTTAGTTTAGCCGAATTGGTGATGGCTACTGGTGTTGGTGGACAAATAAAAGATGGTGGATTATGCTAATGTGTTTTTAGGTAATAGATGTACATCTTTACATATTGTGTCTTCCCTGTAAAACATTTTAAAAATCGGAAATGTTGACTGGATTCATAAGATCTGTGTCTTTCATTAGCTGTATTGGACTTTAATGTGTGAAAGTTAAATATTTAAAAAAAATATTTTTTTTGAATTTCGCGGCACTGGTTTTTCAGTGGGGGGGGGGGGGTGTGCCGCTAGCGCCACGCTGATCCTAGACAGGTTAAATTAGTTCGATTATTTACATTTTAGGACACCTGAGGTTGGATTAGGAACGTTGTTTGAAATGTTTGGACCAAGTTTACAGGTAACTTATTAGATACTTTGTAATCATGTTGGAACTGGTGTATTTCTGAATCAAACGCTCCAAATAAATGGAAATTTTGGGGATATAAAGAAGGAGTTTATCAAACAAAACAACCATTCATTGTGTCACTGAGACATTTGGGATTGCAAAAAGAAGAAGATCTTCAAAGGTAAGGCATTTATTATATGGCTATTTCTGACTTTTGTGTCGCACCTGCCTGGTTGATTTTTTTTTATAGCAGAGCAGAGGGAGTTATAGCAGAGGATGATTCAATGCCGCGACGGGGCCTCGCGCTGGAAAAGGTCAGACACCCATTTGTTCTCATTTAAGCTCTGGACGTCTGGCCTGTCCCCCACTCCTCCCCTCCCCCCTAGAGAGAGCGATGGAGAGTCCCACTGATCTGAGAACTGTGGACCGCTGCAGCCTTGTCCTACGGGACCATCACTGTGCTGTGTGAGGATTGTGATGTGACTTTAGTTGAGGTCCTGTGGTATAGATCCATTTCCCGGCCGTGTCATGTTGTGCGCCCAGTACGGAATTCGATTTTTTTTGTTGTTGACCTAGCCGTGGATATGATCACATCCAACTTCAAATGCAGCTCATGCAAATTAACAAAACACATAATCAGACGGTTATATCTACAACATCACAGATGTCATCAGACGATTGGTTAACTAGGAAGCTAGCAAAGCCAGCGAGGCAAGGTAAAATATCTGAAATAGAGCTTTGTAAAGCCAGGAGAATAATATACTTATAGAACATAGTTATAGCCGTCAGCCTGCTATGTTTTCATGGTCATCACTCACTGTTAAGTTTGTCCTGGTCCCTACATCAGCCTTAACTGTCTGCTACAGAGCTTTTTGATGTCGAGACGTTCCAGTAACATCAGCGTTAACTGTCTGCTACAGAGCTTTTTGATGTCGAGACGTTGCAGTAACATCAGCGGTAACTGTCTGCTACAGAGCTTTTTGATGTCGAGATGTCGAGACGTTCCAGTAACATCAGCGTTAACTGTCTGCTACAGAGCTTTTTGATGTCGAAGATGTCGAGACGTTCCAGTAACATCAGCGTTAACTGTCTGCTACAGAGCTTTTTGATGTCGAGACGTTGCAGTAACATCAGCGGTAACTGTCTGCTACAGAGCTTTTTGATGTCGAGATGTCGAGACGTTCCAGTAACATCAGCGTTAACTGTCTGCTACAGAGCTTTTTGATGTCGAAGATGTCGAGACGTTCCAGTAATGCACGCGCATTACCGGAACGTGACGTTTGATGGTTAACAGAGAAGGAGCACGTGACCCTCTGATCTAGAGACTTACGGCTGGGTCCGTGGATCTTGACCGGCGCGTTGCTGACCAGCGAATGGGAGCACTGCTGACAGACACACTTCTTCCCACAGAAGGTCACCCTGTCTCCGATAGGGAAAGGCTTTCTGAAAAACAAGACAAGTCAAACGAAGACATCAGACATGTATTCTGCTCAACCCGAAGCCTCACAGTAGACACATTAATACTGTATGTATACCGTGTGTAATGGTAGCTAACGTTATTTTACACAACTGCACATTTTGTGTTTTGTAATTTTGCATGAAGTATAAACGTGGTAAAATTCCCCAAATTAATTCCTCCGGAAATCCTCCAGTAGGTTTATAAAATGTACATGTGGCGCCATATTTAAACATGTCACAAAGTCAATCAGTGACAGTGGAATCTAACTATGGAGTCAGAGAAGAGAGAACTACAGCAGTACTGTTCTATACAGCCATTCTGGAAACGTTCTCTAACGTATCGCTAGCTAACTACCCCAGTCTGAGACTAAAGATGATTTGTTGTGATTGACATGGTTATTTATACAAGCAATGGGATTCTATTATGTTTAGACAACGTTTCTGAAAAACCTTTTGAGCCGGGGGCACTTCGTTTGGTCAAGGAGGGCAATGTGAGTCTCCTTAGTAGCACATGAGAGAGTGAAATGACATCAGAGGCCTGGCCTCTATTCTACTCACATTAATACCGATTAGAGTGCAACTCTCCATGCAGACACACACACACACACACACACACACACACACACACACACACACACACACACACACACACACACACACACACACACACACACACACACACACACACACACACACACACACACACACACAGCCTTCGGAAAGTATTCAGACCCCTTAACTTTCACCACATTATCAAATCGTATTTGTCACATGCGCCGAATACAACAGGTGTGAAATGTTTACTTACAAACCCTTAACCAACAATGCAGTTTTAAGAAAATACCCCCCCAAAACGTAAGAAATAAGAATAACAAATAATTAAAGAGCAGCAGTAAATAACAATAGCGGGGCTATATACAGGGGGTACCGGTACAGAGTTAATGTGCGGGGGCACCGGTGTCGAGGTAATTGTGTTAATATGTACATGTAGGTAGAGTGACTATGCATTGATAATAACAGAGAGTAGCAGCAGCGTTCCAGAGGGGCGGGGGGGGAGCAATGCAAATAGTCTGGGATGTCATTTGATTAGGTGTTCAGTCTTATGGCTTGGGGGTAGAAGCAGTATAGAAGCCTCTTGGACCTAGACAAGTCGCTCCAGTACCGCTTGCCATGCGGTAGTAGAGAGAACAGTCTATGACTAGGGTGGCTGGAGTCTTTGGCAATTTTTTGGGCCTTCCTCTGACACCGCCTGGTATAGAGGTCCTGGATGGCAGGAAGCTTGGCCCCAGTGATGTACTGGGCCGTTCGCACTACCCTCTGTAATGCCTGCGGTCGGAGGCCGAGCAGTTGCCATACCAGTCAGTGATGCAACCAGTCAGGATGCTCTTGATGGTGCAGCTGTAGAACCTTTTGAGAATCTGAGGACCCATGCCAAATTTTTTCAGTCTCCTGAAGGGGAATAGGTTTTGTTGTGCCCTCTTTGCGACTGCCTTGGTGTGCTTGGACCATGTTAGTTCGTTTGTGATGTGGACACCAAGGAACTTGAGGCTCTCAACCTGCTCCACTGCAGCCCCGTCGCTGAGAATGGGGGCGTGCTCGGTCCTCTTTTTCCTGTAGTCCACAATCATCTCCTTTGTCTTGATCCCATTGAGGGAAAGGTTGTTGTCCTGGCACCACACGGCCAGGTCTCTGACCTCCTCCCTATAGGATGTCTCGTTGTTGTCGGTGATCAGGCCTACCACTGTTGTGTCATCGTCAAATTTAATGATGGTGTTGGAGTCGTGCCTGGCCGTGCAGTCGTGAGTGAACAGGGAGTACAGGAGGGGGCTGAGCACGCACCCCTGAGGGGCCCCTGTGTTGAGGATTAGCGTGGCGGATGTGTTGTTACCTACCCTTAACACCTGGGGGCGGCCCTCAGGAAGTCCAGGATCCAGTTGCAGAGGGAGGTGTTTAGTCCCAGGATCCTTAGCTTATTGATAAGCTTTGAGGGCACTAAGGTTGTTGAACGCTGAGCTGTAGTCAATGAATAGCATTTTCACATAGGTATTCCTTTTGTCCCGGTCGGAAAGGGCAGTGTGTAGTGCAATAGAGATTGCATCATCTATGGATCTGTTGGGGCAGTATGCAAATTGGAGTGGGTCTAGAGTTTCTGGGATGATGGCGTTGATGTGAGCCATGACCAGCCTTTCAAAGCACTTCATGGCTACCGACGTGAGTGCCACAGGTCGGTATTCATTTAGGCAGGTTACCTTAGTGTTCTTGTGCACAAGCACTATGGTGGTCTGCTTAAAACATGTTGGTATTACAGACTTGGACAGGGAGAGGTTGAAAATGTCAGTGAAGACACTTGCTAGTTGGTCTGTGCATGCTCGCAGTACATGTCCTGGTAATCTGTCTGGCCCTGCGGCCTTGTGAATGTTGACTGTTTTGCCTGCGGCTATGGAACCCTGACCTGTTCACCGGATGTGCTACCTGTCCTAGACCTGCTGTTTTCAACTCTCTAGAGACAGCAGAAGTGGTAGAGATACTCTGAATGATCGGCTATGAAAAGCCAACTGACATTTACTCCTGAGGTGCTGACCTGTTGCACCCTCGACAACCACCGTGATTATTATTATTTGACCCTGCTGGTCATCTATGAACATTTGAACATCTTGGCCATGTTCTGTTATAATCTCCACCCGGCACAGCCAGAAGAGGACTGTCCACCCTTCATAGCCTGGTTCCTCTCTAGGTTTCTTCCTAGGTCCTGGCATTTCTAGGGAGTTTTTCCTAGCCACTGTGCTTCTACACTGTCACGATCGTGTTGACGTGAAAGAGAGGACCAAGGCGCAACATGATATGAATACATCTTCTTTATTTACAACGACGAAGATGATCACGAAACACTTAAACAAAACTAACAAAAACAACAAACGATCGTGAAACTTCAAACGCAAGTGAACACACAAACTACTTACGTCGACATATACATATACAATGACCCACAAACAGCTAAAGCCTATGGCAGCCTTAAATATGGTTCCCAATTAGAGACAACCGAAACCAGCTGTCTCTAATTGAGAACCCATTCAGGCAACCATAGACTTTCCTAGAAAACTACACACCCATAGACACAGCTAGATACATACACTCAACACAAACCCATACACTACCACCAACACCACCTCTACCATATAAATACCCCCAAACACACACATACCCCATGTCACACCCTGACCTAACTAAAATAATAAAGAAAACAAATAATACTAAGGCCAGGGCGTGACATAACCCCCCCTTTAAGGTGCGAACTCCGGGCGCACCAGCACATAGTCTAGGGGAGGGTCTGGGTGGGCGTCCTTCCACGGCGGCGGCTCCGGCACTGGTCGTGGTCCCCACCCCACCTTAGTCACTACCCGCTTACGTAGCCTCCCCCAAATGACCACCCTCCACATTAACCCCACTGGATTAAGGGGCAGCACCGGACCAAGGGGAAGCACCGGACTAAGGGGCAGCACCGGACTAAGGGGCAGCACCAAGATAAGGGGCAGCACCAGGATAAGGGGCAGCACCAGGATAAGGGGCAGATCCTGGCTGGATGACGGCTCATGGCTGGCTGACGGATCTGGCTGCTCATGGCTAGCTGACGGATCCGGCTTCTCATGGCTGGCTGACGGATCTGGACGCTCATGGCTGGCTGACGGATCTGGACGCTCATGTCTGGCTGACGGATCTGGACGCTCATGTCTGGCTGACAGATCTGGACGCTCATGGCTGGCTGACGGCTCTGGCAGATCCTGTCTGGTTGGCGGCTCTGGCAGATCCTGTCTGGTTGGCGGCTCTGGCAGATCCTGTCTGGTTGGCGGCTCTGGCAGATCCTGTCTGGTTGGCGTCTCTGGCAGATCCTGTCTGGTTGGCGGCTCTGGCAGATCCTGTCTGGTTGGCGGCTCTGGCAGATCCTGTCTGGTTGGCGGCTCTGGCAGATCCTGACTGATGAATGGCTCTAGCGGCTCCTGACTGACTATCGGCTCTGACGGCTCGGGACAGACGGGCGGCTCTAATGGCTCTGGACAGACGGATGGCTCAGATGACGCTGGGGAGACGGATGGCTCAGACGGCGCTGGGGAGACGGATGGCTCAGACGGCGCTGGGGAGACGGATGGCTCAGACGGCGCTGGGGAGACGGATGGCTCAGACGGCGCTGGGGAGACGGATGGCTCAGACGGCGCTGGGGAGACGGATGGCTCAGATGGCGCTGGGGAGACGGATGGCTCAGATGGCGCTGCGGAGACGGATGGCTCAGACTGCTCCTGTCTGGCGGAAGGCTCTGGCTGCTCCTGTCTGGCGGAAGGCTCTGTAGGCTCATGGCAGACGGGCAGCTTTGCAGGCTCATGGCAGACAGGCAGTTCATGCACCGTTGGGCAGACGGCAGACTCTGGCCGGCTGAGACGCACTGTAGGCTTGGTGCGTGGTGCCGGAACTGGAGGCACCTGACTGGGGACACGCACTTCAAGCCTAGTGCGGGGAGCAGGAACAGGGCATACTGGACCCTGGGGACGCACATTAGGCCTAGTGCGTGGGGCCGGAACTGGTGGTACCGGACTGGGGACACGCATCTCAGGGCTAGTGCGGGGAGCAGCAACAGGATGCACAGGACTCTGGAGACGCACAGGAGGCTTAGTGCGTGGTGCCGGAATTGGTGGTACCGGGCTGGAGACACGCACCATAGGACGAGTGCGTGGAGGAGGAACAGGGCTCTGGAGACACACTGGAAGCCTGTTACGTGGTGTAGGCACTGGTGGAACTGAACTGGGGCGGGGAGGTGGCGCCGGAAATACCGGACCGTGCAGGCGTATTGGCTCCCTTGAGCACTGAGCCTGACCAACCTTACCTGGTTGAATGCTCCCCGTTGCCCGACCAGTGGGGGGAGGTGGAATAACCCGCACCGGGCTATGTAGGCGAACCGGGGACACCATGCGTAAGGCTGGTGCCATGTAAACCGGCCCGAGGAGACGCACTGGTGGCCAGATATGTAGGGCCGGCTTCATGACATCCGGCTCAATACTCAATCTAGCCCTGCCAGTGCGGGGAGGTGGAATAACCCGCACCGGGCTATGCACACGTACAGGAGACACCGTGCGCTCTACTGCGTAACACGGTGTCTGCCCGTACTCTCGCTCTCCACGGTAATTACAGGGAGTAGGCGCAGGTTTCCTACCTGACTTAGCCACTCTCCCTTTAAGCCCCCCCCCCAAGAAATTTTTGGGGTTTTCCCACAGGCTTCCTACCGCTTCGTCGTGCTGCCTCCATTCGCCGGTATCCCTCCTCGCACTGCGCCAGAGAATCCCAGGCGGGCTCCGGCACTCTCCCTGGGTTGATCGCCCACCTGTCGATCTCCTCCCACGTAGTGTAGCCCAGATCCTTTGTAGGTTCCTTTTCCTGCCTCCGAGCTAGCTCCTCATATCGCCGCCTCTCTGCTTTCGCTGCCTCCAGCTCAGCTTTGGGGCGGTTATATTATCCTGGTGCTGCCCCTTAGTCCGGTGCTGCCCCTTAATCCAGTGGGGTTAATGTGGAGGGTGGTCATTTGGGGGAGGCTAAGTAAGCGGGTAGTGACTAAGGTGGGGTGGAGACCACGACCAGTGCCGGAGCCGCCGCCGTGGAAGGACGCCCACCCAGACCCTCCCCTAGACTATGTGCTGGTGCGCCCGGAGTTCGCACCTTAAGGGGGGGGGGGTTATGTCACGCCCTGGCCTTAGTATTATTTGTTTTCTTTATTATTTTAGTTAGGTCAGGGTGTGACATGGGGTATGTGTGTGTTTGGGGGTATTTATATGGTAGAGGTGGTGTTGGTGGTAGTGTATGGGTTTGTGTTGAGTGTATGTATCTAGCTGTGTCTATGGGTGTGTAGTTTTCTAGGAAAGTCTATGGTTGCCTGAATGGGTTCTCAATTAGAGACAGCTGGTTTCGGTTGTCTCTAATTGGGAACCATATTTAAGGCTGCCATAGGCTTTAGCTGTTTGTGGGTCATTGTATATGTATATGTCTATGTCGACATAAGTAGTTTGTGTGTGCACTTACGTTTGAAGTTTCACGATCGTTTGTTGTTTTTGTTAGTGTTGTTTAAGTGTTTCGTGTTCATCTTCGTCGTTGTAAATAAAGAAGATGTATTCATATCATGTTGCGCCTTGGTCCTCTCATTCATGTCAACACGATCGTGACATACACCTTCATTGCTTGCTGTTTGGGGTTTTAGGCTAGGTTTCTCTACAGCACTTTGTGACATCAGTTGATGTAAGAAGGGCTTTATAAATAAAACAAATGCATTGATCTAGTCACTGCTGCTTCCTGCTTTAATTTTAGCTTGTAAGCAGGAATCAAGAGGATGGAATTATGGTCAGATTTGCCAAATGGAGGGCGAGGGAGAGCTTTGTATGCATCTCTGTGTGTGAAGTATAGGTGGTCCAGAGTTCTTTTCTCTCTGGTTGCACATTTAACATGCTGATAGAAATATGGTAAAACTGATTTAAGTTACCCTGCATTAAAGTCCCCGGCTACTAGGAGCGCTGCATCTGGGTGAGCGTTTTCTTGTTCGCTTATGAAGGAATACAGCTCATTCAATGCTGTCTTAGTGCCAGCCTCTGACTGTGGTGGTATGTAAACAGCTACAAATAATACAGATGAAAACTCTCTCGGTAGGTAGTGTGGTCTACAGCTTATCATGAGAAACTCTACCTCAGGCGAGCAATAGCTCGAGACTTCCTTAGATATCTTGCACCAGCTGTTATTTACAAAAATACATAGACCACTGCCCCTTGTCTTTCCAGACACCGCTGTTCTATCCTGCCGGTCCATCGTATAACCAGCCAGCTGTACGTTGATATTGTCGCCATGACTCCGTGAAGCATAAGACGTTACAGTTTTTAATATCCCGTTGGTAGTTTAATCTTCCCAGTAACTCGTCCATTTTATTGTCCAAAGATTGCATGTTTGCTAGCAGAATTTAGGAAAGTTGGGGTTTATTCGATTGCCTCCAACTTCTCAGAAGGCAGCCCGCTCTCCGGCCTCTCTTTCTACGCCTCTTCTTCACGCAGATCACTGGGGTCGGGGCCTGTTCCCGAGGGTGCCGTATATCCTCCGCATCGGGCTCGTCAGAGTCATGAAAGAAGAAAAAGGATTCTGCTAGTCCGTAGTGAGTAATCACAGTCCTGATGTCTAGAAGTGCTTTTTGGTCATAAGAGACGGTAGCGGCAACATTATGTACAAAAATAGTAAAAAAATAAGTTACAAACAACGCAGATAAACAAACCAAAAAATAACAACAGTTCACAACCTCTGCTCTGCATTATACACACACACACACACACACACACACACACACACACACACACACACACACACACACACACACACACACACACACACACACACACACACACACACACACACACACACACACTGGTGGCACTGTGGGTTTCAGTGGTAATATCCAGTGACAGGAAGGGAGGCTCACAGACATGATGGGCCTGTGGACAGATACTGTATCCAGCTACATAGCAAGCAGGCAGACAGGCAGGCAGGGGGATATCTGCTTGGCCACAGCAGCTTAACTGGGCCAGCAGGGGTGATCTTCATGCTGAATATTGAAACCAACATATCGGCTGTGTCCCAAATGGCAACCTATTCCCTACATAGTGCACTACTTGTGACCAGGACCCTTAGGCCCATTTGGGATATGGACACAGATGCTGTTTAAAAAAAAATATATATATATATTTAACCTTTATTTAACTAGGCATGTCAGTTAAGAACAAATTCTTATTTACAATGACGGCCTAACGGCGCTGGCCCAATTGCGTGCCGACCCTATAGGACTCCCAATCACGGCCGGTTGTGATACAGCTGGGAATCAAACCAGGGTCTGTAGTGACGCCTCTAGCACTTAGGTGCAGTTCCTTAGACCGCTGTGCCACTCGGGAGCCTGTGCTAAAGAGGAGGCAGTGTGTTATGAACAATAGATAGTAGTGTTAAACATTCTTCTGTCAGCAACACAGCATAGCCCTGCATATTGAGGTTTGGGAGAAGTCGGGATGATCTGTGGTGGATGAGGAGTGTTTTAAGTGTGCTGACTAGTGACTGCCGGAACAGAATGTCTGCTCCTCTCCCACCATCAGAAGCTCTGAGTCAGCATCTCTAGCAGGACAGGCAGCGATGGCAGGACCATCTGCGGTAAAGATTTATGGCCCTTTAACCTGGACGACTCAGTACCAGCAGTCAATATAATATATTGCTTCCCCAGATAACTGATTGGGGTAGATTCTCTATCACTTTGCAGATCACTGTCAAGCATCTTCCCAAATTACATCTCATAAGAGACATAACTCCATACTCCGTCAGGTCAGCATATTATTATGTATTAGAATAGAGTGAACTAGCCTCCCGGGTGGCGCAGTGGTCTAGGGCACTGCATCGCAGTGCTAACTGCGCCACCAGAGTCTCTGAGTTCGCGCCCAGGCTCTGTCGCAGCCGGCCGCGACCGGGAGGTCCGTGGGGCGACGCACAATTGGGCTAGCGTCGTCCGGGTTAGGGTGGGTTTGGCCGGTAGGGATATCCTTGTCTCATCGCGCTCCAGCGACTCCTGTGGCGGGCCGGGCGCAGTGCGCGCTAACCAAGGGGGACAGGTACACGGTGTTTCCTCCGACACATTGGTGCGGCTGGCTTCCGGGTTGGAGGCGCGCTGTGTTAAAGAAGCAGTGCGGCTAGGTTGGGTTGTGCTTCGGAGGACGCATGGCTTTCGACCTTCGTCTCTCCCGAGCCCGTACGGGAGTTGTAGCGATGAGACAAGATAGTAATTACTAGCGATTGGATACCACGAAAATTGGGGAGAAAAGGAGATAAAAAAAAAAAAAAGAATAGAGTGAACTATAAATTGCAAACAGTGGAAAATACATGAATTAACATACACATCTGTGCATAATGGGATATAAGCACGGCCATGTAAGCAGTAGCGCTATCAGCCTATCAATGCCCTCGGTGGAGAGGCTACTGTGGGTCAGACTCTAAACCCAGTCCAGCCCTGGTGCCACCTGCTAGAAGGAATAGAAGGAACTGTTCTCATGGTGTTCTCAAGAAACAGACCAGTATAGAAGGAACTGTTCTCATGGTGTTCTCAAGAAACAGACCAGTATAGAAGGAACTGTTCTCATGATGTTCTCAAGAAACAGACCAGTATTGAAGGAACTGTTCTCATGATGTTCTCAAGAAACAGACCAGTATAGAAAGAACTGTTCTCATGATGTTCTCAAGAAACAGACCAGTATAGAAGGAACTGTTCTCATGATGTTCTCAAGAAACAGACCAGTATTGAAGGAACTGTTCTCATGATGTTCTCAAGAAACAGACCAGTATAGAAAGAACTGTTCTCATGGTGTTCTCAAGAAACAGATCAGTATAGAAGGAACTGTTCTCAGGATGTTATCAAGCAGCAGACCAGTATAGAAGGAACTGTTCTCATGGTGTTCTCAAGAAACAGACCAGTATAGAAGGAACTGTTCTCATGATGTTCTCAAGAAACAGACCAGTATAGAAGGAACTGTTCTCATGGTGTTCTCAAGAAACAGACCAGTATAGAAGGAACTGCTCTCATGGCACCCTTAAAATAGCCCCACCTCTACTGCACCACCACACTGACAAACTGAAACTCTTCAATCACTCTCTAAAGACTCTTAAACAGTGACAGTAAACCACCCAATCAGACGGAGGGCTTTCGACATTGTAATTCCTCAGAGCGCCTACTGGTAACTGCCAAAATAAAGGAAACATCAACATAAAGAGTCTTAATAGGGCATTGTGCCACCACCAACCAGAACAGCTTCAGTGCACTTTAGATTCAAGTGTCTGGAACTCTATTGGAGGGCTGCGACACCATTCTTCCACGAGAAATTCCATCATTTGGTGTTTTGTCGATGGTGGTGAAAAAACGCTGTCTCAGGCGCCGCTCCTGAATCTCCCTGTAAGTGTTCAATTGGTTTGAGATCTGGTGACTGAGACGGCCATGGCATATGGTTTACATCGTTATCTTGCTCATTAATTCATTCAGTGACCACTCATGCCCTGTGGATGGGGGCATAGCCATCCTATGGGGGAATAGCCATGGTAGCCAAAATAATGGCCTGCGCAACATTTTTATACATGACCCTAAGCATGATGGGAGGATAATTGCTTAATTACCTCAGGAACCACACCTGTGTGGAAGCACCTGCTTTCAATGTACTTTGTATCCCTCCTTTACTCAAGTGTTTCCATTGTTTTGGCAGTTACCTGTAGATTCCCAACATGACCAGTAGAAACAGGAAGCTGCATGTCCTTTTCCCTTCTCTCAAGACAACTTCCCTCCTCACTGAACTGTTCCTTCTCTTGGAAGATATGATGAAACATCTGATCATTTGATCATTTCTTTGTTCTCTGAATATACCTGCATTCTCGTCTTGATCAATTTAATTCAACACTGATTAAATACCTGCCTGCCTCCCAATAAAACAAATCATTCACTATTTTTTGCCTTCATGGCCAAGTCAATAATTCAATCGAACATATATATACATCCCAACATTGTCCTCTCAGTCGTGTGCTTTTATCATGGCGCTGAGCGATGTGCATTAACTGGCCAGTGATGATCAATGTAGTGGATATGTGTGTGTGTGCGTGGATGATCAATGTAGTGGATATGTGTGTGTGTGCGTGTGTAGTGTGTGTGTGTGTGTGTGGCCCCGCAGAACCTACCTGCACATGCTGCAGACGAAACACTTGGGGTGGTAGGTACGCCCCAGCGCAGAGACCACCTCCCCTGTGATGAAGTCTTCACAGCTGTCACACTTGGTGCCATAGAGGCGCTGGTAGTCCTCTGTACAGATGTACTCTCCTCCCTTCTGGAAGAAGCCTGAACGGGCCAGGTCACAGCCACACACTGGAGACACACAGAGACACACAGGTGAGATATTAGCATCGCTGGTCTAGAGTTAGTGAAGAAAAGAGTAGAACAGACGTGAGATATTAACATCGCTGGTCTAGAGTTAGTGAAGAAAAGAGTAGAACAGACGTGAGATATGAACATCGCTGGTCTAGAGTTAGTGAAGAAAAGAGTAGAACAGACGTGAGATATTAACATCGCTGGTCTAGAGTTAGTGAAGAAAAGAGTAGAACAGACGTGAGATATGAACATCGCTGGTCTAGAGTTAGTGAAGAAAAGAGTAGAACAGACGTGAGATATTAACGTCGCTGGTCTAGAGTTAGTGAAGAAAAGAGTAGAACAGACGTGAGATATTAACGTCGCTGGTCTAGAGTTAGTGAAGAAAAGAGTAGAACAGACGTGAGATATTAACGTCGCTGGTCTAGAGTTAGTGAAGAAAAGAGTAGAACAGACGTGAGATATTAACGTCGCTGGTCTAGAGTTAGTGAGGAAAAGAGTAGAACAGACGTGAGATATTAACGTCGCTGGTCTAGAGTTAGTGAAGAAAAGAGTAGAACAGACGTGAGATATTAGCGTCGCTGGTCTAGAGTTATTGAAGAAAAGAGTAGAACAGACGTGAGATATTAACGTCACTGGTCTAGAGTTAGTGAAGAAAAGAGTAGAACAGACGTGAGATATTAACGTCGCTGGTCTAGAGTTAGTGAAGAAAAGAGTAGAACAGACGTGAGATATTAACATCGCTGGTCTAGAGTTAGTGAAGAAAAGAGTAGAACAGACGTGAGATATTAACATCGCTGGTCTAGAGTTAGTGAAGAAAAGAGTAGAACAGACGTGAGATATTAACATCGCTGGTCTAGAGTTAGTGAAGAAAAGAGTAGAACAGACGTGAGATATTAACGTCGCTGGTCTAGAGTTAGTGAAGAAAAGAGTAGAACAGACGTGAGATATTAACGTCGCTGGTCTAGAGTTAGTGAAGAAAAGAGTAGAACAGACGTGAGATATTAACGTCGCTGGTCTAGAGTTAGTGAAGAAAAGAGTAGAACAGACGTGAGATATTAACGTCGCTGGTCTAGAGTTAGTGAAGAAAAGAGTAGAACAGACGTGAGATATTAACGTCGCTGGTCTAGAGTTAGTGAAGAAAAGAGTAGAACAGACGTGAGATATTAACGTCGCTGGTCTAGAGTTAGTGAAGAAAAGAGTAGAACAGACGTGAGATATTAACTTCGCTGGTCTAGAGTTAGTGAAGAAAAGAGTAGAAGAGGTGCTTAATCAGGCTCTGTATATATATTTATATACGGTATATACACACAATAGAGGAAAAGGGAACAACAACAATGTAATGTAACCGGTAGTCAAAAGCATGGTCTCAACAGTACAGAGCAATATGGGCTAATAGCCTCCGTTGGAAATAGCATGAACACACAACATGCTTGAACAAGCAGTGTTCCTCAGGCAGGGGTTTTATGGGTCAGACAGTGTCATGAAGTGTTTGATTAGGGCTTGAGTGAACTGTGAGGGGCCCTGTCACATTTCAACCATGACATGTCATCTCTTTGGTAAACATGGGCAGTGTGTGTGTGTGTGTGTCACTACGGTACATTATATAAGCCCGGCCTGTATGACCCATGACCCCTATAAAGTCAAAGGTTAAATACTATAACCCATACATGAGGATTTTGAAAAGTGGATATATATCATGTGTGCTCCCGCTCCTGATCCCCGGGATCGTCCTTAGGTCGGCGTCCTGCGGCTGGAGCCGAACCCGCTGGGGAGGGGGTACCGTCACGTATGCTCTCTCCAAAGCGCTCTAGGTCACCAGGCTGCTCGTTATGCCGCACACCTGTCACCATTGTTGGCATTATATATATATATATATATATATATATATATATATATATATATATATATATATATATATATATATATATATATATATATATATATACTGTATATATGTCACTCCCTTTGGTTCCTTCTCCAGGCGTTATTGTTTCTGTTTCAGTTTCATGTCTGTGTGCTGTTTAGTGTTTCTTGCTTTGGATTATGTTCATTTTATTAAAACTCTCCCTCCATGAACTCTCAGCACACATCGTTACAATATAATGATCACAGCCACACTGTATAATCACATTAACCCAACTGTGGACATGTAGATGCCCATTAACAGTGCTATTGCTGTAACTCAAACCACAGTGTGCATGTAAAAAAGAAGAAGACGCTAACTGGCTTTAGATCCAGCTGAGTGTGACAGTACCTGAGGCAAAGTGTTTAGTAGCCTAGAAAGCACCTCACTGCCGCTGATAGAGAATTACCATTATGAGACATGGACAGAGATACATACATGCTATCTCTCCAAATGGCTAACAGCCTTACAAACCTATTGCTGAATGAACGGCACGATCATTTTGAATAAAGCAATCAAAGGAGACAGATATTCTATTCTAGCAGGTTTTGATCATTCCCTTCATAGTCCACAAGTGACGTAGAGAGAGTCAGAGTATGAGTAGAGTCAGCGTATGAGTAGAGTCAGAGTATGAGTAGAGTCAGCGTATGAGTAGAGTCAGCGTATGAGTAGAGTCAGCGTATGAGTAGAGTCAGCGTATGAGTAGAGTCAGCGTATGAGTAGAGTCAGCGTATGAGTAGAGTCAGAGTATGAGTATGAGTAGAGTCAGAGTATGAGTAGAGTATGAGTAGAGTCCGAGTATGAGTAGAGTCAGAGTATGAGTAGAGTATGAGTAGAGTCCGAGTATGAATAGAGTCAGAGTATGAGTAGAGTCAGAGTATGAGTAGAGTCAGAGTATGAGTAGAGTATGAGTAGAGTCCGAGTATGAATAGAGTCAGAGTATGAGTAGAGTCAGAGTATGAGTAGAGTCAGAGTATGAGTAGAGTATGAGTAGAGTCAGAGTATGAATAGAGTATGAGTAGAGTCCGAGTATGAATAGATTTAGAGTATGAGTAGAGTCAGAGTATGAGTAGAGTCAGAGTATGAGTAGAGTATGAGTAGAGTCCGAGTATGAGTAGAGTCAGCGTATGAGTAGAGTCAGCGTATGAGTAGAGTCAGAGTATGAGTAGAGTCAGAGTATGAGTAGAGTCAGCGTATAAGTAGAGTCAGAGTATAAGTAGAGTCAGCGTATGAGTTGAGTCAGCGTATGAGTAGAGTCAGAGTATGAGTAGAGTCAGAGTATGAGTAGAGTCAGAGTATGAGTAGAGTCATAGTATGAGTAGAGTCAGCGTATGAGTAGAGTCAGCGTATGAGTAGAGTCAGCGTATAAGTAGAGTCAGAGTATAAGTAGAGTCAGCGTATGAGTTGAGTCAGCGTATGAGTAGAGTCAGAATATGAGTAGAGTCAGCGTATGAGTAGAGTCAGAGTATGAATAGTCAGACTGGTAGTGTCGTCAGACACCATAATGAGTGCTGCTCAGTGTTGCTTCAGTGTCTGTAGGTAGTGGTCGTGCAGAGGGCTTGACTGAGACTGAGGAGGAACAGGAACAATCGCAGGTACAGCACCCCCAACCCCAACCCCCACCCAACCCCCACCAACAACCCAACCCCCATCAACAACCCAACCCCCACCAACCCCCACCAACAACCCAACCCCCACCAACCCCCACCAACAACCCAACCCCCCCCAACCCCCACCAACCCCAACCCCCCCAACCCCCACCCCCCCACCAACAACCCAACCCCGCCCAACCCCCACCCAACCCCCACCAACCCCCAACCCCCCCCAACCCCCACCAACAACCCAACCCCCACCAACAACCCAACCCCCCCAACCCCCACCCAGCCCCCACCCAACCCCCACCAACCCCCACCAACCCCCACCAACCCCAACCCTCCCCCAACCCCCACCCCCCACCAACAACCCAACCCCGCCCAACCCCCACCCAACCCCCACCAACCCCCACCAACAACCCAACCCCCACCAACCCCCACCAACAACCCAACCCCCCCCAACCCCCACCCCCCACCAACAACCCAACCCCGCCCAACCCCCACCCAACCCCCACCAACCCCCAACCCCCCCCCAACCCCCCCCAACCCCCACCAACCCCCACCAACAACCCAACCCCCACCAACAACCCAACCCCCCCAACCCCCACCCAACCCCCACCCAACCCCCACCCAGCCCCCACCCAGCCCCCACCCAACCCCCACCAACCCCCACCAACCCCAACCCCCCCCAACCCCCACCCCCCACCAACAACCCAACCCCGCCCAACCCCCACCAACCCCCAACCCCCCCAAACCCCCACCCCCCCCCACCAACAACCCAACCCAACCCCCACCAACAACCCAACCCCCACCGGCCCTCAGGAGGAGTGAAACATGATTCTGTTCGCTGCTCGCTCCAATAACACCGGCTGGCAACAACACTCTGCAGCATGGACAAGACACACACATCCACCTGGGGCGCCTCGCTACACATGCTGCCAGTCAGGGAGACACCGTGTGTGTGGGTGAGATCAGGGAAGAGCAATTTAACCACACTTGCCCTGGCCTCATTTTAACTTCAACACATTATTTGTATGATTCATGGGTACCACTTCTCCCACCCACATTGGTGACATTTGAATGAAGCAATAAAGCACTAAATAGCACAGGTGGTGTTATTTCTACCAACCATGAAAACAAAGGAATCAATTAAATGACAATGAATCAAATACATGAAAATGAATCAAATGAAAATGAATAGAGGGCGCTATTTACACTTTGGGGGAAAATCGTGCCCAATTTAAACGGCCTCGTACTCTATTCTTGCTCGTACAATATGCATATTATTATTACTATTGGATAGAAAACACTCTCAAGTTTCTAAAACCATTTGAATTATATCTGTGAGTAAAACAGAACTCATTTTGCAGCAAACTTCCTGTCAGAAAGTGAAAAATCTCAAATCGAGGCTCTGTTCCAGGCCCTCCCTATCATTTTGCTTGAGATTTATGACTATACATGCACTTCATACGCCTTCCACTAGATGTCAATAGGCTGTGAGAGGTGAAATGGGGTCTCAATCCCTTTCTATGGGCAAAAGAGACAGCTTGGAATGACATGACCCCAGAATTCGTTTGTTCAGGAAGCGCATAAAGTTCACCAGTATTGGCTTCTGAAAAACAATCGTTATAGACGTCTTATATCTCCGGCTTTGATTTTATTTGATAAATGTGAAAATATCATCGTAAAGTATGTTTTTTCAATATAGTTTTATTAGATTATTGAATTTTTTTCGGGAGTTTAGACGTGTTGCGTTCTTTGCGTTTGGTGACGAAGGACAGCTTAGCGCCACTTGGCTATTTTTGCTTGCTCATTCGAGAGGGAAAAATGCCATTCTAAAACCAAACACCGATTGTTCCCGACAAAGGACCCCTTGTACAACATTCTGATGGAAGCTCAACAAAAGTAGGACCCATTTATGATGCTATTTCATATATCTGTCGGAACATGTTTACTAATAGTTTGCGCCCAGATTTTGGGCACTCTCTCGCCATAACGTAAGCTGCATGTCGTAATGAAGTTATTTTTAGAATTCTAACACGGCGATGGCATTAAGAACTAGTGTATCTATCATTTCCTATACAACATCTATTTTTTAGTAATGGTTATGAATAGTTATTTGGTCAGAATAGGTGAGTGTCAGAAAAATATCCGGACGTTCTGGGAAAAAGATGCTACGTTAGCACAATGTATAACCACTGATTTCAGCTCTAAATATGCACATTTTCGAACAAAACATAAGTGTATGTATAACCTGATGTTATAGGACTGTCATCTGATGAAGCTTATCAAGGTTAGTCAAAAATTATATATCTTTTGCTGGTTTGTTACGATCGCTAACTTTTGCTGCTGGTAAATGGCTTGTGTTTCTGGCTATTGTGGTAAGCTAATATAATGCTATATTGTGTTTTCGCTGTAAAACACTTAAGAAATCGGAAATACTGGCTGGATTCACAAGATGCTTGTCTTTCATTTGCTGTACACCATGTATTTTTCTGAAATGTTTTCTGATGATTATTTAGGTATTTCACGTTGGTGTCTGTAATTACTCTGGCTGCTTCGGTGCTATTTGTGACGGTAGACAAAACATAGATTTATTGTGTAACATGTTATAAGACTGTCATCTGATGAAGTTGTTTCTTGTTTAGTTTGGTTGGTTCTTGGTTAGTTTGGTTGGTTTTGTGCAAGCTACCTGTGCTGTGAAAGAAATGTCTGTGCTTTTTTGGATTTGGTGGTGAGTTAACATAAATATACGTGGTGTTTTCGCTGTAAAACATTTTAAAAATCAGACATGTTGACTGGATTCACAAGATGTTTATCTTTCATTTGCTGTATTGGACTTGTTAATGTGTGAAAGTTAAATATTTCTCCAAAATATTTTTTGAATTTCGCGCTCTGCCTTTTCAGTGGAATGTGGGAGGAGTTCCACTAGCGGAACCCCGGGGCTAGACAGGTTAAGAAAGGGATATGTGAGCGAAAACAATAGATGATTTTGCAGAACTGAGATTCTTTTCACCATCATCTATTCCCTTCCCCCCTCAGTGAAGACATCTAGAACAGGGTTTGTCAAACACTAGCACTACATAGCTGATTCAAATCATCAACGTTGGCTAATTGTGTAGTGCTAGAGCAAAAACCAAAATGTGCACCCAGGTGGGAGCCCCAGGACCCAGTTTGGGAAACCCTGATCTGGACCATAGAAAATACAAGTATACAGTAGCCAACATCTGGAGACTATCAACAGCACTACGGTTAGTTACACCATTCCTCTAATTCTACGAACACACTGACTCCTCTTTGTCTCACTGATCAACCTCACTGATCAAAGAGCCTGAGCCCCAGCCAGCGAAACAAATCACTGCCCATTCATGACCAGAGAAAAAGCTTTTGAAAGGCTAGCGGTGACATCTGCACACCCTACAGTTTATTCTCTCTATCTGGCCCAATGAATAATTAAGTTAGTCCATAAATAAATCAAAATAAAGACCCCACTGGCTGCTGCTACTGCTGCTAGCGTCTCCACGCCAAACTGATGCCAGGTCAGCCAGGAGAAGACCAGATGGGGTGGAGGAGGAAGATGGGAGAGAGATGGTTTTTATCAACAGCCAACAGACACAATTCAAATTTTCACACTGCAGGACAGGCCTGACAGCCCCCCTCCACTCCTCTCCTCTCCTCTACTCTCCTCCCCTCCCATCCCTTGGTAATGGTATGGCATGCAATTAGTCTTTATGGCCTTCTCAGTGGTCCCAGAGATGGGCAGTTTTCTATGTATATGAAAGTCATTGAGTCTTCCTCCTCCACCCCATCTGGTCTTCTCCTGGCTGACCTGGCATCAGTTTGGCGTGGAGACGCTAGCAGCAGTAGCAGCAGCCAGTGGGGTCTTTATTTGTGATTTGAATTAACCTGGGCTGAACTACACTCCAATGTATTTTGTATTTAAAAAAAACTGTCATTTGTATTTTCAAAATATTTGTATTTTCTTTTTTTTAAATAGCGGTTCACATTTTTGTATCAGAAGTCTGATAGCACTATGGTGTGATAAAAGTGTCTGCTAAATTAACTAAATATAAATGTATATGTAAAAATTAACAATTGCAAAGCATGCTGAGTATTATGCTAATGAGCTCCACCCTGAAGAAATGCAGAGCTATAGGCAGGCAAGCTCGCCTCACCTGGACCAGATAAGGATTGGTTGCCCCCCCCCCCCCCCCCCTGCATCCTCTGAGAGGAGAGAGAGATTTTTCTAGAAAGACATAAACCCTCCAACCCAAAAAGGCCTGTGGTGTTGATAGTATCCTCAATGTAATGATGAAATATACAGACCACAAAGAAAGAGAAAGAGAAAGAGAGAGAGAAAGAGAGACAGAGACAGAGACAGACAGAGCTGTTTAGCCTGGACTGGGACTCTAGCCCACACCTTGCCTGGCCATCCATTCCACAGCAAAGAAATGGCCTGTCAACAAAGCACTGATCACACCAGAGGAGGAAGTTAGGCAGTGAGGACGGAAACTGATTGTTTGATAGTTACCGGCAGAAACCAGAAATGATGCCATGGTAACAATATGAACTCGGAGCTAGAATGCAGATTTACATCTAAGAAGAAGATGTCATAGTTGACTTGGCCTCCCGTTACGTGGATTGGGTATCTGTATGCATGGATTGAGTATCTGTATGCATGGATTTAGTATCTGTATGCATGGATTGGGTATCTGTATGCATGGATTGAGTATCTGTATGCATGCACACAGAGTAAAGAAAATACAATCACATAAGGATTGTATTACACATTGTAGCAAACATCTGAAGAGGCTGAAATGACATTGAGTAAATCTGTGTATGTGTCTCTGATTGCGCGTGCGGATGCTAGGGATGTACGTGTTCGAGTCCATACAATTTCCCCCTCTGTTTAATGCTGCACGTGTCACGCCCTGACCTTAGTTATCTATGTTTTCTGTATTATTTTGGTCAGGTCAGGGTGTGACGAGGGTGGGTATGCTTGTTTTTGTATTGTCTAGTTTTTTTTTGTATATCTAGGGGTTTTGGTATGTCTAGGTATATGTAGGTCTATGGTGGCCTGAATTGGTTCCCAATCAGAGGCAGCTGTTTATCGTTGTCTCTGATTGGGGATCCTATTTAGGTTGCCATTTTCCCTTTTGGTTTCGTGGGTTCTTGTCTATGTGTAGTTGCCTGTCAGCACTCGTTT